>NW_028318219.1:3185000-3550000 GCF_062004578.1 Staurois parvus
GGGCAGAAAGTGTATTACAATCTTTCAGCAGATATACTGTCTCTTTACTTAGGAGAGAGCAATGCACATGGTACTAGGAAAGAGACACTGGTAGAAAGAACAAATAAAAAGAGCAAAAAGAGAAACTAGAAAACAACATGAGCCATGTTCACACTGTTTCCCTTAAGTTGGGTGCCCAGATGTTCCCTGGGTCTTTTGGAACCTCAGCAAGGCCATGGACATTGGGCATCTCAGCAAAACCTTCTTCACAATTGCTCTTGTGATAGGGGGTGGTCTTGAGACATGCTTTTGAATTTGTTCCCCTTTTCATACTTCTTTAAAAAATAGACCCTAGGCACTGTGCCAACTGGAAGAAAATAGCTGCTGAATCTGTAGGAAAGTATCTAGAGGTGGCTAGACAAAGCAAACGTAAAAGACAATTAGATGCCAAATGAAATTGATATACAGTATTTTGTTGTTGATCTCCCTGATTCCTCCGCACCAAAGTGCCTTTTGTCAGCAGGTTTGAGCTACAGATGTCCGCATTGTGCAGGATCACATGGATTCAGGTTGATGTATTGTTGACCAGATTGGATGATCCATCATGTTTTGTGATGTAAACACTGACTACACCATGACACGTGCACAACCCTCCTGTCTGCACAACCACAGACTGAGGTCAGCGGTGAAAGAATTAGATATTTGGCAGGATGAGTGATATATGAGACTTCTGCCCCCGCACCAATGACCAGAGAATAAATATCTTCCAGAATAATCAATATTCCTAATGAGGGAGGGGAGCACTTTTTTTAACACTTTAAATCCACAGAAAAGGAAAAGGGTCCAACAAACGCTAAGCTTAGAAATTCATCAGATGGACTTCTGGAAGTACATATGTACTAATAATCTTTTTAAGCAGTTCCATCTGGTACTGTGGATGAATCACCAGGGATTGGAAAAGGACAAGCTGGCCGTCACTTATATCTGGCACGGCCTGGTGTGACCACTGGGCAAGACCATTTACAAAGTCTGTCACGTGTGTACAGAAAAATAGTTTTCAGCAGATGTTATCTTTAAAACAAATCTTTGAAATGTAAAACAAGAAAAATATTGAAGAGCAAAGACTATAATTAGTTTTTTCCTAATTTCTAAAACATGCCAAGTATTCAGCTATGGAAAATTAGCTATTTTTTATAGCTGTGTAATACAGCTATTTTTGTGGGTTTTTTTATTTAAAGAATAACTCCACCTCGTGAAAAAATATAGCAAATTAACAAAATAATATATCATATACCAGTGGTCTCCAAACTGCTGCCCACTGGCCCTTGGAGCGCAATTCCACCATTTGACACCAATGATGGAGCACCATTCCCCCTACTGACACCATCAATAGGGCACTATTCTTCTCACTGATATCACCAAGGGGACACTATTCCTCCAATTAAAACCAATGATGATCCACTGATGCCAAGGCATTTTCTACTCCCACTGGCCAGTCCAGCCCCCCCAAACCTGAAGGACAGTAAACTAGCCCTTTGCTTAGAAAGTTTAGAGACCCCTGTTATATACAATTACTGCACATGCCATGTAATTTAAAGTGGTTCCAAAGTCAAAAATATTTTTACCTACGATAACTTATAACTAAAAGCAAAGCTTTTTTTTAGTTTTGGATAGAGCAGAGAGGGATTAGAATATGTCAGGTTTTTATTGCTGTCTGTGCCCCTGTTAGGGAGATTCACCCTCCCCATTTGTCCTGTTTATCATTATCAATGAACGTGAAAGTAAAAGAAAATCCTGAGAAAAGCCCAATCTCAGCAATCAGATATTCATACTGGAGGTTTTTGAGACAATACAAGGCATATTTATACTACTTCTTCCGATATTATTAGTATTCTGTATAATTTTTATACTGAGTTATTTACATCCAATCTGAAATATGCCCCTGGTGATTTACAATCATTCCTGGATCATATTAATATGCCATATTTTAGTAGCGAGGATAAGGCACACCTTGACTCTCCTTTGACGCTCCAGAAGTTGAAGTTGGCCGTGGCAAGTTTCCCTAATTGTAAGTCTCCAGGCCGTGATGGCTTGCCATTTGAAATTTACAATTAATATGGGGATACGCTTCTGCCGTTTCTCCTTCAGATTTTTAATGAGGCATCCAGGTTAGGTTATCTTCCTGACTCTATGTATAATGCCACAATAGTGATGATCTCTAAGAAAGATAAAGACTCTACGACACTTGATTTGCATCGCCCCATTTCTCTTCTTTCAGTCGATAATAAAATACTAGCTAAAACTCTTGCCAATGGATTGAATCAGATGAAAACTAGTATTATACATTCTGATTAGACAGATTTTATACCTACGTTGTCTACTGCAATTAATATTAAGTGAAATATTAAGTTAATATTAAGTGAAAAGGCTTTGGGCACTTTTTTTGCGAGTTGCATTTTTATAGTCTGTCCCCACCATTAAAGCTTTTACGGTTTTACACTATGGGATGTCCGCTTTTGTTTTTATTGTAATGCTGAATACTTGAATACTGCCTGTGGAGGAGAGGAAGATTTGCGATATTGATATAACCCCTGTGGAGGATTACCGGTTACCATTAGCAACGCTGCTTAAGGTTTATGAAAGAACATCGGTTATTATTACCACATTGCATACTGGAATAGTCCCAAAAACACATTTGACCATCCTAGAGAGAGGTGGTCATGGGATGAAGGTGAGTGCAAATCCATGTAGGGCACCAGTCTGAGCACAATGAAGCACCCCTCACCTTAATATGGAGTTCACAAGCAAGGACTGAGCACCATTGCACTTTATTCACATACTGGGACTGATTTATATTACCAGTATAAGTTATGTTTTTTTTATATCACCAAACATTTATTTATTGTCACAAAGTTTATTGCTTGCACAGCCCAAGCGTGGTCTATATGGTATCTGCAGTTAATATTAGACTTGTTTTTTTCAATATGCAAATCCCAACAGATTCCCTGGGGAATAGAGCCCTTCTTGCTATTGATGCCTCTAAGGCATTTGACAGCATAGAATGGGAGTACAATTGGGCAGTTCTTGAGAAATTTGGGTTTGGTAAGAATTTGCTTTCTTGGCTTTGTCTTTTTTATGCTAAACCACAGGTTTTGGCTCATGCAAATGGTCTTTTTTCTCCTTATTTGTTTGTTACAGTAAGGGAAAAAGGCAAGGGTGCCCCGTGTCGCCCCTTTTTTTTTGCGGTTGGTATTGAACCATTGGCATATTTACTGCACCAGACCACTAGAGTTGTTAGGTTTTGTAGAGCTCAGAAGGAGGAAAAGCTTACTCTCTTTGCGAACGACATGCTCCTCTTTCTCTCTGATACACAATCCTCCCCCCACCAGGCTATGTCCCTGATTGCTGAACTTGGAGTTTTTTCAGGATTAAAAATTAATTGGGAGAAGTCTTCTCTTCTTCCTCCAGATCCCCTTCCAGTAACCTTAACAAGTCCATTCTCCCATATTAAGGTTGTTTCTCAGTTTAAATATTTGGGTATTATGATCTCTCCTAAATAGTTGATTGTATTACCCTTAACCTGGTTCCATTGATTTCACGTTTCAGGTTGCAGCTTACATGCTGGTGTACAGTAAGTTACCAATCTCTATGGTGGGACATAACAATTTGATTAAGATGATTTGGATGTCTCAACTATTATATATATTACTTAACTCCCTATGTTGGATCCCCCTTACATTTTTTAAACTTTTGTCTGTTATCTTTAGAGATTTTATTTGGAAGAGGAAACCACTAAGGATTAGACTAGAACTCCTTCCATACTCCAGGGATATGGGAGGCCTGGCAGTACCATATCCATGGTTGTACTTATTGGCAACACAACTCCAACATTTGAACGGTTGGGAAAGCTGCTCCTCCAAAAAATCTCTTACAAATGGATTAAAGGGGTGTATAAAGGGATATTTCCACAGTATGCCTTGGAGTGTTCATCATATCTCAAATCTACATTACAGCTCCCTACTGTTTGTTTGATAGGACGTGTCTGGGCATCTGCGAAGGAGTTACTTGGTATTATTGGTTATACCAGGTTTACCCCTTGTTGTTGTTGTGGGGGCTTCATGCTTGGGCCAGAAGTGGCATTCTAACAATTTCCCATCTATGTGAAAATCCGTTTTCCAAATCATTTCAGCCATTGCAGTTAGAATTTTCTTTAGATAAAAGGTTTTTCTATCAGTATCTTCAAATCAAAATGGCTCCCTTAGCTTCTCAAATGCAGATACTCTGTTATTTGATAAAATTTTTGGGATGCGTGATTCAAAGGGCCTCATTTCAGAAATTTACGAGTAACTTTTATCTAAATTTTTGTTCAGACATTCAGATCCATGTAAACAGAAATGGGAACAAGAGCTAGGTCAAATTCCTGATGAAGTCTGGGACCAGGTTCTGCAAAGGCTCCCTCTTGTCTCTCCTTTCCCCTATATCAGTTAATGCAACAGTTTATTATCTATCAAGTATATCGGACTCCACATTTTCTTTGTAGTATAGATTTATGGCAAGAATCTTGCTGTAACAGACGTGGTCAATGGCAGGGAGACCTGATTCACCTGCTGTGGGTCTGTCCGAAGCTTAAACAATAGTGGACAGAAGTTATCCAAATTGTAATGTAACAGGTCTTTCTCTTAAAGTTGGAGAAAACTTCCTTGGTTGATTTTTACCTATAGGTAAGCCTATCATAAGGCTTACATATAAGTACAGTAAATACCTCCTAAACTTGCACTGTTTAGGAGATATTTACTGTAGAAGCAGCTGATGACATTACCATTCTGAAGGAATAGCATACCATACCATTCCTTCAGAGCTCTGTGCCGTCAACAGTGACTCCTATGTGCATGCGCAGGAGTGACATCATCGTAGCTCGGCTACTCATACTGCCGAAGTCCACAAACCCAGAAGGAAGACCAGGTGAAGATGGAAGCGCCTACAGCGGTGACAGTGCACCGCTGGAGGGTTTCGTTTTTGGGTAAAACTGTCATAATGTGCTAGTATTGCCCAAAGAATGATCATTGTTAAATGGGTTTCAGTCTCTCCCCCTATATTATCTGATTGGGTTCAATACTTGAATAAGGGTATTGCATACGTGAAACAATGCCATGTTTAAATTTGAACATATATGGAAATGCTGGTTAGAGGTTTTTTTTTGTCATTTAGAAACCATGTAACTGATATGTACTTTTTGTAGTTTATTCTTTATAATTTCTTTTAATGGATCTGTGGTGTGATGGGAGGGTATGCTGTTTTCTATGTATTATTTAAGTTGTGTCTTTTTGATTGTTATTTGTATATATGTCTTTTATTTTCATGGGAAAAAAGGGAATTTTTTTTTAATAAATATAATCTGATTTAAAAAAAAAAAAAAGTAAGAAAAAAAAGAAAATCCTAAATTTTGGGTTGTCCCTATAACAGAAATTGTAGGTCTATTAGACCACAGATCTCTCCTCTGGCCAATGCAGCTGATCAGACACAGATCGATCTGATCAGCTGCTTTTCTGGTTCCTAACTACAAAGTAAACAAAGAGCCAAAACCAGAAGTGACAATATCCTCGTCACCTCCGGTTTCTGGGGTCACCGAGAGAGAGGAAAAATGTCAGTTCCTCTCTGTTCTCTACTGCAGATGCTGCCGGTCAGATTGGTCCCAGGCTCCTGATCAGATGGGAGAGCCCCTGGAAGATGACAGTGGTGGAAGGGGCTCCCCCCTTCCGCCGCCTGCAGAAGTTATTGAGTGGCTGTTCAGCCACTTGAATCACTTCTACTTTAAAGGGCATCAGCTGCTTTAAATTATGATACCAGGATGATACCTGCAGATGCAGGCGTCATCCCGATATAACCACATCACTACCAGGACACCATATGACGTCCACCCGGGGAAATGGTTAAGGTAAAAAAATCCCAACAAGTTGTTTCCACCCCCATGTCCCCAAACACTTACCTAGATCCTCTCACCAATCCAGCGCTGTCCCTCTGCAGCACTGCTCTTGCAACTGAAAGTCAAACAACTGTGAGGAAGGATTGGGGGCATGGCTTACCAGCACTGTGTGTGTCTATGGCCCACATGGGTGTCCACACGGGTGCCCCCTTAACACAGGGCTTGCTGAGGGGGCACCTGGAGGAAGAAGGAGTAGCCAGAGCCAGCGGGGGACTCCAAAAGAGAAGGTAAGTATAACCCAGGGGTGGACTGACCATTTGGAAACTCGGGCACTGCCCGAGGGCCCGGGGTCAGTAGGGGGCCCCATGAGATGCCCCTGGTACCTTTTTCATAGGGTTTTTTGAGTTTGGGCAAGGACACAGGGGCCCCATGATGCCCTATTGCCCAGGGGCCCCATGAGTTGTCAGTCCGCCCCTGGTATAACCTCTTTTTTATTTTAAAGCAGAAAAAAATAATAATAATACTCTTTAGTATTCATTTATTGTTATTAAAAAATGAACTTTCATTTTCAACCTGAAGCTGCTGTAGTTTTCTGTAAAATTCAAAGCAATATGGCAACCTAGAGGTGTACAGTGTACAGAATGTACCCAGAAATGTAATTTCCTGCTTGTGAGATTGGCTTACTGATCAAAGCTTACCTAAATTTACAGTAAATTTAAATCTGCTACATACATTTCGGGGGGAAAAACAAAAAAAGGTGTGTGATGACTTCTAGACAGTATGCTGTCTTATAGGGCTAGTGTGCAGATTGTTCAAGCAACACATTCACACACTAGCAGCTGTTCCCCCTGAGTTTCTTTGCATATCTTCTAATGTTTCCCAGTGCCTCCCAGAGTTGTCTCTATCACCCCTTGTGTTCTCAATGTCTGCCCAGTCTTTACCCAACTCCTGTGTGTCTGAGTGACCCCAGCAATCTCCGTTTTCTTTGGTTTCTAGCTTGCATCCAGCCTTCTGTACTCCAGCCTTGTTTCCTTGCACCTGCTCCTATGAGCCTGTGTTCCCTGACCAGTAACCTGTTGCTGTGACCCCATGCACTGCCAGCATCTAGTCTTTTCTCACCACTGTGTCTCCATCTGCACTCAATGACATGACTTGATTCTCTGCACCAGTATGTTTCCCTGTGAGTCCCAACCAGCCTCTCCTTATCAGCACCCGTGCACTCCCAGCCTGTGTTTCATGTCCATTCACTTTTGCTTGTACTCCTGTGTTACTTGATGACCAGTAATTCTACTGCTCCAGCTTGGCAAAGGACTGTCTCCTGATCACCGTTGAAGCCTGCTCATGTAAATTGGATGATAACCACCTGGGTTTCATGGGGCCCCCTACTGACCCCAGGCCATCATGCAGTGCCCGAATATTCGAATGGTCAGTCCGCTCCTGCTCCCCACTGTAGGTGGTGCTGAGCAAAACGGCAATGCAGAAGAGGAAGGGCGTTGTGGAGAACTTAGGTCCTCTATGATTTCCTTAGTCACTTGGCCGCAGCTGTCCAGTTGGACGCTGGGCCCTATGTGACCTCCACAGCCATGTTAGGTGAGGGCAGAGCTTAGTTAAGCTGACCCTCTGAATTGGCGCACATTCAGGAAGTGGGTATTATAGGGACAGGTCCCCCTTCTGTTAGGGACAGCATTTAGAGGCAGGGAATGGTTCTGGAGGAGTATGGAAAGTGTAGGGACTACACTATCTCCACTAAGGAAGCCTTCCATTTGGGTTGCACCAGCCAGGCTGAATTTCTGCTCCTTGTTGTAGAAGCTGTCAGCATTGTTCAAGCTACCGAATCATTGCTGTGTATCCTGAAAGTTGCCAGGGGAGGCTGTGTGCACCCACTGGGCCAGGTTGTACTTTGTTCAAACGTTTACAATATTTAGTTCATATTATTTGGCCTCTATGGGATCTCTGCTGCCGGCACACCATGCTGAAACCTGCTCACGTGTTTAACCCATGGCTTTCACCACCAACAAGTTCTGGTCGGTCACTCTGCCCCTAGTGGCAGTGGATTCCCAATTCATGACAACTGTTAAAGCTGCAAAAGGGAGGGGCAGCCTTAATAGCCAATCACACTCTGCTGATGAGCACATGTGATGACAATGAACAAACTGACAGAAGAAGAAAGAAGATGACCTAATCTATATGCTGCTCTTTTAATGTCTAGTTACAGGCTGGGGGCAGGGAGGTGACCAGGCTCAATGCTTAACTGCAGTACAAAAAAATAAGGTTGCCAACCTAGCTTTGCAGTCCAGCAGGGCTAAGGTAATAATAGAACTGGGAAAAAATACAAATCCTTTGGCAGGTAAAACAGCTTCCATACTCTGTATGTATTTAAACAGTATATTTCACTGTTTTATGAAGTCCAGGCTCTATATCAAAGCTGCATAGAGTCAGAAGCTTTTGTGTCTAACCTCTGCAGATAATTATTCAAAATGTATTTTATTTGTAGTCATAGAGCGTTGACATATTAGGCAGCAATTTACAGAGTACAGCGATCCTTTCATATTAGTCCAAAATGTCTGCACTCACAGCAACTACATTGTCAGTTGGTAATCTTAATTTAAAACCAAGAGACCCAGTGGAAACATCATGCTTTATGTAATTAATAAAGTGCTGCACATTCAAATGTTCTTTTTCTATGAAAAAAAATCTGTTTTGAAGTTAGTCTGGGCTATTTCAACTGAAAATATGATGAGAACATGAATTAGCAGAGGTTACTGTCAGTGAAAACAGCATGTAAAAAAGGATCTTTGGATCTAGAGATAGAGGCAGATGAAGTTATATGTAAATTGTGACTCAACTTTTAAAAAGCAAGCTTGGCCAACTCCTTTCCACCTACTGAGCCTCCTTATTAGCCTAATTGGCAGCCTTATTGACCAACAGGGAGGCTTAGGGGGTGGAATAAAATAAAAACAAGAAAAAAACTGATGGATCATCAATACTGAATCAAAAAAGCTTTCATGTATTCTTTGAAGGTTCTCATTTATGCAGGTCATGGCATAGTCAGTAGTTAGTCACAATCAACTGGACTTGTTTTATATTTTGAAGATGCTTTTCCAAGCCACTTCTAATGAGCATCATGAAGATACCCCAGCATTTAATTCCATACAGGTAGCACCAACACCTTAAAGTGCTAGTTAACTTGTTTTTGATTTTTACCTACAGGTAAGCTGATAACAAAGTTTATCTGTAGGTAAAATAAATATCTCTGAAACGTGTAACGTTAAGGAGATATTCCATCAGGCAGCAGCCGGTGATGTCACCGGCGCATGTGCTCTGAAGAAATGGCAAATGCCCAGGGTTTCCGCACGCATGCGCTGGGGTGACATCATTGCGACCCGGAAAGGAAGACCAAGTGAAGATGGAAGCCCTGTCAGCTGTGACAACACGCCACCGGAGAACTTTATTTTAACCACTTGAGCTCCAGAGGATTTACCCCCCTTAATGACCACGCCTCTTTTTGCTACTCGGCGCTGCACTAATTCAACTGATAATTGCGCGGTCATGCAATGCTGCACCCAAACGAAATTTACGTCCTTTTTTTCACACAAATAGAGCTTTCTTTCGGTGGTATTTGATCATCTGTGCGCTTTTATTTTTCACGCTATAAACAGAAAAAGCCAAAAATTTTGAAGAAAAACAATATTTTTTACTTTCAGCTATAAAAAATATATAGTAAACTCAAAGTTGGTTATAAATTTAAGCCAAAATGTATTCTGCTACATGTTTTTGGTAAAAAAAATCCCAATGAGTGTATATTGATTGCTTTGTGTGGAAGTCATAGCGTCTACAAACTATGGTCTAAATACTGCAATTTACGCCATTTTTCTGCTATACAGCGCTGCGCTAGTTTAACGGACAATTGCGCGGTCATGCAATACGGTACATAAATTAAATTTACATCCTTTTTTTTCCCACAAATTGAGCTTTCTTTCGGTGGTATTTGATCACCTGTGCGGTTTTTATTTTTTGCGCTATAAAAAAAAAACAATACGTGTAAATTAATTGGTTTACGTGAAAGTTATAGCGTTTACAAATGGCGAGAAAGATACTGGGATTTTTAGTTTTTTTTTTTATACTAATAATGGCGGCGATCAGCGAATTATGGCAGTGACCAGCGACTTATGGCGGACATTCTGACATTGGGGGGTACTGACTTGGGGTCACTGACATCTCCAAAAATACTAATACAGTGATCAGTGCAAAAAAAAAACCACTGACTCTATACTAATGGCACTGGGGAGGAAGGGATTAACTTTATTTTGCAGGGAAGGGTTATCTGAGTGAGGGGAGTGTTTTACTAGGGGGGCGGGGGGGGGTGCTGCACGGGACACTGCTGATCGAGAGAGAGAAACTCTTCTTTCTCGATCAGCTCGTCCTTGAGCTGTCAGGGAAGTGACAGACAGCAGAGCTACTGCAGCTGTGCTGTCTGTCACTGTTTGCCGCCAATCACCGGGAAACAGCTGGTAAGGACCGGCTGTGACCCGGCGACTGACATCCGCGGCGGTGATCGGTGGGACAGATAGGGCGGCGGCGCGCCTCGCGCCCCCTATCTGTTTACAAAACATACGTTTTAAAACGTGGTTTTGCCTGCCCGTGCCGCCCTGCCGCCGTATTTATACAGTGGCAGGGCGGCAAGTGGTTAAGGTAAGTTTTTTATAATGTGCTATTATCCAGTGCATACAAATACATTATGATATTGCATGGCAGGGGGAAAACCTTTTTTTTTTCCAAGCTTCACTACCACTTTAATCCAATCAATATGAAATGTGAAGGTGATTGTCCAAAAACAAGATGGAAAGTGTAAAAGTTATGAAACCACTCTGTTCTAGTTACATAATCCCATCCATGGTGCCATGACTTCTGCATAGGCCCTAATTCCTCGATTTACAAAGCTAAAGGTAGAAATTGTTGTCAATATGCCAGTGTAGAGATTACATTACAACTAGTGGTGCACTGAAATGAAAATTCTGGTGCCGAAACCAAAAACAAACATTCAAAATGCACTTGGCTGAAAACCAAAACCGAAATGCACAGTTTTTAAAAATGAATATATATTTTTTTGAAAAAAATACACTGATTAAAAAAAACAAAAAAAACAATATATACCCACATTTTTTTGTAAAATATGGAAGAGGATGTTACGGCGAGTAAATAGATACAAAACATGTCACGCTTTAAAATTGAGCACGCTCGTGGAATGGCATGAAACTGCAGTACTCAAAAATCTCCATGGGTGATGCTTTAAAAATTTCTACAGGTTAGTAGTGTAAAGTTACAGAGGAGGTCTAGTGCGAGAATTATTGCTCTTGCTCTGATGTTCGTGGAGATACCTCATGTGTGTGGTTTGAACACCTTTTACATATGTGGGCATGGCCTACATATGCGTTCACCACTAGGTGCAAGCACAGGGGGATGGGGGCACTTTAAACTTGTTTTTTTATTATTTATTTATTTAAACAAAATGTTGCACTGTCCCTTTAAAAAAAAATGTAATCACTTTTATTCTTATCACAAGGAATGCATGCATCCCTTGTGATAGAAATAATTAGTGACAGGTCCTCTTTATGGAGAGATGTGGGGTCAATATGACCCCACATCTCTCCTCTGCAATGTAAAGCATTAGATTAAAAAAAAGCATTGATCCAGTGCTTTAAATAAAAAAAATTGTCCAGAATTAGCCAGAAGTGACATCGCTCCGGTCCTCCAAGGGCATATAGATCACTCATCTCTATGCCCAGCGCCGGATTTATGATTTCTCAGGTAAGGCTGAGAACTACCAAGCGGCGGCCAGTGGTGGTGAGGGGTGGTAGTGACAGCGGGCGGGCGGAGGCTAGGGGCGGGGTTTTTTCAACACCTGTGCTTTTTTTTTCATTTCAGCCAACAGCCGAAAAGGTTGTTTTTCCACCGAAATTTCAGTGCATCCCTAATTACAACTGTGGGGGCCTTTGACATCATCTGTCATCACCCACATATACTGTAGTGCTGTTTTAACATCTCTACACCAATGATCTGACAACGATTCATGCCTTTACCTCATGTAAATTGAGGAATTAAAATCTATGCAGGCTTCCTGACACCAAGGATGGAATTGTATAACTAGAACAGGGTGGTTGCACAACTTTCACACCTCTATCCTGTTCTTGGACAATCTACACATTCAATGGTAACTGAATTAAGATGTTGGTGTTGTCTATGTGAATACTGGGCTTAGAGAAGGTAAGAAGATCTTCAACATTACAGAACAGGTTCAACTGAATGTGACTAACACTACTAGCTTTATTTTTATGCGTTCATAGAGCCCTATACTAGTTCATTTAAAAATGTGCATGTGTCCTTAATAGGTCTTAATAGAAAAAACATCTTCCTGTGGGCTTGCAAGTAGATGGCTTTTCCCTTAGACCCATTAGAAGTGCCATCTCGGAGGAGCTCTTACATTGGGTCATGACATGTACTGATCTAATGTATGTAAAAATGGATTTTGCAGTATGGGGAAGGTAATCAAAGCTAAACTTGTTAGGCTGGTCATAGATGACTCTTTTTTTTTTTCTTTCAATTACCCAGAAGGCTAATCAAATAACACAAATTGGGGTGGATAGAGGAATAAACTGATCAGCAGCTGCAGCCATCAAGGAAAGTTTGCCAACATTACAGTTCGACAGAACTCAATCTAATGATTGACTTCTGTGGAATGGGGAATGGCCATACATGGATTGAAATTCAACTGGTCCCTGCTAAACCATCCAAATTTAGATCCATCTATGGTCAGCTTAAAGTGGTTCTACAGGCTGAAGGATTTTTAGCTTCATGCACTCTATGCGTGAAGCTAAAGACCTTCTGTATGCAGCTCCCCACCCCCTAGCCCTCCTAGTACTTACTTGAGCCTAGTCTCGATCCACCAATGTGCCAAAGAGCAGAGTATCCCCCAGGTCTCTCTCTCTTTATTGGCTGAGAGACAGCAGCAGGACCCATTGGCTCCTGCTGCTGTCAATCACACAGTGAACAGGGCATTAGAGCGAGCACACACCAGTGCCCCCATAGGAAGTGGCTCTCAATGGGAGCACACGATAGGGGGGAGCCAGATGCGCTGGTGGGGTACCCAAAAAGAAGAGGACTGGGGCTCCTCTGTGCAAAACCACTGCAAAGAGCAGGTAAGCATAACATATTTGTTATTTTTTTAAAAATAAGATTTTGCATCACTTTAAGATTGTTTAAAAATATACCTATTCTTAAAGAGGTAAGAGGTCCCCCAAAGTCTGAAATTTTCTGTTTTGTCACTTCACACACTGCCTATCATTTCCTGAACCTGCATAAAATTGTCAACTAATAGAGTTCTGAAATTACTTACATTCCTCTAAACCAGCCTTTCTCAAGCTTTTCAACTCAGAAAAACCCTTGAAATAACTTTCCGGTTTCAGCGAACCCCTGCTAAATCTACTATATCTACAACTCATGGTACATTAGTGTGATGGTCATTGGGAAGAATTACTCCATTGCACAAAGCTAAAAAAGATCAATGGTGTCAGTGGGAACTTATCTGAGAGGCAGAAATTGGTCATTGCTTAATGAACCCCTAGCAAACCTTTGGAGGAACCCTAAATTTCTATAGAACCCTGGTTGAGAAACTCCGCTCTAAACTATGTACAATGTCATTTAATAATGTTATGTTATCTCAAAAAAACTAAAAGACAGTGTGTGATCAGAAAGATGGCAGGATTGCAACTGTCAGACTTCAAAGTGACCAGTTGTTTTCTTCCTCTTAAGCTGAGGAACCTCCTTCAGTACCTAGTGAGTTCCGTGTCAATGACCCAGTAGTTAGGCAAGTGTAAGGATGACAGCCTTGAAATGTAGACTCCTGGGAGCTTCTTGCATTGAGGTAAGAAATGTTCAGTCACCTTACAGCACCTTTTTATAGCACAATAAAAACATTGGCTCATATAGTTTGGGAAACTTTTATTTTAAAAGAAAAGTATTGAGGCATGTGTGCCTATGCAGTAAAAAGGGCATTTGTGAGGTCAGACTGATGGTGGATGTGAAGACCTGGCTCACAGTCAGCGTTCCAGTTCTTCCCAAAGGTGTTCATTAGAATTGAGGTCAGGTCTCTGTGCAGGCCACTCCATGTTCTCCACACCAAACCCATGAAACCATATTTTTATGAAGGTGGCTTTGTGGACAGGCATACAGTCATGCTCAAACAAGAAATGACCTTTCCCAAACTATTCCCACAAGGTTGGAAGTGCACAATCGTCTAAAATGTCTTTTAATGGTGAATCACTACTAGTACCTGTTATCGAAAACATCTGAACTCAATAATTTGGAGGAGTATCCTGATACTCTTGGCTATATATGTAGGTGTGATGGTCAAATGTCTACAAACTGTGGCTATATATAGTAGAAAATATAAGTACACTTAGTAGAGATACACAAAAGCCACACGACCCTCTTAGAAAAAAAAACCTCCCTATTTCAAAAAACATTAATAGCTATGTCAAGCTGTTTAATTATAAAACCAGGTTTAATGTTTTTTTTTTTTTGTTTGACTGCAAAAGGCTCAAAAAACAGAAAACAGAACAAAAAAAGTGACTGGTAAGGAAGAGGAAATCAGTATAGTATGCGGGGAAGCTGCACTTACATGTTGACCCAGTGACCTCAAGAACTCAGGAACCTTTGCACCCTCTGCACCCCTTTTAGCCATCCCCCAGTTATTTGATTCCAAAAGAGGACTTTTCCCACCAAAACATAGACAGTTGGCAGCAATCACTGCACTACCAAAAAAAAATTAAATTATTCCTTATGATACAGAAAGAAGCTGTCGGAAGAAGAGCAGACGATGTGCAGCTGGCTGATATTAGTAGCAGTTTATAAAGTAAATATGTCACAGGCACTTACCGACACGTAGAGATGACAGTAGCGGGGCCCCGGGGGAGGTGAGACTCAGGAGCAGTAGGAGGAGCGGAGCTCCCAGCTCAGGCTGCAGCATCTTTTTCTACTCCTCATGGAGACGGATCGAGGCGCAGCCACGCTGACACCACCTGTAGGGGAAAAAGAGAGATCTTGTAAGGACAAATAGCAGCATCATTCCAAAGGGAGCCAGAGAGATCAAGAACATTAGAAAACTGAGATGTATTTCCCTCATCGACCAATAAAATGCTTGCTGGTATTTTTCTAATGCAGGTTGGAAAATTAGAGAATGACCGTTCCTTGTGCAGTATTGACAAGGAGCCTTGACTTCTGGGAGCATTAAACTTTATTGGCTGTGCAAGTTTTATCTGTTACAAATTGTTTATACTTAATTTTGACCTGAGTTTTGTGATGTGGTGGTGAGCTGGGATGTCTGTATGTAGTATTGTGCTTGGATTTCTGTTTAATGTGGTGCTGGGATTATAGATACTGACCTTTAAGGCAATTGCAATCAGACCAGTTTTCCGCCTGCCTTTAGTTATTTGGTCATCCCAGTTTAGAGGAGGTACTTGCCTTGCCAACATTTGTACTCTTGTGTATGTTTTACGCCTCTAAAGTAAACCAGTGCTTTGTCTATTTAGGTTTGTTCATATTTCATCTCTAATGTAGGCCATACATGGGTTGAATTCCAATAGAATTTTCGTTCAAATTTTGCACCATTAGTAGGCCACAACATTGGCCGATTTTTGTGCGGCCATCGAATTTGAGTGATCGGGCATGTTAGAATTTTTTTTAAAAAACAAATTAATTTCTAATCAATGATGGGAAAAAAATAATCGAAAAATAAATGAGCATGAGCTGTGACCTGGGAAGAAAAGAAGATTCCCAGCTATGAAAATTCTTTTCTTTAGTAACATTTATTATTATTATTATACAGTATTTATATAGCGCCAAAGTTTGTTCAGCGCTGTACATTGTGGGAGACAGTATATGAGACAATACAGTAACAATACAATACACGAGGGGTTCCAGGGCCCTGCTCCTTGGAGCTTACAATCTAGGAGGGAGGAGTTAGTGGTACAGGAGGAAATGGCTGTGGGGGTCGGAGTGGTAGGAGGAGTGGAGGAGATTAGCTGTTAGGTGAGGGCGTGGTAGGCTTCGCTGAAGAGATGGGTTTTCAGGGTGCGCCTAAAGGTGAGGAGGGTAGGTGACAGTCTACATGAGGTGAAATTGAAGGCTTAGTTGGTCGAATTTCAAAATCAATGGCGGTACCATAGGATTACAAAACACACAAAATTTTTGATTTTCTAAAGAAAATTTGTTCAGAATTCAACCCATGTATGGCCTGCATAAGGTTTACAACCACTTTAACTGTCCAGACCTTAAAACCTACATTAAGCCCTAGAAATAGTTATTCAGCTATATAAACATTGTACTATTTGTTTCCATTTTCATAATCTTACCTCTAATTTCCTGCTATAGTGGTTGTGAAGTGTAAATAAATATGGGTTTGTAATCCAATGGGCACCAGAGTTTGGAATGGTGCCTCTGTAATCTATAAGACCTGATCAGGCACACCCCTGCTCTATATCTCCACACTACAGGTCTATGTGATGAGAGGTTTGGCAGTTACTCATCCATGCCAACAAAGAGCACTGGAGGGGGAGGGCAAGATGTACATTTATAATAAGAGAGAAAATACAGAAAATACTTGCTGATGGGCCAGAAATATAGTATGCTTCTACCTTTCCCTTAGACATGATAACACAGTGGGGTTGAGTCACTAAAACTGGAGAGTGCAAAATCTGGTGCAGCTCTGCATAGAAACTAGTCAGCTTCTAACTTCAGCTTGTTCAATTAGACTTTGAAAAAAAAACCCTGGAAGCTGATTGGTTTCTGTAGAGAGCTGCATCAGATTTTGCACTCTCCAATGTTAATAAATCAAACCCAGTCTCTTTTGAGTTTTGAAATCCTAAGCACATGGGGGTTATTTACTAAAACTGGAGAGTGCAAAATCTGGTGCAGCTCTGCTAAGAAACCAATCAGCTTTCAGGTATTATTGCCAAAGCTTAACTGAACAAGCTGTAGTTAGAAGCTGATTGGCTACCATGCACAGCTGCCCCAGATTCTGAGTGCACCAATTTTAGTAAATCTACCCCATTGCGTCAGCCCTGCCTAAATCATTTCTGATGGATTACGAAGAATGCAGCCCTTTCTTCATCTCCACTACCCTCCTCATCTCATACCCCTCCTTGTGCACAAGTAGAGAGCACAGGAAGTTGTCAACTCACAGGAATACTGGGAAAATCAATAGGCATTTTTTCCACTTATGAAACAGATATAAAAATAAAATAAAATTATGAGATAAAATGTTGCAAATTGTAGTATTCTGGAAACTACACCCTTTCACTGCCAGAATCATTTTTCCGTCTAACACACATGCTTAAATGGCGATTTTGTACACAAAAACACACTTAAACCCTTCTGAAATAGAGAACTCATAGAATCAAATGGTGTTAGCTGCAATTTTTTGTGTTACATGGTTTATCAAGCCTATCATTTTATTTTAAAAACACACTCAATGATTTTCTTTCTGACTGATCCTCTTGTATCCCTGCCAACCATGCTTCACTCCCTCCAAGAGTTTGGGGCACTCTCCCACTTTCAAATTAATCTCTTTAAATCCTCAGCCCTCAATATTTCAGTACCCTAAGATGTCCTTAACCATCTCTGCCCTTCTTTCAATGGCCTACCGACACGTTACCTGGGAGTCAACATCACCCCTGACCCTGCTACTCTCAACTTGGCCAATTTTGAACCTCTGATTCATCGCATACGCACAGATTTGCTCCACTGGCACTCCCTCACCATTACATGGTTTGGGTGTTGCAATGCAATTAAAATTACCTTACTTCCCAGGATCCTTTACATCCCCCCCAGGCTCTCCCAATTTGCCTGTCACCCTCATTTTTCAAAAGGGTACATACCTTTTTTGAGAGTTCATTTGATCCCATAGGAAGCCTCACCTCCAATTCCAGCTTCTCCACCTTCCCAAACGCCGGCTCAGAATTGGCCTCTCCGATGTCCGAGCCTATGATAAGGTGGTTCACTTAACTAGGCTCGTGGACTGGCATTGTCACATAGAGGCGAAGCATTGGGTGGCAATGGAGTTGGAAAACTCTCAGGGCACTGAATCTCCTTACAGTTGCCCAAAGACCTAACAGACCACCCCACGCTGGGTAGCATTTTGCTGATCTCACGGGAGACCTTCCATAGCTCCTCCGTCTCCCCTTTGCTGTTGCTTATGATCCCCTTGTTGAGGAACCTGGAGTTTCAGCCGGGACTAGATAACCCCCAGTTCAGACAGTTGACGTCCTCTAGACGTCTTCATCTCTGGGACTTCCTGGGACCAGATGGTACTCTCTCTCCCCATGCGTTGGCCTCCACTGCGGAACCACTGCTAGACTTTTGGAACAGTCTGCAACTTAGACATTACCTCCATCGCAGCTCACGTCCCCCAGCTATTCGTCACCACCTCACAGAGCTAGAAAACATCTGTCACAAAAGGGAACCAATTTGTCATTGTCTTTCCATTCTTTATTCAGCTCTAATACGCCCGACAGAGAGTTTCACTCCAACCTATCTCACTAAATGGACGACTGACTTGTATGTCCATTTAATTTTACACAGAAATCCTCCATAGCCTCCAGTGTCCGGGAGACCAACTATAAAATTTTGAATAGGTGTACAGGGTTCCTACGACAATACATTGCATTAATCTCCAGGTTCTATGCTGGAGATGCAACTCTGACTGGGGCACCACTTTGCACATCTTTTGGGCTCGCCATAAAATTAAACCCTTCTGGCGGATGGTGACTAGCACTATCAAACATCTTACAAGTGTCAACATCGTGGACAACCTGGACAACTTGGCAGCGTGCCTGCTGCACCTCACCGACTGCCCAATAAAGAAATACAAGGCTTCCTTGACCATGGTAGTATTTTGCCTATACTGATGCCTACTTTCGGGAAATCTCCTCCCGAGACCAAGTAGTATCACTTTGACCACATCCTGACCTCGGGCAAGAGAGACAGTACTCTCTACAGCTTTATGCCATTTTTTTCTTTCCATGCGTGTCTACCCTTCTTCTTTGTATGTTGGTTGTTGGTATCGTCTTGTCTCTCCTTACCCCCTACCCATTTCTTTCTATCTCTTTCTTTCCCTTTTTTTTCTCTCCACTCTCTCCTCTCGCCTCGTTCCCTGTTTTCCCCCTTTTTTTTTCCGTATCCCAATCCTGTCACCTATCTTATAAAATTGGATACTGTGGTTTTCTTTCACAATGCAGTGCCTATGTGGCGCTTTGTTTATTACTTAGTGTTTCCATTTTTGCCCCTCGAGATTCCCTCGGTGATTCTGATTCTTATCCATTTATGCTAAAACAAATTGCAGTATGCAGTTTCTAGTACCCGCTCCTCCTTGTTCGATATGTAATCTTTGTAGTTGGCCCAAGGGCATCCCAGGTTCCGTTACTTGTATCCTACCTTTTCATTATCCATGTGTATATACTGTATCATGCAACTTTTGCTAAAATATAAGAATTACAAGAAAAAACCACACTCAAACTAAATCTAATGAACATAAGTACCATTAAATCTCCAAACTATAAAATATAAAAGTTGAGACCGAGTTCAATAAATAGATACCAAATATGTCAAGACCTAAAATTGTCTGTGCCCGCAGTAACAAAGTATGATACCAAAAACAGTCCATAGGCAACTTTAAAAACCTTTACAGCTCCTCAATTTAGAGTAACTCATAACTCTTTAAAATATATCTCTTTCTATATATTCTATCATATTTTATTTTTATACTTTTTAACATTTTTTGCACTTTACTTTATTATCTCCTTGGCGCAGGGCGTATGAAAATATGCAGCCTCTCAGTGGCTGAGCTTTGGCACCGAGAGGCCACATATTTGTGTACCTAATGTAAACATAACATTTGCCGAGAGCGCGCGCCCTACACGCTCACCGTCACATTTACCGACACCTCACAGAAATGTTCAGATCACTGCTTGTGCTTACTTTTGGGTTTAATACTGCTTTAACCCCTTGGCGCCGGTGCCTCCCAGCCCTTTAAGAGGTTTGTGGTGCCGGGAGGTGGGGCAGGGTTTAGGGTCATGTGACCGCTGTGATTGGTTGTCACGGCGGTCACATGACCCTAAACCCTGCCCCACCTCCCGGCACCACAAACCCCTTAAAGGGCTGGGAGGTGCCAGCGCCAAGGGGTTAAAGCAGTTTTAAACCCAATAGTAAGCAAATATTATATAGCAGTTTACCAATTCTTAGATGTGATGTCTGCATTCATTTTGTTTTTCAGGCTTTCTTTCCTTTTTTTTTTCATCTGATGATCCAGCCAGTAAATCTGTTGTTTTTCAAAAGAACAGGCTCTCCAGCAGAATGTATCAGTTACAGAGATTAGATAGACCATTTAACACTGACAGGGGTGCTTACAATGATCAGCTTTTATTTATTTATGTAAAACATTCATCCATAAAGGAAGAAACTGCTGCAACTGATTATAAAATATTAGCTTTAGTCTGGTTTCAGTTTGTTAGTGTATTTAAATCTGCTTGTGCAGCTAACATTGCCCTCCCCCCCAGACTGAAAATGTTGCTGTCCCTGTGTTCATTCATCCAGAGTAGGGTTCCTTTAATACAAGAGGTGTGTTACTGGCCAGATCACCAGGTGTAAACAGAGGGGGGAAAAAAACCTAAGAAAAGAAAACGAATGCAGCCACCACATCTAATTATTGGTAAGCTGCACTATATTACATTTTTGGTTTTGGGTTGAATAACGCTTTAATATCACAAAGGGGGCTGACAAGCCCTTATGCAATAATATTTTTTTCTGTGACAGGTCCCCAAAATGGATCTATTAGACCCCTAATGCTTCTTTTGCACTATTCTTTAATAGATAAAGTACATACCAGACAGTACTGGATCTGTTCTTATCGCAGCCACAACGGCCAAGATCTGACAGCTCAGCTCAGAGCTGCGTGCTTCCGGGTTTGTGCCTCACAGGGAGGATGGAAAAACAGAGTTTTCTCGCCTCCCCTTCATTCTTCATCCTAAAGGCTAAATTGGATGTCCCGAGCTGCCACAGGACTGAGGTGAGCCCAGGACAAGTGTGTGGCTTCTATTGGAAAGCCCGAAGCTGACTCTTCAAAATGCTACTGCAGCTGCGAGTTTGTTTACATCCTAATACTTTCACGCCGTATTACCTACGGCGGTGGCATTAAAACGGATAATGACATTATTGAGCATAAGAATTCTTTTTTTTATTTCACATGCTTTTCTATTTAAGCACACTTGCTTACAACGGTCAGCTTTTCTTCATGTAGTTTAAACGTTTTTTCTAAAAGGGAACAGCTCCACGCTTTGGAATCCGAGTAACTCTTTTGAAAACCGTACCAATTTTAAGGCATGTAAGCAGGTACTTACAAGTTGTTTGTGGTGAGGTAAATAATTCTTTGGGCTGGCCAGGTAGGAAGGGGTTAAGCTAGGCTCAGCATTTTCCCAGGCATTTCTAGGCTCTGCCCTCCACCCTGTGTTGTCAGTAAATAGGGGGAAGGCTCTGCTCAGGCTTGCTTAGACATGGTCTGGATGGGAAGACCAGAGACAGAAAGGAAGATGCAGCCCACAGCAACCTGTGAAGCACCCTCAAGGGAAGTTCACCTAGAGGCAGGACTCTGCTGAATTAAAGACTTTAAGGACCCTTACCTTGAGAAAGGTATGCATTGGGCAGCCTGCCATTAGAAAGTTAGGGAGAGACGTATGCAGTATGTTCATGACTAGTGCACCCGAGATAGGTTCATCCAGACCCCACTACACCACCGTTACCCTTTACCCTTCCATACCAATCCCCTTTACTTACTATACTTACAGAAAACACAACACCAATTTTGGAGTAAAATGGCCAGCACAGCCTTTTATTAACAAATCAAGTTTAAACACATCAACCATTCCTTATAACAGAAAACATAAAGAGTTGTCATTGGTCTTTGAAAGCACCCCCAAAACGATCCGAAATGCACCTGCGGACAACCATATTCCACTAGGCCTCCAGCCGCAACCAACCAGCTCGGAGACAACCATACTGTTCGCAGTGCAGCACCACCACCTTCCAGTTAAACCTCGGTTAACTGGGAATGTTCCCGGGCACACCATACCAACGATGGGTCCCACACCATTTTGTACCTCCAAGATAAGAACCGCCTCCAAAGACCAACCACCGCCCAGGAACCAAATTAACCCCCCCCCCAAGAGGAACACAACATTCACCAAACAGGGCGGGCGGGAGGGAAGCTCTCTCTCCCATGTCCAGCTCCCAACTGACGCCCCTCCCCAGAACACCCCACCCTAAAGTGCAGGAGACCCCACCTACACTCTCCTCTACCAACCAGATCCCCCAGCTATCCTTTACCAACTCTAAACAATCATTACCCCTCACATGTCTTCCTTCCCACTCTGGGCCTAGTCATGCCTGCCCTTCGCTAATTATTTTCTTCTTTTATCGCTGCGGGCATTTCTTTATGTTGCTGGACTGTACAACCAAAATGTTCAGTAAAGTTTCATCAATTGTTTCATGCCTTGTCTGAAGTTACTCAAAGGGGTGCATGAAGGTATTTGGCTTATGACAAAGAAGAGGGCCTGTTAAACACAGGTGAGGTGAAGAAGAAGACATGTAGTTAGAAGGGGTTACCAACACTAGAGGAATGATATGACAGCCAGACAGCAGAGTAACAGTATTGGCAGGGGGTAACGGGTTCTCTCATAGCAAGAGAATCAGGTTGTTGGTTCCCTCCCTAGCAGTCGGTGCCCCAGGACCAAACGCACATGGCAGAGACATTGTGGCCCTAGCCACAGGTACAGGAGGAATTACTGAAGTCAAGATGTGCACGCACGAGGTCTGTGCTTCTACATGGTGAAACCCATGTTCTGTCACTGGAAGTGAGATGATTAGGAAAGCTGGACTGGTGGAACAGAACACAGGCTCAGCGGAGTTAGCTTCTAAATGCTACATTCCACAGGACAAGGTGTGTGGCATTATGGGACAGAGTCATTCACAGTATGGAGCCTCAAGTACAGTACAGTTGCACCAGGTGAACAGCTCACTTCTAAATATGGGGTGCCACCTTAATGTTGAATCCACATGAACATGGTCCTTCCTGGTCATGGGCATTAGTGAACGTGCAAACAAGAACAGGAAGGGAGTCCCTGTGTGTGGGGTGAGTTGACTTCGTCCAAAGGACAGACCTCTTTAGCTCCTGGGCTAAAAGTAACCTGTCATAAAAGATACATGGAGGCTTCCAGTGCTAAATTCTTCTTCTGAGAAGTCTTCTGCTAGTTGCTTGGTTGTCACACTGATCGTCACACTGATCCTCGCATGATCTTCTCATCTCAATATTTTCAGACACCGACCTGGAAGAAGTTTGCACGTCAGGACCTCTAACCTTTCTCCTACTTTACTGACCATACTTATTCCAGTTCCAGTTGATTGGCTGATAGATAATTAAAACTGATGGATGAGCATTGCAGTCAAGTAAGCTTATTCAGTAGGTCAACAATTAGTCAGGAAGTCAAGCTCTTAGTTCAAAAAGGTTCAGGGAGGCACACAGAGGTGGGCAACAAAGGTAATAGCAGCATTTTGTAATGCCATCTGTATCCTCTCAGAGATGATGTACCCCTTTCTTTGTCCTGGTGACCCAGGTCTAAAAGTTATGGGAAATCCAAAACTTTGTGGTTCAGTTCTTTTCATTAAAGTTGAATTCCAGTCAATAACTAACTAAGGCTAAACCTACTCCCATTTCTGTTCTAAGCCTATTGTTTTCTAATCCTGTAAAGAAAAGAACCCTATAGTTACCTATTCTGAAGCTGCTCTGGTCCAAGCTCAGGCTGAGCTGTCAGTGGCTGCTTCTGTGTGTAGGAGAGGCAGCCGACAACGAATGCCCCATAGTACGTCTATGGGTCATGTCATTTCCCTGGCATTTCCCAGCCGTTGTTAGCTCTCTCCTGCACACAAAACACTGTAGTGGAGCAGCTTCATAACAGGTAAGTATAGAAAAGTTTCCTTTACAAGGTCAGGAATATCTTTAGAGAAGGTTTATACTTGGGTTAAGACTGAAATTCCACTTGTACACATCTGCAGTACAAAGTAGATTTTGTGGAAAATACACACACATAGGCATACAACATAAAACCTGCCTAATAAAATAGAAGGGGGAGGGGATAGAAAGGCAAAAGGAGAAGGGGTAATATAGATAGAGAAGGAATATACAGTAATGTCATAATGTATATGCATAATACACAACCTGAAGAAGGGACCAAAGGGGGAGGGGGGTTAGGAAGACTGAGACGTCTGAACCATTGTGGGGGCAACCCAATGGCAACCCATTGTATTAGCAATTCTGGTCTCTATTTTCTCAAACTCAAAAATTTTGAGTTGTCACCAGAACAAGAAAAGAAGGAAGATCTTCAAATGTATGACAGGGTGACAATGCAGAATCACATGTGGGAAGCAGGAACAGTGACTGGTTACTGAGATGTACTCTATTTGTCTTGCTGACCATTCTTACTAAGCGTAAAGTTTAGGAAAAACTAAAAATAGTGAATAGTCACAAGAAGAAGTATAAAGAGAAAATCTTCTGATAGGGTATGTATACAAGACAGAAAATTTCCCCAATAAAAAAGAAAAAACTGACAGGTATGTGACAAAAGTGCTGTTTGATGAACCCCAAACTGTGTGGAAAGGATGGGGAAGAGGAACTGAACACAATGCCACCTTCATTTTCCATAAAATGTGCAAGCTGGTAAGAAGATGGTTAAATTAAAGTCTACTGTTTCTGCATAAGCAGCCATCTTAAGCCAGCCTAAGACACATTTGACAAAATAACCTACTACATTGCAAAATAACCTCCATTAGCCAGGGTTTTTAAAGGACTTCTGATGAGGTTCTGTCTTAAAAAGTCAAGTTGTAAAAGGAATGCACATCTGTGAGACTGGGCTAGTGTCCTATATTGACTTAAGACTGAACTTTCATACATTTCAAAACTTACTTTCCTTCATATTCCATAACTCCTACTGTAATGGAGTTACATTCCTAAAAGTCGTTACACTAATGTAGAAAAGAAATACCACCCAGACACCAAACATGGTACCTATAACATAATGTTCAGAAGGCTAATAAAACAC
This sequence comes from Staurois parvus, assembly GCF_062004578.1. Lineage (NCBI taxonomy): Eukaryota > Metazoa > Chordata > Amphibia > Anura > Ranidae > Staurois > Staurois parvus. The sequence goes on from NW_028318219.1 coordinate 3,210,102, forward strand.
ATTAGGCCTCCTGGGAGTACTGTACATCAGATATATGTATATACATCATATAATAAGTATATCTTATTCAATGTCCAATAAATCATAGTTAAATTCTGTTAAATTATATGCTGGTTTATGGATTGTGAAGCTTTGTCATATGGAAAAATAGATGTATGCAGGATACGTTAGCTTTAAGGGTGGTTTTGATGGTGCTGGGCATAATAAATAGCACTTTGATTAATTGTTCTGTAAACTGTTAAAATCTTTGTGGAGGGTTAAGCTGAGAGTATGTGTATTTCACAAGGGGTTTTAATCATTTACTACTATATCTTATCATATACAAATTGAATGTCCACTTTATGCAACCTCAAATGCTCTAAGAAGTCTGCTTTACCTTACGCTCAGCTATCATGAACAGTGGCATTGCTTTAGCGCTTAGCATCATCCAATCAGCCCAACACCTTATATTTGGTGAATACTTACCATGAGCCTCTTTCCCAATTCAATAATGATTCTGTAGGTAATTAAAGATTTTCACAAACTTCCCTAATAGCTTTTAAGAAAAGCAACATTATATTGAACCCCTATTAGTTTGTAGATAAAGGAAACGGCAATACGCAAAACACAGAGTCAAGGACAACCACAAACTGACCCTACACAGAGAGAAAAGGGTCGGCGTCCTACATGTGAAGATATGCTGCATAAACAGAACAGGGAGAAATCGTGTGCAGCCAGAGTGTCATCAAGTGCAGCAAGTGTGACACCCTATTCAGGGACAAGTGACAGGATAACAATTGGCCCTGTTATGAACATGTGGATAGATGACATGATGAAGGTATACTCACTTCTAGGAGGAGGAATAATACATGCAGGGAGAAAGACAGTCTAATCGCCATCAGCGAGGCTGTACACCAGACAGAGCCGATACAATCTACACCGGGTGACACGTTGACAAGCCATAAAGGAGCAGCCGTGACTGACACATAAACATATTTATGAAACCGCCCTGCCTGCGTTCTCTGGAAGGTGCCAGGAGATAGAAGCTGTCAGTGATTGAAGTGAGGAGGAAAAAGGCAACTTACTATTATTTCTTAGAGAAAACCGACTGCAGCTTCACGGATGGTATATGTATTTAGACATTTGCGATTCATTTCATTATGAATTGAAATTTGGACAAAATTTTGTTATTTGGAAATTTGGATGTACAAGAATCTCCTAATCACAATAATAAGGAATATCAATGAATCCAAAAACAACAGATTCATTTGTATTCATTTGTTTTAATTCAGAAGGTTTTGTTTAATAATATGTGTCACACTCTGTATTGTTATGATTGGCCAAAGTCTCAAAACATCAAAGTGGCAAGCAAGGCATCCAAGTTGCATCAAAAGTCATAAGCAAGTTGCACTGAAGTCGTAAGCAAGTCACAAAGCAAAGTTTGTGTTGAAAACACAAGAGAAAGTGAGAGGAAATCACTCCAAAAAAGGGAAATCCCCTCTAAGACAGTTGTCACTGGAAGCAAGTGCTTCATTGGAAGATATCCAATCTATTCCTGTTCCTGGTTTGCATTTTCTATAACTTACTGTATCAATGGACAAGGGTCACCAACACAAGGAGTGAGGGGGGAATCCATACTTCCCAACTTTAGAATATGGAAATCAAGAAGATCTTAAACTAGTTAAAAAGGTATAAGGTTTTTTACCTTAATGCATTCTATGCATCAAGGTAAAATACCTTCTGCATGCAGCTCCCCCCCACCAGCCCCCCTTATACTTACCTGAGCCTGATCTGGATCCAGCAATGTGCCCTGGAGCAGCATCTCTCTCTCTCTCCTCACTGGACAGAGAGGCAGCAGAGGGAGCCATTGGTTTCCGCTGCTGTCAAACACAACCAGAGAGGAGAGAATGGGAGGTGGGGCCGAGCCACGCTCTATGTGTCAATGGACACGCACTGCCTGTTCTGAAGCGAGCGCGCAGGAGTGCAAGTTGCTTTCTATGGGGGTATGGGGGCACTCAGCAGGGGGAAGGAGTCAGGAGCTCTGGTGGGGGACCCGAGAAGAAGAGGATTGGGGCTACTCTGTGCAAAACCATTGCACTGCATAGGTAAATATAATATGCGTGTTATTTTAAAAAATAAAATATTTGCCTTTAAAATCACTTTAACATAAGAGCTACGTGTTGTGTGGAAAAGTGGGTATGGCCTAAATATTGGACATGGCTTAAAGGGGTATAACCTGGACTCAACAGTAAAAGGCAAAAATGCTTCAACATCAGAGGTAGGTTGAAAATAGCAAGGCATCAATGGGAGGCAAAATCACCCTACCATCAGTGAGTGGGAAATATATCCCGGAATCAATAGTAAGTAAAAATGCCTTGGCTTCAGTGGTGTGAAAAATGCTCATGTGTCAGTGTAAGGGAAAAACTCCCCAGGAGAGAAAATTGCCCCAGCGTCAGTGGGAAACAAAATGTCTTGGAATCAATGGCACAAAAAAAAATGCCCAGTGTCAATGGGTTTGAAAATTGTACCTGCTTCAGTGAAGGAAATATTTCTTGGTGATACCCCCAATAAAGACAGCAGCCACGTCTCCCCCTTTCCATGCAGACATCTCATCAGATTTCCCATATAGTTCCAGTGCAGTGATGTGTTTGCACCTGACCAGAAGCAGGAAGAGGAGATAGCAGACTTCCCCACTTTCCTGCATGAGTACCATGCTAGTCAAAGGCTTTCCAGACATCAGATAATGGAACAAGTGTTTCAGCACCTTGAAACACAGGGTAGAGCTGTAGGACCCCAGGATTTACTTTGAAACCCAAAACTAGGAGGATTGGGAGGTATGGGTGATTATCACCAGCAGAGTAATAAAAACCTGATGGTGGATTTCAAAACCAACCCATGCATTCCAAAACTAAAGAGAAAAAGATTTGAGCTTGAGATACAATTTAAAAAGTCTGATAATGTCCACATGGCCCATCACAACCAGATTTCAGTCTACTGAAATCAGTTAGGTAAGATTAAGATTTGCTGCATTTGTAAAACCCATTCATAGCCCACCTTTGCCTTTGTATTTGCTCAATCCAGTCACATGTGCTGCCATTTTAAAATGTGTAATCCAACTTCTTAGCAAAGGTTGCCGTTAGTATTGTCTACATACAGTGTAATTAAGGTACAAGGTTTTAAAAAGTTTTGGATAGTGTGGTGATGGGTTATATTCTCTGACATGTTTTCAATGATGGCTATATTACTTTAAAAAAGCTTACACTGTCACCACCATATATACTGTAAATATCTACAATGCATTTTTTACAACATTATTATGGCCTGAAAGGCAAAATATCAAACCCCAAATTTCAACTAGATACACAGAATATAACTGGATACTAACATTTATAGGTAAAGTTGATCCAGGGAATATCCGATTGCCTCTCGGGGGATCAGGAAGGAATTTTTTTTTTTGTGCAGGAGCAAATTGGATCATGCTTTGCTGGGTTTATTGCCTTCCTCTGGATCAACTGTGGGTATAGGATTAAAACTTTTTTTTTTTTTAATGGTTGAACTGGATGGACTTTTGTCTTTTTTCAGCCAGACTAACTATGTAACTATATGTAACCAACCTATATAAAAAGACTTGCTTATAATACTGCATTGGCTTGTTCATAAGAAACTCAATATAATGATCGCATTCATAACATATCAATAATTCCTTTAAGTTCAAATATAAAAGTCGGAGATGAGAGGCATCACACCTTACCACTTGCATACTGAAAGTTGTATCTGAATATGATAAATCAATGTTGCTTGAGATCCAACACAGAAGTGTGTGAAACTTATACTATACATCAAGCAGAATTATTTCTCTCCCATTTGGAATAGTCCCTTAGCATATTGATGGACTTTAATGTGCAACAGGTCTCAACTTACACGTCTCAGACACAACACTTTGCAGGCATGCAAATAGAAGGCATAAGTTGCTAATAAAGATTCCTCCGCTCTGTCAATTATAGCCTCTCTGAAAAAAGGCCATGAACCCAATCAGTCCTATAAAAGGGTAAAATGCTTTCATATAGGGACATTTCCAAATATCCATGCACAGCTTAGGTAGATTTGATTGTGTTATATTAATGGCATAAGAGCCTCACAGATGCTAATGTCCAACAGATGTTGTCCGTGACAAACGTTCATTATCCATCTAAGAAACAGAGTCACCTACTGTTGCTAGCATATGCTGGTATACAGTTAATTTGAATTGTGCATACAAATAAGACCACTGAAATCAGCCATTGTGGGTTGCATAGCATTTAAATGTTGTGTATGCTTATCCAGGGTTCTCCGGAGCCATGGGGTTCTTTCAGAGGTTCTTAGGGATTATTTGAGAAGAGAGCAGTTGTAGATTGATCTCCTGCCTAGACTTGCCACCAATACAAGGGGTCATATTCACACTGACCAATCATTTGAGGGGCCACTTCTACATTGACCACCAATGTAAAGAGTCACTTCTACACTGACCACCTGTTTAAGGGGTCACTTCTCTATTGACCATCAATGTAAAAAGTCCCCTCTACACTGTCCTCCAATGTAAGGGGTCACCTCTACACTGAGCATCAATATGAAGGGTTACTTCTTCACTGACCAACAATGTAACAATGTATGGGGTCACATGTACACTGATGAAAAAAGTAAAAAGTCACTTCCAAATTGACCAACAATGTAAAGAGTCACTTCATCACTGATAACCAATGTAAAAAGCCATTTCTACACTGACCACCAGTGTAAACGTTCACTTCCACACTGACCACTAATGTGAGGGATTCCTTCTACACTGACTACCCAATGAAAGAGTCACTTCCACACTGACCATCAGTGTAAGAGTTATTCTACACTCATCAACAATGGAAGAGGTCACTTCAATATTCACAGTCTGTGTTTCCACTCTGGCCATTATTATTAGGCCCTTTCACACAGCGGGACCTTTTAAACCCCATAACCGAACAAGGAAGTCCATTTATACCCATTCGCCCGTAGAGCAAGGGAGGCTCTAGAAGCTGAGCCAGAAACAGATAAGTCATCCACCCACTCTATTTTCCGATCAGCAAGGGATCTGTGAGCGGAAGCCCTGCTGATCAGGGTGGAGTCTGCCCTGTCTGATAGAGGCCTTATTTGTTTTATTTCATCATTATTAGGTAAACCCAGTTCTTTATTCTGCTTAAGTTTCTATAACCTACTTATGCAAATGTCCTAGGTCTAAAATGTTAATAGGTATTCCCCAAGATCCAAAAACTATTTTAGGGGTTCCTCCATAGTAGAAAGGTTGAGAAAGGCTGGAATAGATCTGCAGCACTAAGTGAAGATAAACGCTTTCCATTGAGAATACGATAGTAGAAGATGCAGTCTCACCATCTAGCAGCATCCAAGATTCCGGTAATATTGGAAGTGATGGTCAATGCAAACGCCAACCAGGTGTCTGTAGCAGGGGTGGATTGACCATTTGGAAACTCGGGCACTGCCCGAGGGCCTATTGTCAGTAGGGGGCCCCATGAGATGCCCCTGGTACCTTTTTCATAGGCTTTTTTGAGTTTGGGCAAGGACACAGGGGCCCCATGATCCCCTATTGCCCGGGGGCCCATGAGTTGTCAATCTGCCCCTGGTCTGTAGTAATATGTCCTCTAAAAAGAGTGCAGTGACTACATTGAGATAATCCACCATCCACAACGGCCAGATGAAAGGAAAAGCCAGTATGTGCTCTACGTGGCAAAGACAGTAGGTTGAGGTTCAAACAGCATGTCTCTGATGTATTTTTCCATAACGTCGTCATCAGAGGGGCATGCAGTAGTTTCAATGAGTATGATTATAAAACCCAAAGGGGCAGGGTCATACCCATACGTAATGACCCGTGGTTTCATTAGGATTTCATTAATGTCTGGGTCCCAACTTGTGAGATTCTTCCTTTTTATTTGTCTTGGTGTCCATTGTCACTGTAACAGAATGTAACACATCCAAAATTCTACAAAACCGAAACTAGAGATGGGGTGAAATTATCCAATGGGAACATCTGTTCCAGTGAAAATTGTTAAACAGGTGATTTCTCCTCTTTTTGTAGAGATTACTTCTCACTTCCTGTTGTGTTTAAAGGACAGGAAGTAAAGGGAAATCTCCACAGGGGGTCACAAGTACAAAAGAACATGACGGAACATGACAGTGGTTTGATCCCTTCTTTACTTTATTTAAAACTACATTAAATTTGATCTATAGCAGGGATCAGCAACCAGTAGATCTCGGCCAGGTAACTGGTAGATCATAATCAGGTCTTGCTGACCCACCATCCCAGAGCATCAAACAGAGTGCAATGCAGAGGGACTGCTTGTAAAGTTGGAGCTGTAGTAGGGAGCAAGAGCTGCATAAGCCGATGTCTCCTCTGTTGTGTTGGCTCCTATGCCCTGTCATGGTTGGTGGGTGCAGCACCTGCCAAGCATGACCCATTCAAGTGAATGAGGCCACTCTGCAAGTGCCCTGCAACCTTGTGCAGTACAGCAAACAAGGGATTAAACAGGTAGTGGTGTGTTACTTTTTCACCAACTGCTTTGAACCCGCAGAAGAATGCAGTTGCAGAGTGTTTGCAGAGCGGCCCCATTTACTTGAATAGGTCGGGAGGGGCAGGCAGTAGTACCCCCCCAGCAACAAGAGGTTTAATTCCTGATGTGAAATGTGAACACCTTTGGCTGCTGCCTCAGTAACTAAAGAGGGTAGGGATTGGGGGCAGTAAAACTGCGACTCAACCACATGGTTTTACCACCACCCAACTTTACGTGTGAACAAGCCCTAAGGGTGCCACTGTTGGGCTCAACTAAGGGCTCATTTACAAGTTCAGCAAGCACAAAGCAATCCAATGTAAAGAAAACAAAACCTCAGCGCCCAGGACTCTCCTATTTAACACACAAATCCCCGTGAGATGCTGCTGTGCACAGGTACAAAGACCAAAAAACTTTTAACAATGAAAACCAGCGCAAACCCACATATTCACTTGCATTACTCAACTTGAAAAATCATTTTTTTGCTAATAAAGATATATATAATAAATTATATATAAATAAATTAATATAAAAATAAAAACATTAAATTAAATTCATAAGTCCAGTGACAAAAAAAATCAAGTGATAAAAAATCGAAAAAGTCCCAAAAAATATATATATATTTAACAGTCCCGTGACAAAAATAAATCAATTTATAATTATCATTGGATTCTTCCGTGTTACTGATCCCTTCACCATCCACCAGTGCAGAAATCAACATTAACCGCACTCACCAGATATTAGTAAATCACACGCCTTTCAGGAATATTAAGGGCTCCTGGACCCCCTTTACTTTTGTGAGACCTCCAAATGCTGTTTCCTCTTATATTTGGGTACCTCTTCTGCTTACTCCTCTCACCGAATCCCCCAAAGAAAATCAGGAAAAAGAAAAGACCATAGCGTGATACCGTAGTAATCTCTCCTCCAAATAATCTCTCCAGACCACTCACATTCTTTTGCGGGATATAGCCAACCTTTTATTCAAAACAACAATGATTTTCTTCCAAAATGATCCACTTTTCAGGTACACCGACTTCTTATAAGAGACCCCACAGTCTAGTGTGCAGCAGGATGGCAGACCTCAGCTACAGACTCATCTACTAGGATAAGATGGCCCCTTGGAACGCACCGCTCGGCGTGCGCTCCACTCACCGGAAATGACGTCAGACGACGGACCAGGCAACCGGAAGTGCGTCAACGCGTTTCATCCCACCCACAGGGCGTTATCAAGGTCTTGATAACGCCCTGTGGGTTATCAAGGTCTTGATAACGCCCTGTGGGTGGGGTGAAACGCGTTGACGCACTTCCGGTTGCCTGGTCCGTCGTCTGACGTCATTTCCGGTGAGTGGAGCGCACGCCGAGCGGTGCGTTCCAAGGGGCCATCTTATCCTAGTAGATGAGTCTGTAGCTGAGGTCTGCCATCCTGCTGCACACTAGACTGTGGGGTCTCTTATAAGAAGTCGGTGTACCTGAAAAGTGGATCATTTTGGAAGAAAATCATTGTTGTTTTGAATAAAAGGTTGGCTATATCCCGCAAAAGAATGTGAGTGGTCTGGAGAGATTATTTGGAGGAGAGATTACTACGGTATCACGCTATGGTCTTTTCTTTTTCCTGATTTTCTTTGGGGGATTCGGTGAGAGGAGTAAGCAGAAGAGGTACCCAAATATAAGAGGAAACAGCATTTGGAGGTCTCACAAAAGTAAAGGGGGTCCAGGAGCCCTTAATATTCCTGAAAGGCGTGTGATTTACTAATATCTGGTGAGTGCGGTTAATGTTGATTTCTGCACTGGTGGATGGTGAAGGGATCAGTAACACGGAAGAATCCAATGATAATTATAAATTGATTTATTTTTGTCACGGGACTGTTAAATATATATATATTTTTTTGGGACTTTTTCGATTTTTTATCACTTGATTTTTTTTTGTCACTGGACTTATGAATTTAATTTAATGTTTTTATTTTTATATTAATTTATTTATATATAATTTATTATATATATCTTTATTAGCAAAAAAATGATTTTTCAAGTTGAGTAATGCAAGTGAATATGTGGGTTTGCGCTGGTTTTCATTGTACAAAGCAATCCAAGTGTGTTTGACAGGTGGTGAGGAAGCGATATGTTGCCTCCTCACCACCTGATTTAAACCCATGATTGCTGTGCAATGCATTCAATTGTGACACAGTAGTTCGGCAATTAGAGGTTTAAATTAGGTGTGAGGAGGTGAAAAGGAGAGTTAATATGTGGTTACACCCCTTTAGCACCTGATGGATAAATGCATGCACTAGCTGTTGGGATTTGAGCACAGGGATCTCGTTTGTTGTATTGTTGGGTCAGTAGCCAGACCTGAACCTTGTAGCTCTCCCCACTGTGTCTTTTCCCCTATGCTAGCATTGTGTCCACAGCAGCATTTGGGTAGCCAGGGCAGAGTAGGGCTGGCCATAGAGGGATTACTTTGACGCAGTTGGCCAGCTTAAGCATGTATTGCAATATGTGTGAACTAAATATCCCTATTTATTGCAGAGTCTGCTTGAAAGGGTATATACCAGTGTGCAGAGGGTCCTTCAGAATTTTTAGGAGGTGAAACTGAGCCCATTGATCTTTGACTTCTCCTATGTTGTTCAGGTAGATCTCCATCTCTTTAGGATTGCTTAGCACTGATCTAAAGATATACTTTAACTGAATGGCACTTGAACAAGAAGCTGCATCTCCTACATACCATCCAGCTTTCTGAGATGGGAAAGAGGGGCATATCTTAATACAAATGATGTAGGCGAAGGACACTCTACTACTGTACTTCACCTCCAGTAACCCAGACCATAAACAATTCAAGGAGACCTTCACTGAGAATGATACAGTGGTTGCCAATGAAGCAAGTATGCAGGTAGTAAAGTCATAGGAAAAGCATAACTCCCAATCTAAACATGTCTTAGGTCAGATTGTACTGAACCCAGGCAGCTAGCATTTTCCAAATAAGAATTCTGAAAGATAATCTATAGTGCAGGCTTTTTTAAGGAACCCTGTCCAGTTTTGCAATCCGTTGAGGTGTGTTATTGTACATGCGTTATTGTGTTGTGTGTTATGATGTGATTTAACGTGCGTTGTGCTAAGGCAAGTTATACATTTTTAATGGCCTGTCAATGTACCCCCAAAAAACATACCTGCTTCCAGGGGCGGACTGACAACTCATGGGGCCCCCGGGCAATAGGGGATCATGGGGCCCCTGTGTCCTTACCCAAACTCAAAAAGCCTATGAAAAAGGTACCAGGGGCATCTCATGGGGCCCCCTACTGACCCCGGGCCCTCGGGCAGTTCCCGAGTTTCCAAATGGTCAGTCCGCCCCTGCCTGCTCCATTTTTGTAATACAGCTCACCAAACTAAACAGCATGTATGTTGTTGCGAAATTCATTTTGGGTACATTGACAGCTACTATACTCGTGCCTTGGGGTGCCTTTCTAAATAGGTGGCAGAATAAAAAAGTGCTACAATACATTTATTTATAAAGTTTATGTAGATATCAGGCCAGTCCTGGATTGACCATTAAACCTGATCTTCGAGCACCAAGGAAGGGGGCACCACAGATATCCCCCCTACCTATCATGCCCTTAACACTTTCTTCGCTATGCTCAAACTAAGTTAAATTTTACATATTTGTTATCTTCTGTGTTCTATTTTAATCTTCATTGCTTAAAAAATGTTTTCCTAGACACGATGGGGAAAAGTTTGCTTTAGCGTAATATCAGATCTTATTTCGCTTTATAAACTTTCTGAGGGTGATTATTTCTGTATTTGCATTTCTTGTAACAATTTTATAAAAAATTCATACTGTATGGAAAATTAGCATTTTTTTGTTGCCCTAGATATGAGTAATTCATTTTCTTATATTTAAAAAGTTTATTCAAGTATGTATTTGCTTTGAATAGATGGTAAAGGGCTTGAACTTCTTTCAGGTTTTTATTGCTTTATTTGACCATATTGGGGACAAGGGAACATCCCTTGATGTTAATGTCTGTGACACCATGTCATGTTAATGTCTGTGACACCAGGAAAACAATTGAAACAAAAGAGTGTCACTGGGCAGGACAAAAGACAGAAATAAGAAGTATATTATTAAGTGTTCTTGCATGGCAAGACCACTAATTGTTATCTCACATATATATTCTTATTATTATAGCCAAATAACTCCTCCCACAGTTTTTACACTACATAGACAGTAATATACCGAAACTTGCGGATTGTTCCCAATTGGTGTGTTATTACTTTGTGGAACGTTTCGCTGAATGGTTCACAAAATATCTGTGTTTTTGTGGTGGAATTGGTCCCATAGGAATGAATGGCGGAGTGTTCAAAACTAGAGTGGGAGCTGACAAAAGCTAGAGTGTGAGCTGAAAAATCAGGACATGATTTCTAAACTGCCACCACTCCCTCATTTTCAAGCCCACCTACACAAATCTTATATCAAAACGTTCAGCTATCCCTGCTGCCACTAAAAATGTCCACGGCTAAGCCATAGTCCTGATAGTTTTCACAATATGACCATTTGTTTGCAACTCACGCCGCCCATTGGCATTCATTGAAACTCCACTCTAGCCACCTCAAATTTGAAGGGCAATTTCTAAACTGCAACTGTGCCGTCATTTTTAATATTTCAGAGACATACTATGCATCAAAATGTAGGTCTGGGACTTGCGATTCTCACAATATAAAGCTCTTCAGTATAGGATTTATAATTTTTAAACTACAACTGTTTGAAGATGGCAACCGCCAGTGAAGTGAGCAAGTTGGAGCAGTTTGTTTTTAACCGCTCTTCTCTGCCCTTGCTGTAGAGTGAGTTGCCATAGGAACCCAGGTGTGTGAGCAGGCAGCAGAGTGACACCACTCCAGTTGTAGACTACTGGTGGAGGCAAGAACACTTCATACAATTTCCCAGAAATTGTAGCTTTTCTAGTTATTATTATTATACAGGATTTATTTAGCGCCAACGGTTTTCTCAGCGCTTTACATTATAGTGGGAGACAATACAGTAACAATACAGTTCAATACAAGAGGGATTTGAGGGCCCTGCTCCTTGGAGCTTACAATCTAGGAGGGAGGGGTGAATGGCAGGGGCGGACTGAAAACTAATGGGGCCCCCGGGCAATAGGGAATCATTGGGCCCCTGTGTCCTTGCCCACACTCAAAAAAACCCTATAAAAAGGTACCAGGGGCATTTCATGGGGCCCCCTACTGACCCCGGGCCCTCGGGCAGTGCCCAAGTTCTCGAATGGTCAGTCCGCCCCTGGTGAAAGGTACAGTATAGGTAGTCACTGTGGGGAATGGAGTGGTTGGAAGAGTAGAGGATTCCACAATTAGCAGACGGCGGGATAGGCTACCCTGAAGAGAAAGGTTTTCAGTGATCGCCGAAAGGCAAGTAGAGTAGTTGATAGTCTGATAGATTGGGGTAGGGAGTTCCAGAGGATGGGAGAAGCTCTGGAGAAGTATTGGAGACGAGCATGGAAGGAGGAGATAAGGGAGCTAGAGAGTAAGAGGTCTTGCGAGGAGCGGAGTGTGCGATTTGGGTGATATTTAGAGACAAGATCGGTTATGTAAATTGGGGCAGTGTTGTGGATGGCTCTATATGTCATTGTTAAGAGTTCTGAATTTTATCCGTTGGGCAACTGGGAGCCAGTGGAGGGATTGGCAGAGAGGGGAGGCGGATATGGAATGGTTAGTGAGGTGGATGAGTCTGGCAGCAGTGTTCATGATAGACTAGAGGGGGGATAGTCTACAATGAGGTAGGCCAAGGGAGTTACAGTTGTCGAGGCGTGATATGACAAGGGGGTAAATATGTTGCTTAGTAGTTTCCGGGGTTAGGAACGGGCGTATCTTGGAGATGTTGCGGAGGTGAAGTCTACATGATTTTGTCAGCAATTGGATCTGGGGCTGAAAGGACAGATTGGAGTCTAGGATTACACCTAGTACCCTGGCGTGAGGGGAGGGACTAAAGATGGTGTTAGCGATATAGTATAGAGTAGCAATTTGATGGTAATGGAACATAAGGATGTATGCAATTCTTTATTACTAACAGTTTATTTTTTTGTGCTGAAAGTGTGCCTGTGTGGAATCTGGATAATGTGCAGGCTGCTTCAGTGCACTGGGGCACTACCACAAAGACCTTGGAATGTAAAGACAATGGGGGAGACCTATTAAAACTGGAGAGTGCAAAATCTGGTGCAACGCTGCATAACAACCAATCAGCTTCCAGGTTTTATTGTCAAAGCTTAATTGAACATGCTGAAGTTAGAAGCTGATTGGCTACCATGCACAAATTGAAGTGCCACATCAGAATGTTAGTGTCCAAAGTAAGGTTTTATTCCAAGCAAGGTTTATATAGAATTTTGGGGGGCATACAACTCCCCCTTTATCAGAGCTACAACATAACATGAAAAGTAAGAATATAAATAATAATCTTACTTTTTATTTTAAGCTGTAGTCCTGATTAAGAGGGTGATATGTGGCCCCCAAAATGCATTGGCTCTTGAATGCACCTAATTATTGTTTCATGTAAAACCTTACTTTGGACTTTACCATTCTGGTATGTCACTTTCATATCAGATTCAGAAAAAAAAAACAGATGTTCTAATTCTTCTCCACCCCGTGACAAAAGTATTTATTGTGTTGTCTCTGTATCTATTGGAAAGATATCCAAACACTTCCTGACCTCCGACACCCTGTCAACAAGACAGAAATATGGAATAATCCTCCCCAATGGGGACACAAACAATAGTAAGAATCTGGCAGAAGTTCTAAGCTTTTACCATCTATTAATTCAAAATGTTGGCAGGAACTGTACATTAAGATAGTTGTAGGTCTAGAGTGGGGGTGGCCTGGAAGAAAATTGAATTTTTAGTCTCTTGTTTTACATTTGTTTTTCTTTTTTAGAGACTGTCTCACTGTATTGTCCAGGCTGCTCTACACTGGCTATTCACAGGTGCAATCCCACTACTGATCGGCACAGGGGTTTTGACCGTTTCCCACCTCGGCTGGTTCACCCCTCCTTAGGACAACCTGGTGGCCCCTGGCTCCCCTAGAGCCACCATATTGATACTGAATTTAGCGCGGACACCCAGTGCAGGATAGACCAGAACTCCTGGACTCAAGCAATCCAAAAGCCTCAGCCTTCAAGTAGCTGGGATTACAGGTGCACGCCACCATGCCTGGCTTTGTCTCTTGTTTTGCCTTCAACATCTTATATTTTGTCAGTTTAGCTATAAAAAGACACCATTGTTGGGATGTGCTTAGGGCATTAGTTGGCCATATTACAACCATTAATCAGACCAAAAAGAGGGACAATTGTGGAGGAATGATAGATTTCCTTTCAAACACTGACAGTTGGGAGGAGATTGAAAGAAAAATAATACAACTCCAGCATTCATTCTCTCTAGTTGTTTAAGGATGTCCTCCTAGATGGTGTGGCTGACAATTCAGGTTAGTGTTTCACTTCCCCGTGGAATCCTTGGCTTATTAAGGGGTAAAAGACATTGTATATGGGTCACTTTAGGTTTAGCTTTAAGGTTTACTAATATTATACTCTAGAAATATTTAGAGGCACTGGATACCCAAAATAGCCAATAGAGTGATATTGTTAGGATCCGCCAGGCGGAGCCCTCCGTCTGCCAGCTGGTAGACCTACCCAGAGCGTGGGGTCTAAGCCCGGGCTGTGCTTTCACCAGGGCCCCTGATGGTGGGGATGGACTTGAAACAGTCCCGGGCCAGGTCACGACCTCTGAGCGGGCCACCAGCGGCCGAGGAGGCCTCCGGGGATGTATGTAGGTACCAGGAGAGCCAGCTGTGAAGAGGATGGCGGCCCCAGCAGGGTGGTACGGATTGTGGCCCCGTGGGGTAAGCGGGGTACCGAATCGGCGGGCTAGGAGTAGTCGGGTCACACGCAGGGTCAGCCGGGTAAATCAATCCGTAGGGACAGTCGGGATAAGCCGAGTCAAAACGCAGGAGCAGGCAGAATAGTCAGAACAAAGCCGGGTCAATCACAGGAGCGGGTAGAATAGTCAGAACAAAGCCGGGTCAATCTCAGGGGCAGGCAGCGTAGTCAGGGTCAAAAACAGGGTCACAGCAGGAGCAGGTATTCAGGATCACATATAGACCTTGCGGCAATTTGTGACAGTGCAGGGCATCTTTAAATAGTGCGCCCTGCACTGTCATTGGCTGGCTAGGACGCGCCCCCGGCTGTCATTGGACGCCTGAGGCGCGCCCGCGGTTTCTACTGCGCATGCGCGGCGTCCTGTCAGCCGCGGCTCGCCGGGACCTAGTTCCTGTGTCCCGGCGTGATCTGCCGCCAATGCGCATGCGCGGGGGACAGAGCCGCGATTGCGGCAGACGGAGCCGGGATCCCTGACATTGCCCCCCCCCAAAGGGCACCCTCCGGGAGCCCCACTGATCTCTCCACCGCGGGTGAGCACGAAAAAACTCCCGGATGAGCCTGGGCGCGTGAACGTCCTGGGCGGGTTCCCAGGAGTTCTCCTCAGGACCATAACCCTTCCATTTTATCAGGAACTGAGTCTGGCCCCCCCTCCTTCGGCAACTGAGGATAGCTTCCACCTCAAATTCCTCCTGGTCACCTATGGCGATTGCCTCGGGAGGTCTGGATTCTCGGTCTGGGAAGGGATCCGGTCTGGACGGCTTCAGGAGAGATACATGAAACACAGGATGTATTTTGAAAGTCTGCGGAAGCTCGAGTTCGTAGGCCACCTTGTTGACCATTCGTTTAACAGGAAATGGGCCAATGTACTTGGGTCCCAGCTTCTTTGAGGGGCACAGCATCTTCAAGTTGGCTGTTGCCAGCCAAACCAGATCTCCTGGTTGAAGCAGTAAATCTCCTCTTCTCTTTCTGTCGAAAGCCTTCTTACTGTCCTCCTGGGCCTTAGCGATGGCTTCCTGAATAGTCTTGTTGTTGACGGAAAAGAAGTTCAAGATGTCCTGTGACGCCGGTACCAGATTTTCAGGCATTAGATCAGGGAGGAATGAGGGGTGATACCCGTAATTAGAAAAGAATGGCGATTGACCCGTAGCTGAGTGACTTGAGTTGTTGTATGAGAACTCCGCAGAAGGCAACAACGTCAGCCAGTCATCCTGGAGATAGGAGGTGTAGCATCGTAAATACTGTTCCAGCGTTTGGTTGGTCCTCTCGGTTTGACCGTTGGTCTGCGGGTGGTAGGCGGATGAGAGCGACAGCTTGATTCCCAGCGCTTTACATAGGGCGTTCCAGAACCTGGAGGTGAATTGCACCCCCCGATCCGACACAATGTCTTCGGGGACTCCATGAAGCCTTACCACTTCCCGAATGAAGATCCGTGCCGTTTCCGGTGCCGATGGGGTCTTCTCCAGGGGCACGAAATGCGCCATCTTCGAGAAGCGGTCGACGATCACCATTATCGCTGTGTGGCCTTGGGATGGTGGGAGTTCGACCACAAAATCCATGGCTATCATTTGCCAGGCCCGCTTGGGTATAGGTAATGGACGTAACAATCCCCATGCCCTACTCCTGGAGGGTTTGTTCCTTTGACAGGTGGGACACGTCCGGACGTAACGCTCACAATCCTTGATCATATCCGGCCACCAGAACGAGCGCCGTAGCAGTTCTAGAGTCTTCGTCACCCCGAAGTGACCTGCCATTGGATGGTCGTGGCAATGCCCTAGGACCAAGGTTCGCACCTCTTCTGGGACCATGATTCGGTCTTCCTTCCAAAACAGGCCACCGTGGCTCTGGAGGGGTGACCCAGACGGAACGGGTAGTCTTACCGAAGCATCAAGAAGCCGGGAGCGCAGTTCCGTTTGTAGCGCGAGGAAGCTTCCAGAAGGCAGGATGGTGTCTGGTACCGCAGCGTCGTCGGGGTCCTCAAACATGCGGGACAGGGCGTCTGGTTTGGTATTCTTAGTACCGGGTCGGTACGTTATATGGAATGAGAATCGAGAAAAGAAAAGAGCCCATCTCGCTTGGCGTGGTCTCAGTCGTTTTGCCGTCCTTAAATATTCTAGGTTTTTGTGATCTGTAAATATTAGGATGGGGTGAGTGGCCCCTTCCAGTAAATACCTCCATTCTTCCAGAGCGGTTTTAATGGCCAGGAGCTCCCGATCTCCAATGTCATAGTTGCGCTCCGCTGGTGTCAGCTTCCTGGAGAAGAACGCCACAGGGTGCAGTAGTTCCTTGGTACCATTCCTTTGGGAAAGAACCGCTCCTACCGCGTTTTCGGAGGCGTCAACTTCCAACACATATGGGAGCGAAGAATCCGGATGGCAGAGAATGGGAGCAGAGGTGAACAGTCTCTTGAGCTTATCGAAGGCCGACTGAGCTTCGGAGGTCCACTTAAAGCGGACCCCTTGTTTCGTCAGTTGCGTGATCGGGGAGACCAGACCGGAGAAGTTCCTAACGAATTTTCTGTAAAAGTTAGCAAAGCCGATGAAGCGCTGTACCCCCTTTTTGTCGGCGGGTATTGGCCAATCTAAGATCGCCGTGACCTTCTGGGGATCCATCGCGACCCCCGCGGAAGAGAGAACCAGTCCCAAGAATGTGATTTCGTGCTGTTCAAAACAGCACTTTTCAGCCTTAGCGTATAACCCGTGTTGGCGCAACCGTTCTAAGACCCGTGACACGTGACCCCGATGAACCTCCAGTGAGGGGGAAAAAATTAGGATGTCATCCAAGTAAACTACCACGAAAATATCAAGAAAATCGCGAAAAACATCATTGATAAAATGCTGAAAAGTCGCCGGGGCATTACAGAGCCCGAACGGCATCACCAAATATTCGTAGTGACCGAATCTTGTACGGAACGCCGTTTTCCACTCATCCCCCTCCCTGATACGAACAAGGTTATAGGCCCCCCGCAGGTCTAATTTAGTGAAAATCGTTGCTGATCTCAGTCTCTGGAGGAGCTCGGGGACTAGGGGTAAGGGATAACGATTCTTTACCGTAATTTTATTTAGGTCACGATAGTCTATGCAGGGCCGTAACGATTTGTCCTTCTTCTCTACAAAGAACAACCCGGCCCCGGCTGGGGATGTGGAAGGACGAATAAAGCCCTTCCAAAGGTTTTCGTCGATATATTCCCTCAGCACCCCCGATTCCATTTCGGACAAGGGGAAGATACGGCCGAAAGAGATTTCCGACCCGGGTAGGAGGTCAATGGGGCAGTCGTAGGGACGGTGTGGAGGTAGAACGTCAGCTCCCCGCTTACTAAAGACGTCCAAGAAGTCATGATAGGCCGGAGGAATCACCTGGGATAGATTGGTGTCTCCGTCCAAGCACAGGAGGAACCGGGGAACCATGGGTCCTGTGACGTGGCAGTGACTCAAACAATAGGGTGACCGAAAATGAATCGTTCCCTTTTCCCAGTCAATCTGGGGGTTATGGGCCCTCAGCCAAGGGAGCCCCAGAATGACTGGAAAAAGGGGGGAGGCGATGGCGTCCAAACGGGGGAACTCCTGGTGATGGTCTGCCATAGTGGTGAAAATGGGTGGTGTCTCCTGGTCCACCACCCCAGATTTTATACTGGACCCATCTGCCAAGAAAATGTTGAACCCCCTTTCTTTGGTCTGGAGAGGGATTTTTTGCCGGTGGGCAAAAGTCAGATCAATAAAACAGCTACAGGCTCCTGAGTCAACGATCGCGGTCACCGACAATATTCCTCCGGGGAGCTGTAAAGACACAGGAATGTCCAGGTAACTAGACTGATCATCCCTGCCTGCAGGTAAGGAACAAGAAACGGGCGTGGACTTACTCGTTTTTGCAGGACAGGAGCGCACCTGGTGACCAGCTTCCCCGCAGTACAGACACAGGTTCAGTGAGCGCCTCCTCTGGCGTTCCTCGACCGATAAGTGGGAACGGGCCAGTCCCAGTTGCATGGGTTCCGAGTTGTCTCCCATCTCCGTGTTTCGCGGATGGTTCCCTGGGGCTGGAGTTGTATCTCTTGACGGAATCCATGCCACCCTTTGACCCTGGCCGCTCCTTTCCTGTCGACGTTCCCTTAGTCTACGGTCAATTTGAATGGCCAATTCAATCAATCTTTCCAGGGAGTCAGGTAGGCCTACTCGTGCGAGTTCGTCCTTGAGAGGCTCAGACAGTCCAATGCGGAACTGGTGACATAAGGCCGCATCGTTCCATCTGGTGTCTCCCATGCTACGCCTAAAATCGGACGCGTATTCTTCCGCTGCCCGGCGGCCCTGTCGCAGAGAGTATAGGGTAGCCTCTGCGGAAGCAGCCCGCTGAGGGTCGTCATACAAAACGGCCATGGCCTGAAAGAACTCGGTCACGGAGTCAAGATGGGGGTCGCGCCTCTCCATCAGACGGTGGGCCCAATCCTGGGGCTCATCCTGAAGGAGAGAGACTATAAACCCCACCTTGACGGTCTCGGAGGAGAATGTGCGAGGCTGCAAGTTAAAATATAGTGTGCAAGCGTTCCCAAAGGCTCGGAAGCGGCTCCGGTCCCCACGGAACCGCTCCGGCAGGGGAACGCGGGGTTCAGGAGCTAAGGGTGTGGCAACCGCTCCGGATACCGGGGTAGCGGGAGGTTCCACAGACGGGGAACTCTGAGCAGGGGGAGTCTGGGGGGCTAATGTCTCCATGCGGTCTTCCAGTCGGGCGCAGCGACTGTGGAAGTTCTGGAAAGCCTGGGTCAAAGTTGCCAGGTGCTGGCAAATATCCTCTAGGGACGCCGGTCCACTTCCTGGCTCTGTCATGGCCGCAAGGTACTGTTAGGATCCGCCAGGCGGAGCCCTCCGTCTGCCAGCTGGTAGACCTACCCAGAGCGTGGGGTCTAAGCCCGGGCTGTGCTTTCACCAGGGCCCCTGATGGTGGGGATGGACTTGAAACAGTCCCGGGCCAGGTCACGACCTCTGAGCGGGCCACCAGCGGCCGAGGAGGCCTCCGGGGATGTATGTAGGTACCAGGAGAGCCAGCTGTGAAGAGGATGGCGGCCCCAGCAGGGTGGTACGGATTGTGGCCCCGTGGGGTAAGCGGGGTACCGAATCGGCGGGCTAGGAGTAGTCGGGTCACACGCAGGGTCAGCCGGGTAAATCAATCCGTAGGGACAGTCGGGATAAGCCGAGTCAAAACGCAGGAGCAGGCAGAATAGTCAGAACAAAGCCGGGTCAAACACAGGAGCGGGTAGAATAGTCAGAACAAAGCCGGGTCAATCTCAGGGGCAGGCAGCGTAGTCAGGGTCAAAAACAGGGTCACAGCAGGAGCAGGTATTCAGGATCACATATAGACCTTGCGGCAATTTGTGACAGTGCAGGGCATCTTTAAATAGTGCGCCTTGCACTGTCATTGGCTGGCTAGGACGCGCCCCCGGCTGTCATTGGACGCCTGAGGCGCGCCCGCGGTTTCTACTGCGCATGCGCGGCGTCCTGTCAGCCGCGGCTCGCCGGGACCTAGTTCCTGTGTCCCGGCGTGATCTGCCGCCAATGCGCATGCGCGGGGGACAGAGCCGCGATTGCGGCAGACGGAGCCGGGATCCCTGACAGATATGAAGTAATAATCTGCAAACTTTCTGGACAACCACAGAAAGGTCTGTTGCTATTGATGCATGCTGGGGAAGGATATAAATAGTGTGGATAACTTTTAAGCTCTCCTTCATCCCAGGCCTACTGCTTGGGGAGGGTGTATTGCTGAGGTTCTCTTTCTACCAGGCCTGCTGCCTGGGAAGGGTATGCTGTGTTAAAGAGGGGCACAAGCCTGGGGCCTGAAGATTCCTGCTGTCTTACTGAAGGATATATCTAGCAGAGGAAGTGCAGGAAGATGACCACCTGGACTTGAGTACCAGGGGTGAAACTTCATCTTCTGAAGAGTGTCTGGAGAGCCAGGTAGAAGCTACTGCCAGTGGACATTGCAGGATGTACAGTGGGGCAAAAAAGTATTTAGTCAGCCACCAATTCTGCAAGTTCTCCCACTTAAAAAGATGAGAGAGGCCTGTAATTGGCATCATAGATAGACCTCAACTATGAGAGACAAAATGAGAAAAAAAATCCAGACAATCACATTGGCTGATTTGGAAAGAATTGATTTGCAAATTATGATGGAAAATAAGTATTTGCTCACCTACAAACAAGAAAGATTTCTGGCTCTCGCAGACCTGTACCTTCTTCTTTAAGAGGCTCCTCTGTCCTGCACTCACTACCTGTATCAATGGCACCTGTTTGAACTTGTTATCAGTATAAAAGACACCTGTCCACAACCTCAAACAGTCACACTCCAAACTCCACTATGGTGAAGACCAAAGAGCTGTCGAAGGACACCAGAAACAAAATTGTAGACCTGCACCAGGCTGGGTAGACTGAATCTGCAATAGGCAAGCAGCTTGGTGTGAACAAATCAACTGTGGGAGCAATAATTAGAAAATGGAATACATACGAGACCACTGATAATCTCCCTTGATCTGGGGCTCCACGCAAGATCTCGCCCCGTGTGGTCAAAATGATCACAAGAACGGTGAGAAAAAATCCCAGGACTGCACGGCGGGACCTAGTGAATGACCTGCAGAGAGCTGGGACCAACGTAACAAAGGCTACCATCAGTAACACACTACGCCGCCAGGGACTCAGATCCTGCAGTGCCAGACGTGTCCCCCTGCTTAAGCCAGTACATGTCTGGGCCCGTCTGAAGTTTGCTAGAGAGCATTTGGATGATCCAGAAGAGGATTGGGAGAATGTCATATGGTCAGATGAAACCAAAATAGAACTGTTTGGTAGAAACACAACTCTTCGTGTTTGGAGGAGAGAGAATGCTGAGTTGCATCCAAAGAACACCATACCTACTGTGAAGCATGGGGGTGGCAACATCATGCTTTGGGGCTGTTTCTCCGCAAAGGGACCAGGACGACTGATCCATGTACAGGACAGAATGAATGGGGCCATGTATTGTGAGATTTTGAGTGCAAACCTCCTTCCATCAGCAAGGGCATTGAAGATGAAACGTGGCTGGGTCTTCCAACATGACAATGATCCCAAACATACCGCCCGGGCAATGAAGGAGTGGCTTCGTAAGAAGCATTTCAAAGTCCTGGAGTGGCCTAGCCAATCTCCAGATCTCAACCCCATAGAAAACCTTTGGAGGGAGTTGAAAGTCCGTGTTGCCCAGTGACAGCCCCAAAACATCACTGCTCTAGAGGGGATCTGCATGGAGGAATGGGCCAACATACCAGCAACAGTGTGTGCCAACTTTATGAAGACTTACAGGAAACGTTTGACCTCTGTCATTGCCAACACAGGATATATAACAAAGTATTGAGATGAACTTTTGATATTGACCAAATACTTATTTTCCACCATAATTTGCAAATAAATTCTTTCCATATCAGCCAATGTGATTGTCTGGATTTTTTTTCTCATTTTGTCTCTCATAGTTGAGGTCTACCTATGATGCCAATTACAGGCCTCTCTCCTCTTTTTAAGTGGGAGAACTTGCACAATTGGTGGCTGACTGAATACTTTTTTGCCCCACTGTATGTGTGCTGCCTTAAAATTGCTTTACGGTCTTGAGAAGTTAGAGTGCTGGTTCCACTTAAAGGTCCTTCTGTACTGACTGTGAGTAGAACTATGGAGTCTTCATATTTTTTATTTTTTGGGGGTATCCTGTGCTGTAAACCAACTCTCCCTGAGTTTAATAGTGCTGTAACATACTCTGTTAAACGTCTTAAAGTGACTGGTGCCCAATTTCTTTCAACCCACGAGTCCAGGATTTCACCCTTAGGTGTAATGCTAAGGCACTAAGCTACCTGGGAGTTCTCCATCACCACTTAGAGGGTGCTACACAAAAAAACACATGCAATCCATATGTCTCTGCAGTCCTTTCACTACTCCCTTTCAAATGGAATTAACAATGGCCTTGTAATGTCTGCAGCTTGCAAGGAAATAGCTGGTCATGACACAAACCAGGCCATGGCCCCCGTCCTCAACTACCTGCCCCTTTGAATTTATACTTCATATCCTTAGACCTGGACACTGCACTCGCCCCATATAGACTGATCAATGCAACAAACCAAAATTTATGTTTTAAACATAAGAAGCTCGGAAGCTGCTATTTTGGATATCTTTCTGAAAAATGCTAGTTGCCTAGGTGCCTGTGGCTTCAATATTTTTGTAGTCAGTGGCTCTTATCTGCAAACTTGTTTCATGTCACAGATTTAAAGTACTGAAACCAAACAGTGCCACCTTAACAGCACCGTGGGCCCCTAGGTAAAGTAATTTACTGAGGCCTTGTACCAGGGAGATGGTGACCTGCTATGCATGCTAGGGCAAACAGTGTGTTCACTTAGAAAAGGAAGGATCTGGTAAATGACATATTTAGCAGTACATTCCACAATCTCCATCCAGAAGATCCCCATGTGTGCCTGCAGCTGCTGCCGACAGGAGAGGAGGGAAGCTGGCAGCGCTACAGGGCTAGCAGGGGCAAACAGGGGTGCCCAGGCAGCGGGTTAAATCCAATAGGGATCAGCACGTCGGGTGGTGGAAATAGTTTGAATCAATCTTTTGCGTCTCACTCTGCAGCAGCTGTAAGTCTACAGGAGGGAGGAGGAGATTCTGGCTTACAGCTGCTGCAGTGAGAGCCACAAAAGATCGATTTCAGATATTTCCCCCACCTGACGTACTGATCACCCACTCTACCTCCATGCGATTCTCATGCTTGGGGGAAGGAAACTTAAAATTAATTAGTGTTGTCAATTTTAATATATCCCTATGCTCATTGTGTTATAGATACAACACAATTTTGCAATCTTTATTGGTTTTATAATCGTATGTTTATTAATCTCTATGGGAGAATCGCAATGTGTAGTAGTTATTATTGTGTTGTTATAGCTTTGAGTAGTGCTGCTACTATGTATATGTATGAGCCGGTTTGTGGGTGGGGATAGTTCTAATTTTGTGACAGCTGGGACCTCCCTGTTTACGTATGGGCTCGGTTTGGAGGTGGTAGTTCATTGTGATAATTTCCAGTGGTTTCCAACCCCACCCATACCATTCTCAGCACCAATAAATTGTAGCACTGCACTCACTGTCAAATAGGTTTGAGAAAGGAGCTGACTGGTGCTCCGAAACGCGTCACCTAGGTTAGACCTAAGGTAGATCTTCCCACTACTGATGTCACGTAGAGTCATGCGTTCCAGGGTGGTTCCGTTCTGGTTTCCGTTCCACTTCCGGCTCCACGTCTGTCACGATTCTATTCAGCGGTTCTTTGCTCACCTCTGATTGGTTTCCATCTCTCACACCGCTTCTGGATCCGCATGCCAAGGCCTGTTTATTACTACAAACATTCTACCTGTCTACCAATGTGAGTACAACATTGATGGTTTTATTAAAGTGTTTGTTATGCTGCACTTAGAGGTACCCCTTGTGCTTTTTCCTTAGGGTCCCCCATGCACCTGGGGCCCCTGAGCAGTGCCCATCGGTTCCCCTGTGATACAACGGCCCTGAAATCAAAAGGTAAGTATGGAAGCAATTTTCAAATACAGATCAGCAATGGCAGTTTCCTAAAGTCAGCTATGACCAGGGGGCGGACTAACCATTTGGAAACTCGGGCACTACCCGAGGGCCCAGGGTCAGTAGGGGGCCCCATGAGATGCCCCTGGTACCTTTTTCATAGGCTTTTTTGAGTTTGGGCAAGGACACAGCAGGGGCCCCATGATCCCCTATTGCACGGAGGCCTCATGAGTTGTCAGTCCGCCCCTGGCTATGACAGGTTTCTTTTAAAAATTGTTTTAAAAGTAACTAATAATACTTAAATGCTTGGTAGGTATTGTGCCTTAGGGCTCAAATTTTGTTCAAGTGTAGTCATTTCATAACATCACCCTGGTAAGGTATCAACTCATTCCATCATAACTAAAACAAGTAGGATAATGTTTATCTCTCCTACCTGTCTCCGTTTCTATATTGTCTACAGATGTTCATCAACAAGAGACTGCAGCTCGACACAGTGCACTATGATGAGATTGCAGCTTGACACATTGCACCGCAATCAGAAACTGCAGATACACAATCTGCACACTGATAAGAGAATATAGCTAGACACACTACAGTGTGATACGAGATGGCAACTACACCCTCTGTAAGGTGATAAGAGACTACAGCTAGACTACATTGCAATAAGAGACTCTATCTATACCATTCGTACCATGATATAAGACTAACAGCCAGACATAATGCAAGGAGATATGAGACTACACCCACACAGTCTGCAAGGAGATATGAGTCTACAGCTAGACATACAACATTGTAAGAATAGACTGCAACTAGATCCCCTATACTATGAAAAGACACTGTAGCCGAAAACCGTATACTATGAAACAAGACCATAGCTGGATACCCTATACTATAAAAAGGGACTGCAGCTGAATATACTATACTATGAAAAGAGACCACAGCTAAATACCCTACTATGAAAATAGACCACATATAGATACCCTATACTATGAACAGAGATCAGAGCTAGATATCCTATACTGTGGAAAGAGACCACAACTAAATACCTTACTATGAAGCTTGATAATCTATACTATGATAAGAGATCACAGCTAGATATCCTATAGTATGATAAGAGACTACAGCTAGATACCCTATACTATGATAAGAGACCACAGCTAGATACCCTATACTATGATAAGAGACCACAGCTAGATACCCTATACTATGATAAGAGACCACAGCTAGATACCCTATACTATGATAAGAGACCACAGCTAGATACCCTATACTATGATAAGAGACCACAGCTAGATATCCTATACTGTGAAAAGAGACCACAGCTAGATATCCTATACTGTGAAAAGAGACCACAGCTAAATACCTTACTATGAAAATAGACCTCGAGATACCCTATACTATGAAAAGAGACCACAACTAAATACCTTACTATGAAGCTTGATAATCTATACTATGATAAGAGACCACAGCTAGATACCCTATACTATGATAAGAGACCACAGCTAGATACCCTATACCAGGGGCGGACTGACCATTTGGAAACTCGGGCACTGCCCGAGGGCCCAGGGTCAGTAGGAGGCCCCATGAGATGCCTCTGGTACCTTTTTCATAGGGTTTTTTGAGTTTGGGCAAGGTCACAGGGGCAGCATGATCCCCTATTGCCCGGGGGCCCCATGAGTTGTCATTCCGCCCCTGCCCTATACTATGATAAGAGACCACAGCTAGATACCCTATAATATGATAGGAGACTACAGCTAGATATCATATACTATGATAAGAGACCACAGCTAGATACCCTATAATATGATAAGAGACCACAGCTAGATACTCTATACTATGATAAGAGACCACAGCTAGATACCCTATAATATGATAAGAGACCACAGCTAGATACCCTATAATATGATAAGAGACCACAGCTAGATATCATATACTCTGAAAAGAGACCACAGCTAGATACCCTATAATATGATAAGAGACCACAGCTAGATACCCTATACTCTGAAAAGAGACCACAGCTAGATACCCTATAATATGATAAGAGACCACAGCTAGATACCCTATAATATGATAAGAGACCACAGCTATATACCCTATACTATGATAAGAGACCACAGCTAGATACTCTATACTATGAAAAGAGACCACAGCTAGATACCCTATACTATGATAAGAGACTACAGCTAGATACCCTTTAGTATGATAAGAGACCACAGCTAGATACCCTTTAGTATGATAAGAGACCACAGCTAGATACCCTATACCAGGGGCGGACTGACCATTTGGAAACTCGGGCACTGCCCGAGGGCCCAGGGTCAGTAGGGGGCCCCATGAGATGCCTCTGGTACCTTTTTCATAGGCTTTTTTGAGTTTGGGCAATGACACAGGGGCAGCATGACCCCCTATTGCCCGGGGCCCCATGAGTTGTCATTCTGCCCTATACTATGATAAGAGACCACAGCTAGATACCCTATATTATGATAAGAGACTACAGCTAGATATCATATACTATGATAAGAGACCACAGCTAGATATCATATACTATGAAAAGAGACCACAACTAGATACCCTATACTATGATAAGAGACCACAGCTAGATACCCTATAATATGATAAGAGACCACAGCTAGATACCCTATACTATGATAAGAGACCACAGCTAGATACCCTATACTATGATAAGAGACCACAGCTAGATACCCTATACTATGAAAAGAGACCACAACTAGATATCCTATACTATAAGAGACCACAGCTAGATACCCTATAATATGATAAGAGACCACAGCTAGATACCCTATACTATGATAAGAGACCACAGCTAGATACCCTATAATATGATAAGAGACCACAGCTAGATACCCTATACTATGATAAGAGACCACTGCTAGATACCCTATAATATGATAAGAGACCACAGCTAGATACCCTATACTATGATAAGAGACCACAGCTAGATATCATATACTCTGAAAAGAGACCACAGCTAGATACCCTATAATATGATAAGAGACCACAGCTAGATATCATATACTATGATAAGAGACCACAGCTAGATACCCTATACTATGAAAAGAGACCACAGCTAGATATCCTATACTATAAGAGACCAAAGCTAGATACCCTATACCAGCCTTTCTCAATCTAGTTTTTCCAAGGGAAACCCCTAAAAAGTTTTTAAGGTCTTGAGGAACCCCAGCTTTAACCAATTCATCAGAGGTAAAAAAAAAAAAAGAATTGTGGAAAGAATGCCCCCTACATACATGGTAAGCAGGAAGACTGCTCCTTACAGTGGGGGTCAATGAGAAGAACACAACCCTTAAGCCGGCCATAGACAATGTGATTTTCTTTCCTGAAACCACAGGTTGCAGGAAAGAAAAACGCTTGTTTCTCCCATCAATAGCTCTGTGAGAGGAATCCCTCCTGCAGAGCAAGTCTGTTCTCCCGGTGAGGAAGCACTGGGGGGCACAGAGGGTTGTTGTCCCTGCCAGGAGAACACTGTTATTATTGCTAGCTGCTATAGTAGTGCATAAAAATTGGACAGGCTGGTTAGACCTAAGTCGTACAACAATTAAATTGGGTACAATCAGCCTGCCCATAGATGACTTAATCTTGGCTGGTCCCTGCTGAACCAGCCGAGATCCGAACCATCTGTGGCTGGCTTTACAGATAGCTAAAAAGGTAATTGACATCTTGCTGCTGTTTATATCAAGTGGTGCTGGCCCTATAACTATGCGGGCACCATCCAATGGGAGGTTAATCAGCTACAGCTCAAGGAACCCCTAGCAACCTCTGGTTAGGAAAGATAGGCATACTACATCTAGATATCCTATCCTATGATAAGAGACCATAGTGAGATACCCTATACTGATAAGAGACCACAGCTAGATACCCTATTCTATGATAAGAGAGCAAAGCTAGATCCTCTATACTAAGAGACTGTGGTTTAGCACGCCGCAGCGTAAAAGGACTGCTGCTTGACATACTGATCAGCTACACATAATAAGAATATACGTCCAGGCACACTGAAATGCAGCTCATCACATAGCACAATGATAAGAGATTGCAGGCTGGCACACTACACGGTGATGAGACTATAGACTGACACATTGCATAGTAATGAGACTATAGACTGACACATTGCATAGTAATGAGACTATAGACTGACACATTGCATAGTGATGAGACTATAGACTGGCACACTAAATGGTGATGAGACTAAAGACTGGCACACTATACTGTGATGAGACTATAGACTGGCACGCTCCATGGTGATGAGACTATAGACTGGCACACTCCATGGTGATGAGACTATAGACTGGCACAGTTCACTGTGATGAGACTAAAGACTGGCACACTACACTATGATGAGACTATACACTGGCACACTACACTGTGATGAGACTATAGACTGGCACACTACACGGTGATGAGACTATAGACTGACACATTGCATAGTAATGAGACTATAGACTGACACACTGCATAGTGATGAGACTATAGACTGGCACACTAAATTGTGATGAGACTATAGACTGACACATTGCATAGTGATGAGACTATAGACTGGCACACTACACTGTGATGAGACTATAGACTGGCACACTACACTGTGATGAGACTATACACTGGCACACTAAATGGTGATGAGCCTAAAGACTGGCACAGTACACTATGCTGAGACTATAGACTGGCACACTACACTGTGATGAGACTATACACTGGCATGCTCCAGGGTGATGAGACTATAGACTGGCACAGTGCACTGTGATGAGACTATAGACTGGCACGCTCCATGGTGATGAGACTATAAACTGGCACACTGCATGGTGATGAGACTATAGACTGGCACAGTACACCGTGATGAGACTAAAGACTGGCACACTACACTGTGATGAGACTATACACTGGCACACTACACTGTGATGAGACTATAGACTGGCACGCTCCATGGTGATGAGACTACAGACTGGCACACTACACGGTGATGAGACTATAGACTGACACATTGCATAGTAATGAGACTATAGACTGACACACTGCATAGTGATGAGACTATAGACTGGCACACTAAATTGTGATGAGACTATAGACTGACACATTGCATAGTGATGAGACTATAGACTGGCACACTACACTGTGATGAGACTATAGACTGGCACACTGCATGGTGATGAGACTATAGACTGGCACACTACACTGTAATGAGACTATAGACTGGCACGGTACACTATGCTGAGACTATAGACTGGCACACTGCATTTTGATAAGGGATTGAGGCATGGCACACAGTACAGTAATATTTGTCTCACTGCACAGTGATAAGAAACTGTTGCAGCCTTTATCAACCTTTTTACCCCGAATGAATCCTGGACATTTTTTTCAAGGCTTGTCGAACCCCTGCTAAAGCCAGTTCAGTGGACTAATAAGATCGTTGGTATTATGTTGCTGGCTCTGCTAAGTGGTGTTGTTCTCAGAACTATGCAGGCACCATCAGATGGGAGGTCAATGAGACATACAGTAGCTCAAAGAACCTCTAGCAAGCTCTGAAGGAACGCTACAGTTTAGATGGAGCGCTTGTTGAGAATGTCTGGATTATAGATGGGCACACTCCCCACTGTGATAAGAGACTACAGACTGGCACACTCCCCACTGTGATAAGAGACTACAGACTGGCACACAGCCCTGTGATAAGAGACTACAGACTGGCACACAGCCCTGTGATAAGAGACTACAGGCTGGCACACAGCCCTGTGATAAGAGACTGCAGCATAGTAGACAGCCCTGTGATAAGAGACTACAGACTGGCACACAGAATTTCGATGAAAGAATGCAGCCTGGTACATTGCTTGGTGACAAAGAAACCACAGCTTGACACGCAGCAATGTGATAAGACACTGCAGACTGGCACACAGCACTGTGATAGGAGACTGAAGCTTAGCACACAGCACTGTTATCAGAGACTGCAGACTGGCACACAGCACTGTGATAACACACTGTGGTTAGCACTTTCGCCTGGCAATACTGGGGTCGTTGGTTCGAATCCCAGCCACGGCACCTCCTGCCTGCAGTTTGCATGTTATCCCTGTGCCTGCGTGGGTATACTCCGGTTTCCTCCTACGCTCCAAAGACATGCTGGTAGGTTAATTGGATCCTGTCTAAATTGGCCCTTGTATATGAATGTGAGTTAGGGACCTTAGATTGTACGCCCCTTGAGGGTTATGGACTGATGTGAATGTACAATATATATGTAAAGCGCTGTGTAAATTGACGGCACTATATAAGTACCTGAAATAAATAAATATAGACTGGCACACAGCACTGTGATCAGAAACTGCAAACTGGCACACAGCACTATGATAAGAGACTATAGACTGGTACACAGCACTGTGATCAGAGACTGCAGACTGGCACACAGCACTGTGATCAGAGACTGCTGACTGGCACACAGCACTGTGATCAGAGACTGCAGATTGGCACACAGCATTGTGATCAGAGACTGCAGACTGGCACACAGCACTGTGATAAGAGACTACAGACTGGCACACAGCACTGTGATCAGAGACTGCAAACTGGCACACAGCACTGTGATCAGAGACTACAGATTGGCACACAGCACTGTGATCAGAGACTGCAAACTGGCACACAGCACTGTTATCAGAGACTACAGACTGGCACACAGTCCTGTGATCAGAGACTACAGATTGGCACACAGCCCTGTGATAAGAGACTACAGACTTGTAATATGGGATGTTAAAGTGAGCGCAACTAAATGCCAAAAAATGTATAAATGTGTGTACACAAAAGCGTATACACAGACAATATAACTGAGCAGCTGATACACCGAAAAGGTAACCAAATAAAACCTCCAATCAAACATATGTGTTAAAATAAAATGGACAGCCGGGAAAATGGCGGCCGCATTAGGCAGAATTGCCATTCACATTTATAAATAGCACAGAGGAAGATGTCTGAATCAGCCCTGGACCCTATGAATATGTGCATCGCACGAAACGCGTCAGGGGGGCAGTAGCAGCAGGACATCTAACTACTTGAGGAATACATATGGTCAGTAAACTTTTTGTTTAATCCTTCTATGTACCCCATACCAACCAACCCTGAATAAAGGCATCTAAAGCAGTATCACGCTATGAGGTCTCTTATTGGGCACTCTGTATGAGTGCCATCATTCGCAGTGCCCATTTGGAGGATTCAGGACCCTGATGGTGATACCTGGTAACGGTTTCGGATGACCTTGCTTCCGCGGAGCCGGGATGGTAATCTGGGTACAATCTGATCTGGGATCTGATGATCGTTTCATGGCCTGGTGACGCAGGATTACATATTGCGTGTATTAAACGCACATCTGGTGAGTGCGTTTTTCACCTATTTGTGTGAACACACCTATCATCACACCTTGGATCAGGACGTCCACTCACCTTGAATTAGGATCCTGTATGATCCGCACTATTATATAGAACTTTTATATTCATTGATCACCCCTAGAGTGATATCACGCATGTGTATATATATTGTGTGTATAAACTGTGCTCTAGTATTCAGCGCTGCACCATTTTATTTTAACACATAAGAGACTACAGACTGGCACACAGTCCTGTGATCAGAGACTGCAAACTGGCACACAGCACTGTGATCAGAGACTACAGATTGGCACACAGCACTGTGATCAGAGACTAAAGATTGGCACACAGCATTGTGATCAGAGACTGCAATGTTATACACTGTATATTTGGGTGATGACCCCCAGCTCCACAGTCTGCATGCAGCGCCTTGTTAGACAAGAAGCCAAGGGGTTATTTAATAATACAGAGCCCAAGAAATGAAAAAACAAGTAAAGCAATTATTGTGAGGAACCAGAGACGGCCATTAAAGAGCAGAATGAGTCGAGAGGGAGCAGAAGGCGGCGAGTGAGCGCGCTTGCAGCCCGATACAATACGGAACACACAGAGTTATCCATCACATTCATGAAGACTGGAGAGAACATTACACTGTCTCTCTGCCTGTGTATAGATTTTCTAAAATGCTCCATATATTCCAAAGAGGTCTGTGGAGGAAGAGAAAACAGACCGCTTGAACCACAACCCCCGGCTACCAGACGCTTACAATGGAGGTTATTTGAAATTAAAAATAAAAGTTGCGTCTTAGAGTCCATTTGGCGGGACACGCGGAGGAGATGAAGCATGTCACATTCTTTGCCCATTTCAAAATCCGATATTTCCACAAAGGGCACGAGCAGAAATTACAAGAATGGCCAAAAGTTGTGCAAGGGGTTAAAGGCCCACTACAGAGAAAAATATTGCATTCTGGTGTCTATATGGGGTTAATACCTATATTGATAGTATTCTGTACATAAATGTCTTTTTGTATTTCAGATGATTTTATTTATATTTTAGGCCTGTAGAATAGCTAAACCCTGCATTACAGCCAGGGGCGGACTGACAACTCATGGGGCCCCCGGGCAATAGGGGATCATGGGGCCCCTGTGTCCTTGCCCAAACTCAAAAAAGTCTATGAAAAAGGTACCAGGGGCATCTCATGGGGCCCCCTACTGACCTCGGACCCTTGGGCAGTGCCCGAGTTTCCAAATGGACAGTCCGCCCCTGATTACAGCAAGGACCCTGGAGAATAAAATGGTGGTAATTGCACATTTTTATGTTATACAAGTACAACTGGTTGGTTATCAAATGTACATGGGCAGGGCTTTAGGGCAGGAAGACTCCACTGTCAAACACTCTTACGCACCTTATTAGTCTCCCAGTTACCTACAGCACTAGAAGCACTGCCTGACGGGGCGGGTAAGATTGTTTGAGTGACAGTGACTTCTCCTGTTCTTACAATCCATGGCAGAGCAGACCAGTCCAGTACAGGCTGTTCAGATAAAGAGTTAAATCAGTATACACCTGGAGCATGTGCAAAAGTATTAACAACCCAAGGCATAGGTCTTGCCATCACCCGGGCCATTTAGAGAACAGAGTAAGCCGTAGACACCCAGAACTTGCATACAAGCAGTTGCAACCCAGGGCACAGGATTGGCCAACCACCATCAGAGAACAGAGTAAGCCGTAGACACCCAGAACTTGCATACAAGCAGTTGCAACACGGCACAGGATTGACCCACCACCATCAGAGAGAGCAGAGTAAGCGGTAGACACCCAGAACTTGCATACAAGCAGTTGCAAGACAGGGCACAGGATTGTCCCACCACCATCAGAGAACAGAGTAAGCTGTAGACACTCAGAGTGGAAACCCAAGGCACAGATTTCGCCCCACTACCTGGGCTGTTTAGAGAGCAGACACCTGGAGCATGTGCAAAAGTGGTGGCAACCCAAGGCACAGGTCTTGCCGGCCAGCTGGGCCATTGGAAGAACATAGTAAGTCATAGACTCTTGGTGCATGCACACAAGCAGTGGCAACACAGGACATGGGATTGGTCGACCACCATCAGAGAACAGAGTGAGCTGTAGACACCCAGAACTTGCGTACAAGCAGTTGCAAAACAGGGCACAGGATTGGCCCACCACCATCAGAGAGCAGAGTGAGCTGTAGACACCCAGAACTTGCATACAAGCAGTTCAACACAGGGCACAGGATTGGCCCACCACCATCAAAGAACAGAGTGAGCTGTAGACACCCAGAACTTGCATACAAGCAGTTGCAACACAGGGCACAGGATTGGCCCACCACCATCAGAGAACAGAGTAAGCCGTAGATACCCAGAACTTGCATACAAGCAGTTGCAACACAGGGCACAGGATTGGCCCACCACCATCAGAGAACAGAGTAAGCTGTAGACACTCAGAGTGGAATCCCAAGGCACAGATTTCGTCCCACTACCTGGGCTGTTTAGAGAGCA
This sequence comes from Staurois parvus, assembly GCF_062004578.1. Taxonomy (NCBI): domain Eukaryota; kingdom Metazoa; phylum Chordata; class Amphibia; order Anura; family Ranidae; genus Staurois; species Staurois parvus. Next base: position 3,243,990 of record NW_028318219.1, read on the forward strand.
GACACCTGGAGCATGTGCACAAGTGGTGGCAACCCAAGGCACAGGTCTTGCCGGCCAGCTGGGCCATTGGGAGAACAAAGTAAGCCATAGACTCTTGGTGCATGCACACAAGCAGTGGCAACACAGGACATGGGATTGGTCCACCACCCAGGCTGTTCAGAGTGCAAAGTAAACCGTAGGACACCTTGAGCGGTAGCACAGGGCCAACCAACTACCTGGGGCATATAGGGAATGGAGTAAGCCATAAACACCTGTACTATGCACACAAGATGAGCTTACAGATTGTTGCTATTGCCACCAATCTAGAGGAAGCCAATGCCAGATTCATGGGTATTTTCATATAAATATAATTTATTTAAAAAAATAAAAGGCACACAGTGATCTACCCGATTATTGCAGAGAATATAATGCTTTTTTGGAAGCTTTACTGAATTTGAAAGGCATAGTATATATTTAAAAATGCAGTATATCTCTGCAATACATGCACATTCTCCATGTTTTGTCCATTTAAGGACCCTGAAAGTGCAGAAATATAACTGGTCATCTGCCATAAATGCTCCCAGCCTGTCCTGTTGTGGGCTGACAGCACACAGCAATTGTGTGGACTGCGTGGTATCAGCCCTGCTTAGTTTCTTTTGCTAAACTACCCAACCAAACCCACTGTCCTCATCTCTAAAAGTATAGACACTACTTGATCTTTAGTCCTAAAGAAAGAAAATGCTAAAACATTCTTTGGGATAACAAGGGCAGAGAGAGGACTGGACAAAGGAATGCTCTGAGTTACAGGCAAAACCAAATACACGCCTTCCATAGAATCTTAAACTAAACAAAATGGAGCAAATATAAGAACTTCATTATTAGGGATTACATATACTCTAAAACTGGTCTCCGGGCAAACATGAAATTCTTCTTCACCTTTCTGGAAACTTCATATTTTCTGCAAGTATTCTCATTTCTTCTTCTGTCATTCTTTTTTGGATAACTGTCTATTTTTTTATTCTTTGTTTAATAAATCCACTGATACAGCAAAAATCAGTCCGTAATACGGTGATGTAAAAGAAAATTATAATTCTGTTCATGAACTTGATGGGGACCCTGATGTAAGGGGGCTCTGATGGGGAATCTCATGTAAGGGAGCAATCTGATGGGGATCCTGGTGTAAGGGAGCTCTGATGGGGAATCTCATGTAAGGGGGCTCTGATGAGGAATCTCATGTAAAGGAGCAATCTGATGGGGACCATGGTGTAAGGGAGCTCTGATGGGGAATCTCATGTAAGGGGGCTTTGATGGGGACCCTGATGTAAGGGGGAAATCTGATGGGGACCCTGGTGTAAGGAAGCTCTGATGGGGACCCTGCTGTAGGGTCAGCTCTGATGGGGACCCTGAAGTAAAGGGGGGAATCTAATGGGCACCCTGATGTAAGGGGTAAATTCTGATGGGGACCCTGATGTAATGGGGCTGTAATGCAGACCCTGATGTAAGGGGTGAATCTGATGGGGACCCTGATGTAAGGGGGCACTGATGGGGGCCCAGATGTAGAGGTCACTTATGGGGATCCTGATGTAAAGGAAAAATCTGATGCAGATCTGGATGTAAGGGGGGAATCTGATGTAGGGGGTCAGCTCTGATGCATACCCTGATTTAAAGTGGGTAATCTGATGGGGAACCTGATGTAAGCTGGGTTCTGATGGGGACCCTGATGTAAGGGGGGCTCTGATGGGGACCCTGATGTAAGGGGGGCTCTGACGAGGACCCCGATGTAAGGGGAGCTCCGATGGGGACCCTGATGTAATGGGGGCTCTGATGGGGACCCTGATGTAAGGGGGGCTCTGGCGAGGACCCCGATGTAAGGGGAGCTCCGATGGGGACCCTGATGTAATGGGGGCTCTGATGGGGACCCTGATGTAAGGGGTGAATCTGATGGGGACCACTGTTTTCAGGGTGAACCCCTTAGGTGGACTCTGATGCAGACCCTGATGTAAGGGGAGAATCTGATGGGGACCCTTGTTATAAAAGATGACTCCTAAGGTAGACTCTGATGTAAGGGGGCTCTGATGGGGACCCTGATGTAAGAGGGGAATCTGATGGGAACCCTGATGTAAGGGAGGAATCTGATGGGACCTCGTTGTAAGGTCCTAGGGTGGACTCTACTATAAGGGGTCTCTGATGCAGATGCAGGGGAGAATCTGATGGGGACCCCTGTTATAAGGGAGGACTCCTAAGGTGGACTCTGATGTAAGGGGGCTCTGATGGGGACCGACCCTGATGTAAGGGGTGAATCTGATGGGGACCCCTGTTGTAAGGGAGGACTCCTAAGGTGGACTCTGATGTAAGGGGGCTCTGATGGGGACCGACCCTGATGTAAGGGGTGAATCTGATGGGGACCCCTGTTGTAAGGGTGGACTCCTAGGGTGGACTCTAATATAAGGTGGCTCTGATGCAAACCCGGATGTAAGAGAAGAATCTGATGGAGACCCCTGTTATAAGGGATACCCCTCATCTAAAATGTAGGATGTGCTTCCTTTATCTATGATACATAAGGAACATTGAGCAGATATGATCTACAGTTGTAAACCATTCCAGACACACGCCTGTCACTGGAGCATGTGCATGTAGATAGGAAGTAGCTTCAATCAGGCCATAGGAGATCAGCAGCACTGAGATTCAATGCAGTATATAAAAGAAAACAGTAAAAACAGTAATGTATGAAAAAAGGAAATCTGTATGGTGCACAGTCCTTTAGAAACATCACCCAGTCATAGCTCAGATTTGTTTTAAATGGAGATGAAATTACACAGACTATTCAAGACATAGTAGCAAAACACAGCAGAAAACTTGCAGTCTACAGCCTCTAACACACCGCCTGCTGTCTACAAGTGGTAAATATGAAATACTTATATGTAATATCTTAGTGACCTCATTTTAAATGATTACAATATATTTTTCTAAACTCTGCACGAAGGAAAAATGCACATAAAAATTTCCTTAAAATGTAGGAATGGTAAATGGTAAAATACATAAATAAATGGAACGCTGAACAACCATATCACACCTTTTAAAATAAATCTCTGGCCTGCTTTATGCTTTCTACATTTCTTCCTTTGCTTGTGGCCTTTTACTCTGTAGATTATCTCCTCTCCTGTCAGTAATGAATGCTTGTGAATGCCATTTCTACCTCCCTCATTCCTCTTCTCATGCTGAACCTCTTTTCTCAGTCTCCTTTTCTGCATTATCATTTAATTTAAACTCTCCGTGCTTCAGATGCTGCGGAAACCTGAAGTTCTCAAAAACGCGCCTCTAGTTCTCCTGTCGCTTCCACTTTCAACCATTTTAGGTAACAATTACGTTATGAAATTCTGAAACTCTCTAGCTGAAAAAAATCTCTAATTCCCAACACTTATGGACATATAAGACAGTTCAGTTGTTTGCATACATCATAACAACCAATCAGAGTTCACCTGATTCATCAGAACACTAGGGGCTCATTCATATTGCATGCCACGTTCTGCATATTGCTACATTTCTCTGCACAAGTATTAACATACTTTCAATAGGACCTGCTTACACTGTGTGGGGCAGTTAAGAAAAAAAATCTGCCTGCAGCATTTTGGGTGCGTTGACCTGTGCACAAGTCAATTCAAACACGTCAATTTAATAAATCTAAAACACAGAAGAGTGCTCTATTTCAAATACTGCTTTATGTATAGATATACCCCCTTAGACCCAGTCTGTCCAGACAGAATGTTCACCTGCTGATTTGGCACCATCCACAGGCAGCTTAACTCTCCAATAAGACACAGAAGTTGAATCCAACACAATTTTACTTCAGCTAATTGTAGTACAGAGATTTTTTTTTTTTTTAATATAAGAAGACAATAAGATAAGCCATAGATGATGTGATTTTCTTATCTGCAATCACAGGTTGCAGAAAAAAACATTTGCCCGATTCCCCCATTAACATTGTTGATGGGGGATACCTCCCGCAGTGCTATAGTGCTCTGCTGGCGGGGAGATTTTGCTGTCAGCAGAACACAATGAATACTGCTAGCTGATATAGCTGCCAGAAGTAATCGCATGCAATAAATCTGACAGGCTGGTTGTACTGAAGTCAATGGATCAACTTCAGTACAAACAGCCTGCCCATAGATGGATCGAATCTTAGCCAGTCCTTGCTGAACCAGCCAAGATTCAATCCTTCTATAGCTGGCCTAATGTTCCTAGGTCCTTTCTGTGTGAATAGCTAATACTAAGGGGACATGGAAGAAATGGAGAGTGTCAACACAGTTGATGGGGGAATCCCTTCCACAGTGGTATTGTGCTCTGCTGGTAGGGAGCCTTCCCTGCTGGCAGAATACAATGCTTACTGCTAGTGGCTATAGCCACCAGCAGTAGTCACATGCAAAGAATCTGACAGGCTTGTTGTACTGAAGTCAATCAATGGATCAATTTCAGTACAACCAGACTGCCCATAGATGGATCAAATCCCAGCTGATGTTTGCAGAACCAGCTGAGATTAGATCTAGTTTAACTTTCCTAGGCCCTGTCTCTGCGAATAACTAACACTGACTAAAGGAACATGGAAGAAATGGGGAAGGTCTAGCTAGGACTGGCAATAAAGAGGAGGGGAGAACAGAGGGAGAAACTAAATCACATAAACAAACAGTAAACAAATTGTAGTGGCCCAAAACATCCACTAGATGTCAGCATCCTGCAGAACAATAATAACTTCATGTCATTCAAATAAAACACAGAAAAAAAGCATATAAAAGTGGGGCAGAAACAAAGTGTGATGGAAGGAAAAGATCACATGGACAATCAAGTGTGCCCTATTTTTAATTCTTTTTGCCTATTTGTTAATTTATTACAGGAATCTATATAGTGCCAATAGATTACACACTGATTACAAACTGTACATTCACACCAGTCTCTGTCCCCAAGGAGTTTACAATCAAAGGTCTTTATCTCACATACATACACATACTAGGACCACAAGAGCCAATAAGGACTCATATTCACACTGGATCCTGCTGCCAGAAGTTGTCAGAAAAATCCAGTGTACAAATTGCATGTGATGCAAGTAAAGCATTCATACTTAGAATGAAGGGGGATAGCAGCAATGAATGGAGAATGGTGGCAAAGATGGCCACCTCAGGAGGCATCCATCTCTTTCCCCCAGCTACATCACCAACCTCATATGCAGATATCGCTCAAATCGTCCTCTCTGTTCCTCCCAAGACATCTTGCTCTCAAGCTTCCTTGTTGCCCCCTCCCATGCTTGCCTCCAGGACGTCTCCAGAACATCGCCCATCCTCTGGAACTCCTTACCCCAGTATGTCCAGTTAGCTCCCACCCTGTCCACCTTTAGACGATCCTTGAAAACTAATTTGTTCAAGGAAGCCTACCCCATCTCCACCTAAGAACTGTACTTGAGTCACCTCCATCAGATCATTATCACGTACCTGGTGATGGAGGCCATAGGAGAGAGGGCTTCCCTTGTGGCTAAGTTCCGGACTCCCCTGAGAGTGGGACAGCGGGAGTCAGGCCCAAAGTTGCACAGGTCGCCTGTAGGAGTGCTGGTTGGTGGTCCACTCAGAAGCACAGCTGGTGCACGGAGATAGGTCTGCAGACAGGAGGCATCTGTGCGTGGTATGTAAGCCCTTCCAGGATTTAGATGTTTACTGGGTAGTCAGTTCAAGCCAAGGTCAGGTACCAGGTGGGAATCAGAGCAGACGTAGTCAGATGGAATAGCCGAGGTCATACATGGAGGAGCGAGTATACGTAAGCCAGGCCGAGGTCAGATCAGGGGTAAGGCAGAGTAGACAGGTCCAGGAGCAAGCCGAGTCGGTAACAGGAAATCACGGGTCAAAGTCACAGGAAACAGGAACAGAACACGGGGAGCTAGAGATCATCCAGCAACTTGAGGAAGTAATGAGCCTCCTTATAAAGGCCGTCTGCCACCAAACTGAGGCTGATGTGTCCTTCTGCAGCCATGCAGAGTACTGGCAGAAATGCCAGATCTTCCAAAACTTCTGCCGTGGACAGGACCCTGACAATCATCCACTGCAGCTATCACCTTTTGTACCACCTCCCACTTCCTTTAGATTGTAAGCTCCATGAGCAGGTCCTTCCTATTCTTTCTGTACTGAACTGTACTGTAATTGTACTGTCCCCCTTTATATTGTAAAGCGCTGCGCAAACTGTTGGCGCTATAGAAATCCTGTATATCGATAATAATAATAATCCCCGGCACAACCCAGGTGAGAGACCTCTCTAACAGAGCCCTGCATAGCCTCTTCACTCCATTCAAAACAAAAAAAAAAGGATTCTGAAAGAGATGGATGCCGCATCCACCAGTCCAGTGAAGGTTACGGTGTTGGCCTCAGCCGCCACTCCAGCCATACTCGCTGACGCATTTCACCCCATCTACCAGGGCTTGGTCAATGAGGTCACACCTCTGTGACCAAGCCCCAATGGGCAGGGTGAAATGCGTCAGAGGGTGAGGTTGGAGCGCCAGCTGAGGCCAACACCATAACCTTCACTGGACTGGTTAATGCGGCATCCATCACCTTCAATCCACATTGTCCTTGAATCGATGAAAGGACACCAGTTCAAGCTTTCTGTGTACCAGTTACTTCATGTCATCCAGCTTCGAGCGGCAGTACAAGCACAGCAAGTTATAGGGTTCTGAGTCATGCATTAAATGTTTATTTGTAAAACAAATATTGTATTGAAAAAAAAATTAAACTAAGCCAAATTCATAGTTACATAGTTAGTTTGGCTGAAAAAAGACAAAAGTCCATCCAGTTCAACCATAAAAAAAAAGTTATAATCCTATACCCACAGCTGATCCAGAGGCAGGCAAAAAACCCAGCAAAGCATGATCCAATTTGCTCCTGCAGGGGAAGAAATTCCTTCCTGATCCCCTGAGAAGCCAGTGGAGGAATCGGCATAGAGGGGTGGATGACACTGAATGGTTGGTAAAGTGGAAAAGTCTGGCAGCAGCATACATGATAGACTGAAGGAGGGATAACCTGCGTAGAGATAGGCCTATGAGAAGGAAGTTGCAATAGTCAAGGCGTGAGATAACAAGGGAATAAATAAATTGCTTAGTGATTTCACTGGTTAAAATGGGGTGTCATTTTGGAGATAGTTACATAACTACATAGTTAGTCTGGCTGAAAAAAAGACAAAAGTCCATCTATTTCAACCATAAAAAAAGGCAAGCGGATATTCCCTGGATCAACGTTACCTATGAATGTTAGTATCCAGTTATATTCTGTGTATCTAAGAAAGAATCCAGGACTTTTTTTAAAGCAATCCACTGAGCTGGCCAGAACCAACTCTTGAGGGACTCTATTCCACATTTTCACATCTCTTAATGTGAAGAAACCTTTCTGTGTTTGGAGATTAAATCTCTTTTCCTCCAGACGTAAGAAACCAAAGGGTCCCATACAGCCAACCTGCAAGGGCCCCCTCGAAAAAAAAAACTGTTTATTATGCTTCAGTTATAAATGAACACATGGAGTGATTGGTACTGATCACTCATTGTGTTCATTCAGGAAAGGAAGGGGCTGGTAAATGTGACATAATTACCGGACCTTTCCCCCAGTCTCTGTCCTGTCCTATTGTGTGCTTGCAGCTCCCGGTGGGAAGGAGAGGAGGGAAGCCAGCAGCATTGCAGGGGTGGGGGCACACAGGGGGGCCTGGGCAGCAGGGGGAAACATATGGTGCACAGGGAGGGTGATGGGTGCTGCAGTGGTGGTGGCAATTATTGGAACTGATCCCCTGTATTGCTCCCTCTGCAGCAGCTGAAAGCCAGTGGGAGGAAAAGGAGAAGAAGCCAGCTTTCAGCCACACGGGATTGATTCCAGTAATTGCCCCCGTCGTGCCAATCACAATCCCTGCCTACATTTGATTCACCCAGCTTCCTAGGCCCCCTTGCTGACCTGGACCCCATACAGGAGGACAGGTGGTACCCCCTTATTCACGGCCCTGGCTGACCTCCTCCATGCCTCTTATCAGTTTGGTTGCCCTTCTCTGCACTTTCTCCAGTTCCCCAATATCCTTTTTGTGAATTGGTGCAGAAAACTGAACTGCATTTTCCAGATGAGGTCATACTAAACTAATGATTTGTACTGGGGGAAATGATATCTCTCTCTCTAGAGTCTATACCTCTTTTAATGCAAGAGCAGGTGCGGACTGACAACTCATGGGGCCCCCGGGCAATAAGGGATCATGGGGCCCCTGTGTCCTTGCCCAAACTCAAAAGAGCCTATAAAAAAGGTACCAGGGGCATCTTATGGGGCCCCCTAATGACCCCGGGCCCTCGGGCAGTGCCCGAGTTTCCAAATGGTCAGTCCGCCCCTGTGCAAGAGTGAATTGTTTATAGTTTCCCTTTAATTTAAACAACTGCATTGCAGAGGCCTTCCAATAATGTGGGAAGGGGACAGATGCCCTCTGGGCCTCTTTCATTTTTACAAATGAGGGCTAGCGAGAGCGGTACAGGCTTCTCTTTCTGTGCTGCTTCAGTATAATGCTCCAAAAGACGTAAAACTATCAGCAATCTTACACCAAGAAGAAATATTTTGGATTTGTTTGAACTGGGAAACCGCAAACCCTGGGGGCTCGATGAAGAATTCAGCGTTAGATATTCTCTGTGATTTTCGATGATTTGTGCGCTATTGCAGTTTTATGCTCCTATTTGCATATGTTGTTTAGTGCCATGTAACGTTGGTTGTGATGTTAATTATACTTACATAGGTGCTTGTTTAGCTTTGGCTGCTTGCCTTACCCACCTCTGTATTAACCCTGTTGCTGCCATTTTGGACTATTTTGGATTTTTGCTTCTCTTTTTGTACACACCTGCTAAAATACACATAAAATCCACCAAAACATTTTTTATTTTCCTAAAACAGAGACCCTGTAGAATAAAGTGGTAGTTGCAATTTTTTAATGTCATATGATATATGAAATACTGTTTATCAAATCTATATCTTCATTTTAAAAAAAATACACTCAAAGTATTTTTATTCTACACAACAAAAAAATATTTTTTGGGGAAAATTTAAAAGACAAGGTTGCATCAAGTAAAAACTGTAGATGCCAATTAGTGTACGTCAAGCTTCAAAACTGTACGTGCCCTTGAAATGGGCAAAAACGAAGATGCCCAAAATTGTCCTTTAAAAAGCTGTATGCTAAATTTACGCGTTTGTGTTTCCTGAACATGCAGCAAAATGCCCAAAAAACATGCTGCAAACAAGCGTAGCGCTTGCAGTGCCAATTAATTGTTAGTGACACCCAAACACAGCCAAAATCCACACTGAAAAAATGTACAATAGGTTCTAGAGCTTACTTGATGTGTTTGTTGCGCACAGGACAGCCTATTCAAGTGATTGGGCTGCCCTATGCGCGTCACGCAAAAAAGCACCAAAAAAAAGTGCAGGAACCTCGGTTCCTAAGCTAGGTGTAAATGGGGTCATAAAGATAATCAATTTAAACATTAAATGGCTCTAGCTGCTTCCTGTCCGCCCTATAGCAGAAATACTGCTACAAGGCGGCAAGGGTGCACAAAATCACGTATATATACGTGATTTTGCATTTCCAGATAGAGAAAGCCCTACACGCGCCACCATTCGCAGCCTCAGCTGTTAATCACCGGGTCCCAACCGGTGATTACTCGCCGGCACCCGGTGATCTCTGTGTGTCATGGGCGGGGGAGAGACCTGCATGTAAACAGTACACAATAGATAGAATCAGTGGGCGCTTAATGATTTAGCAGCAATAGCACATAAAAGGTAACCAGAATAAAACCTCATAAGATACAAAAGTATTGTTCCAGAAAAAAGAACTCTCTTCCTTTCCGGGTCCTTTAACTCCGATCAAAATGAATCCAGAGTTTCTGCCGGGTATGTCTCGGGCCTTCCTAGCCGGAGATGCTCGTCCAGTTAATCTGACAGTACACCAATTCTTCAAAAATAAGAAGTTCTTATCTAGAGAGGACATTATGAAGACATGGCCATCCCTGAACTTTACGCCATGGATGTTTAGACAACTTCATCACTTTATACGAAGCTCCCCACATCTACAAGATTACTCAAGGCCACTTACTCCGTATGAGAAACTTTGCTTTACGGACTTCCCCCAGAGACATGTTATATCCAAGCTCTATTCCTATCTGGGTACCGCCAATACGTCTCAACCTCGAAAGGCCTGTGAGGCCTGGTCGCTTGATCTACAACTGTCATTGTCACCGGAAGATTGGGATCACATCTATGACCATATGCATACAGGTTCCATTTGTGTCTCGACACAAGAAAACAACTATAAAATATATTCCAGATGGTACAGAGTTCCATCCTTGCTTCATAAATTTGACCCGGACGTTTCGGATTTATGTTGGAGATGTCAACAGGCAAAGGGTACACTCCTACATATATGGTGGGACTGTCCGCTGCTACAGCCCTTTTGGAGTAAAGTGCGAGACTTAGTTTCACAAATAACCACATACAATCTAGACTTCACCCCGGCACAATTTTTACTCCACCACTCCTCACTTCCTTTTCGGACTTATCGTAAGTCTCTTGCCTTGCACATGATAAATGCGGCAAAACAATGTATCCCTGTTCACTGGCGGTCAACACAGGTTCCCACTGTGCGGGAGTGGTTTCTTAGGGTCATCAGGATTGCGGAGATGGAGGAGCTGATTTCAGTGGCAAAAGAACACCCCGAGAGATTCAGGAAGACTTGGGCATGTTGGAAACACTTTCAAACCACCAGTATTTATCGTTCTTCTATGAATGAATGAGATGTGATTCAAGAACTCAAACACCTTTAGAGCTCTCACCTCTAGAATTGCTCCATAGACTGAGTCTACCCGGACCTTCTCTTACATAAAGGTATAATCTTCGTCACCATAAATAATGTTACGTGATATGCTTAGTTAACAGCCACTATTTATTATTTGACCCCCTCCATTCCCCCCCCCCCCTTTTTTTTTTTTTTTTTTTTTTTTTTTTTTTTTTTTTCTTTTCTTCTCCCCTTCCTTTTATGATGCTACTCTTCACACTTCCTTTCACCTGATGTGCCTTTCTCTCTTCTTTTCCTTTTCTTCTTTCCTTCACACCTTTGTCCTCTACAAATAACTATATCTTTTATGAGGGACAGGGTGCCCTTTCACATATAGGTATGATTGTCCTTCACGATAAGAACCCTACATTGCCCGGCTACGGACACAGAAGAATTGCACGCCTTCAAATGATATTTTGTACTGCGCCTCATGGTCCCATTATTTGAATAATCCCTACGCATCAGAGCAGCATCCACTATAATCCTCTAGACTACCTATTATAATCAGTATTCTTTTTTTTTTTTTTTTTTTTTTTTTTTTTTTGGTTTAGTTTACTCAACAGCTATAATGTGATCTTTTGTATAAGGGTAATTCACACTTCTAGTAAACAACTTATGACCCGTCTGCGCTACGGGAGATTATGACAGATGTTTATGCGCGGACTGTGTTCCGTATCCGTATATGACTTGTTGTGCCTTTCTTATTTCAAAATAAAATAAACCTTTTTTGGGAAAAAAAAGATACAAAAGTAAGCGCTAAAAAGTATATACTCTAGTCTGATAATAGATTATAATTAGAGATGAGCGAATCGAACTTGGCGAAGTGGAATTCGTTTCGAATATTAGGAAAAATTCGATTCGCACCGAATCCGAATTTTAGCAAACTTCGGATGCACGAATCAAATTTTCCCCGATCAGCCGGCAAAAAGTGTCACTGCAGAGAGCTCCGCTATTTCTGACAGTTCTCTGACAGTTCCTTCACATTTACAGCGGTTGAAACATTGTATCTATTTGTTTCCATTTAGGATACAGATGTTTTTATTCGGAAATAAATAGATACAATGTTTCAACCGCTGTAAATGTGAAGGAACTGTCAGAGAACTGTCAGAAATAGCGGAGCTCTCTGCAGATACACTTTTTGCTGTACTGGAATTCTTCTTCTTTTCATTCTTCTTCTTCTTTTCATTCTTCTTCTTCTTTTCATTCTTCTTCTTCTTCTTTTCATTCTTCTTCTTCTTCTTCTTTTCATTCTTCTTCTTCTTTTCATTCTTCTTTTCATTCTTCTTCTTCTTCTTTTCATTCTTCTTCTTCTTCTTTTCATTCTTCTTCTTCTTCTTTTCATTCTTCTTTTCATTCTTCTCATTCTTCTTTTCATTCTTCTTCTTCTTCTTTTCATTCTTCTTCTTCTTCTTTTCATTCTTCTTCTTCTTCTTTTCATTCTTCTTTTCATTCTTCTTCTTCTTCTTTTCATTCTTCTTGTTATTCTTTTCATTCTTCTTCTTCTTCTTTTCATTCTTCTTTTCATTCTTCTTCTTCTTTCCATTCTTCTTCTTCTTCTTTTCATTCTTCTTTTCATTCTTCTTCTTCTTCTTTTCATTCTTCTTTTCATTCTTCTCATTCTTCTTTTCATTCTTCTTTTCATTCTTCTTCTCATTCTTCTTTTCATTCTTCTTCTTCTTCTTTTCATTCTTCTTCTTCTTTTCATTCTTCTTTTCATTCTTCTTCTTCTTCTTCTTCTTTTCATTCTTCTTCTTCTTCTTTTCATTCTTCTTCTTCTTCTTTTCATTCTTCTTTTCATTCTTCTTCTTCTTCTTTTCATTCTTCTTCTTTTCATTCTTCTTTTCATACTTCTTCTTCTTCTTCTTTTCATTCTTCTTCTTCTTTTCATTCTTCTTTTCATTCTTCTCATTCTTCTTTTCATTCTTCTTTTCATTCTTCTTCTTCTTCTTTTCATTCTTCTTCTTCTTCTTTTCATTCTTCTTCTCATTCTTCTTTTCATTCTTCTTCTTTTCATTCTTCTTCTTCTTTTCATTCTTCTTCTTCTTCTTTTCATTCTTCTTTTCATTCTTCTTCTTCTTCTTTTCATTCTTCTTCTTCTTTTCATTCTTCTTTTCATTCTTCTTCTTCTTCTTTTCATTCTTCTTCTTCTTCTTTTCATTCTTCTCATTCTTCTTTTCATTCTTCTTTTCATTCTTCTTCTCATTCTTCTTTTCATTCTTCTCATTCTTCTTTTCATTCTTCTTCTTCTTCTTTTCAATCTTCTTCTTCTTTTCATTCTTCTTCTTCTTCTTTTCATTCTTCTTTTCATTCTTCTTCTTCTTCTTTTCATTCTTCTTCTTCTTTTCATTCTTCTTCTTCTTCTTTTCATTCTTCTTTTCATTCTTCTTCTTCTTCTTTTCATTCTTCTTTTCATTCTTCTTATTCTTCTTTTCATTCTTCTTTTCATTCTTCTTCTCATTCTTCTTTTCATTCTTCTTCTTCTTCTTTTCATTCTTCTTCTTCTTTTCATTCTTCTTTTCATTCTTCTTCTTCTTCTTCTTCTTTTCATTCTTCTTCTTCTTCTTTTCATTCTTCTTTTCATTCTTCTTCTTCTTCTTTTCATTCTTCTTCTTTTCATTCTTCTTTTCATACTTCTTCTTCTTCTTTTCATTCTTCTTCTTCTTTTCATTCTTCTTTTCATTCTTCTCATTCTTCTTTTCATTCTTCTTTTCATTCTTCTTCTTCTTCTTTTCATTCTTCTTCTTCTTCTTCTTTTCATTCTTCTTCTCATTCTTCTTTTCATTCTTCTTCTTTTCATTCTTCTTCTTCTTTTCATTCTTCTTCTTCTTCTTTTCATTCTTCTTTTCATTCTTCTTCTTCTTCTTTTCATTCTTCTTCTTCTTTTCATTCTTCTTTTCATTCTTCTTCTTCTTCTTTTCATTCTTCTTCTTCTTCTTTTCATTCTTCTCATTCTTCTTTTCATTCTTCTTTTCATTCTTCTCATTCTTCTTTTCATTCTTCTTCTTCTTTTCAATCTTCTTCTTCTTTTCATTCTTCTTCTTCTTCTTTTCATTCTTCTTTTCATTCTTCTTCTTCTTCTTTTCATTCTTCTTCTTCTTCTTTTCATTCTTCTTTTCATTCTTCTTCTTCTTCTTTTCATTCTTCTTTTCATTCTTCTTCTTCTTTTCATTCTTCTTCTTCTTCTTTTCATTCTTCTTTTCATTCTTCTCATTCTTCTTTTCATTCTTCTTTTCATTCTTCTTCTCATTCTTCTTTTCATTCTTCTTCTCATTCTTCTTCTTCTTCTTTTCATTCTTCTTCTTCTTCTTTTCATTCTTCTTTTCATTCTTCTTCTTCTTCTTTTCATTCTTCTTCTTTTCATTCTTCTTTTCATTCTTCTTCTTCTTTTCATTCTTCTTCTTCTTCTTTTCATTCTTCTTTTCATTCTTCTCATTCTTCTTTTCATTCTTCTTTTCATTCTTCTTTTCATTCTTCTTCTCATTCTTCTTTTCATTCTTCTTCTTCTTCTTTTCATTCTTCTTCTTCTTCTTTTCATTCTTCTTTTCATTCTTCTCATTCTTCTTTTCATTCTTCTTTTCATTCTTCTTTTCATTCTTCTTCTTCTTCTTTTCATTCTTCTTCTTCTTCTTCTTTTCATTCTTCTTTTCATTCTTCTTCTTCTTTTCATTCTTCTTCTTTTCATTCTTCTTCTTCTTCTTCTTCTTCTTCTTCTTCTTCTTCTTCTTCTTTGTCGTGCCCCGTGACTGCCCAAATGAGTGAAGTGTGCGGTGATTCTAAGATCGACGGCACTCATCTGCATGTCATACTGACTGACAGTATTATTTCTCTTCCCCAGCAGACTCCAAGGGCATTTAAATTAAAGGTACAGTGTTCTGCACTAATATAAAGGCTCCCTGAAGCCTAGAAACCCTTTTAATAAGTTAAATTCGCAGTGAATAAATTCGCATCGAATCGAATTACTCCCGCAAATTCGGCGAATCAGCCGAATCGAATTTTTGAATAATTCGCTCATCTCTAATTATAATAATATAAAATGATAAAATAATAGTAAAATAATAGATCAATAAAATGATATAATGATAAAATTGGTGACAGTTCGTGGTAGGTGATAGGTACAGGCGTTGATAGTGACTTCACGTTCCAGTGGTGTGGTGATAAATAGTAAAAATACGCACTCACCAGATGCGTATCTTTCAATACACATATAATCAATAAAACCAGAGGGGACCTCATGGGATGGGATGAGCTGGGCTTAACGGACTCTCCTCTCTCTGGGTAATGGGCAGCCAAATGGTCGTCTCCCTTGGCGTATAACACCGGGCATCCACGTAGAGGCCTCTTTAGTGGATGGGCAGGATACTTATCAGCTTACACTGGAACTAGCGTCCTCCTCTGGATTGGTGGACTGGTGTCACAAGTAATATAACTCCTCTGCCTTGAAACATGGGCTCTGGAAATGAATGTTGGCTCACCGTATACCCAGCTGTTTCGCTGGCTTGTTTTCACTTGTCTGCTCAAGTGTTACGGTCATTCCGTACACAGAACATCAACCTGTATACATATTAACTTGTGGGAAAAAAAGGACGTAAATTTTATTTTGGTGCAGTGTTGCATGACCGCGCAATTGTCAGTTAAAATAATGCAGCGTAGTATCGCAAAAATTGGCCTTGTCAGGAAGGGGGGTAAATCCTCTGGAGGGCAAGTGGTTAAAAGAATTCCTCTCATTCTGGCATATGCGGCCATACCTAGTGTGTACGGGGCAATCGTTTTCGTACTCGTGCCCACCCGACATGCTTTCATATGTGCATGTACATGAGGACAGAGGGCTGTAACAAATTTTTGGGATATATTAAAGTGATATTAAAGTCTGCTGTCTCAGCCAATGAGGAGGAAGAGTTCCCAGAGAGCTGAGACTCTCGTACACATCGCTGGATCGCGATGGGGCTCAGGTAAGTATTAGGGGGTCTGGGGGGGGCTGCTGCACACAGAAGGTTTTTTTTACCTTCATGCCCAGAATGTATTAAGGTCAAAAACCTTCACCTTTTACAGCGACTTTAATTCTTTATATTGAACTTTTTTTTTTTGTTCTTTAGTTATTTTGCTTTTAACATTAATGCTATCACAAGGGGGCTAACAAGCAGTTGATTGTTGCTCTTGCCCGGGCCATTGTTTTCTTGTACAAGAAAACACCTCCCCCTGATGTCATGGAAATGAGGAAGTGTTCTGTTGCCCAGCAGGGGAGAACTCAGGCAAGGCTGACAACACTGCTTAGGCTGTCAGTGTGACAGGGGATTGTTGTCAGCTCAAACAAGTCAACTGCCATTTTTCAGTGCTGCAGTGATTCGAAAAATCACATTGATGTATTGCAGGGATGTACTGCTCTTTTTTGCCTAGCTATACAATTTAACTGCTGTAAAAGATCATGATCAACATTTTAGCCTTTCAGAAAGGCTGTTTTAAAAAAAAGATTGTTTTCAATCAAAGAATTAAACATACCACTGAATTATGAGAGAGAGAGTCTGAAAAAAAACAGCTTCTATTGTGCACTCTCTTTAGAAAACCCATCACTGTCTTTTTTGTACAATAAAATGTTTTTAAAATAGTAAAAAAAAGATATAAAACATGTATTTAAAGGTGAATTCCAGGTATGGGTATTTTTACATCGTTATATATTAAAGTGAATATGTACAGTATATTCCACACTTGGCTGATCCCCGTGAAAGCTGGAAATCACTGTAGTAGGCATCACTAGAGATCAGTGATCTCTACTAGTTTCCAGGTCTGCGTGGCTTCCCTGCTGCTTACTGAACATAGGAGATCGACCGCTTGGCATACGCATCATTCAGAGAATGATTTACATTTTTTTTATGAATGCAAAGCGTTCTCTAATTGGACAAGATTGAGATTGTGAAATCACCACTTCATCTCCGCCTCGCCTCTCCACTTCATCCAATCAGAGAATGCTTTGCATGCTTTGAGAAAATGCAAAGTATTCTCCAAATACCAAGTGTAGCACTACCCCCTTAGGAACTGCTGATGAATTTGGGTCCCCCTATAGTCCTGCACAGACAGTCATTTAGCATTTTCCACACAGTGTTCCATCCATATTTTATTGAGAGGATTAAACTTGGATAGGGTAGAGGGGTGTATAGGATGCCCAAGGGAAACAAAATCTGAGACAACTTCCTGAACTATTCACAGCTTCTCTTTTCTGATGCAGTCTCTGTTGGAGTGCTAGCCAGCAGCTCCAGTTGTACCACCCAGACCCTAGATGAACTCCTCTTCACCCAGCAATCTGGAGACTCTCTTCCTGAGCAGGGGATCTGGCTCCTGTTCCTTTAAATGGGTAACAGTCACTGGAAGAGGGCCAATCTGGAGTCTCACCAGAGTGCTCCTTCCCCTATCCGCCCAGGGGGTGCAGGTGTATTCGCTCAGATCCTCTCCTGTACCGCTTGTGGAATGGCTGATGCTACCAGGCCTATCAGCTGGGCTGCTCCTTTCCTGTCATACAGGTGGTCCTCTCTCAGCGGACCAGTGAGTCCCGAGTTTTCCTCCTTTCCAGCTCCAGGCTCACAGGCAGGCACCATCCCATTAGGCCTCCTAACAGCCTTCCTCCTCCAGCTTCAAATCTTCCTGCTTCTCACTCCTTTCTCACCACCACACTCCTACTGAGCAGGCTCCAACACTTTTAAGGCAGTCCAGCTCCTTTCCAATCCTTCTGTTGGGGATTGGCTAAGGTCCCTCAAAAGTGCAGCCAGCCATTCCTCAGATCCACCCACTGCCTCCAAGGCCCTCTTCCGAAAGCCTTAGAGCAGGGGGAAATTCCAGAGGGGTCGGCCTGCAGATTTTCTCAGTCCTTTCCAAATTATGACCCCTCTGACTATCTCATCTGAGCTGCTAATCGGCTCCTCACTAGCCGTCAGGGTCTACCTACCCCTAGCTAAACTAGAAGAGTGCTACACAGGTAAACTACCTCCTGTGTTCACGATGCGACAGGATAGCAACCCTGCATAAGACCTAGAAGCTATTGGGGATCACGGGAGTAGCGGTACCTACTACAGTGATTTCCAGCTTCTATGAGGATCAGCCAGGTATGGTACATACATAGTTACATTGATCCAAGCTAGTGTAATTATGTAAAAAAAAACAAATACCTGGAATTCATCTTTAAATGTTCAAATGAAAAGTGCAAATTGAAGAACATAATTGGCTTGCAACAATTATAATTTCCCTCTCAGTAAGTGGTTCACGCATTGTCAAATCATCAATAAATAAGGTTCCATTGATGCAATGCATAAAAGGTACAGGTAGAAAAGTAGAGGAGACTTCCATTGTAGGTAGAGATATAGAGAGGGAGCAGTGAGCTGACCCAGTGAGTGAGAATGCCTGGCTCACAGCTGTCACTCTGAATGATGGCTTCCATTAGCGTCCCCAGGTCATTATACGGAGATGGAGCTCTCTTGAAATAAATGGGACAATGCTGAAAAGGGCTCATATATTACTGCACCTCCCCCACTCAATATATGCATATATATGTCTCTGTAAACATACATGTGTCCCTGCATATTCCTGTGCACATCATTCATGGTGTGAATCAATTTATCCATGCCTTTAATAAAAACAAACTTGTGCGTTTCTATGGTCGTATGTGTATCTATGTTATAAAAAAAAGGTCTGCAAACCCTAAAATATTACAAAAATTCGTAAAACTGCACATGGTACCCATGCTGGAAACCTATTTTAAAATCAAACCTGAAAGGTATCTGAACCATAATCAGTCATATCGGTCAGGTGACCACTCAACCCATAGTTTTCAGATTCAACATAATGGCTTTCTAATTGGGCGCTAAGAGTTAATAGTGGTACACCTTACCCTTTCTCCTACCAAAAATGTCTTGTTGCTGGTTGGAATCATTGGGGATGGAGGGTTACATTTTATGGATAATCAGATCACATGGAAGCAACCTAGATGTGGTGCCTATGGCTCTCACAGCTCAGTCCTACATAGTGCAGAAGATGGCTGGGTGATGCAGAGACAGGAAAGGCTCCTGGCTCAGCTATGCCCCTGGGAGCATGGTGAGTACCTCCTCTGCCTCTGCATTGGCCTGTTGATTTGAACTTCTCCCCACTCCATCCATAACAAGATAAAGTTAGGGAGTTTGGGTGTTAGGCTAGAGTTCTTTTTTTAGGGCTAGGGTACACTGTATGTGATGAGGGTAACTGTTTTTCGAACACCACCAACGTTGGGTTCTTGGAACCAAAAGCTAATGTGGCATAAAGAGAATACAGTTTTCTTTTAAAGTTGACGTAAACCCTAAATCATTAAAATTTAGAGGACCATTGAAATAGCTGCAGCACAAATATAAAGCCTAAATTTTAAGCACTGTCCCTAAAATATAGGCATTGGTGTGCGTAACCCTGTGAACAAAGAACAGATAACACTGTCACTTTCCATTGAGCCTCATTGTTAAAGCACTGTGTACCGAAAACAACAATTTCCTTTTTTTTTTAATAAAAAACATTGATTTTCGTTTTTTTCATCCTTTACTGCAATTTATTGAGGCTACAGCACTTCCTGTCTACATGCATTCCAGAGATGGCTGCATGGCATTTCTCAGGGCAGGTTTCCTGATGTTTACATTAGTGGATCGTGCCTGCATAATATGGGTTGAAACAGCAACTTGTAATCTTGTGGGGAAATGTGACAAGGTGACAACCCAACAAATACAATTAAGACAAAGGGCTAGAGCATTGTCACCCTTTAGCAGGAAATGCCTGAACAGGGATTCTCATGGCAGGATCACCATGTATTCTTTTAATGAAAGTTGTAGATTTAAAAATGTTTTTAAACCTCAGACATGAAATATGATCAAAGCATATCCCTCTATAATGAGTGCTTGTCTTATTCCAGAGCAGGAAGTGTAATTTTTGTTTTCTGCCTCATTCCTCTGCTATCAGCATGGGTCACTTTTGATGAGTTTTCCTGACACCAAGAGAAAAATGGTGATGGGGGGGAACCCCAGTACACAGTCTGTGATTGACAACCTCAGCTCTGTTCCTGTGTGCTGTGTAAAGTGGGTAGTGTCCCTTCCCTCCAATCAGCTGTCAGAGATCTCCTCACTCCACAGTTCCCTGCCCCCTGCTTTTCATAGCTGAGAGATCCTGTGTAAATTCCGCACTTTGAATGGAACAGGGGAAAGACGGCTATAGATAAACAGGTACAACTTATGTCAGAGTATTTGTTTCATCTCTGTGTATCACCTGAGGCCAGTCACTTCAATGGGTATATGTAAGGGCTTACAACCACTTTAAAATATTGACAATAATTTTCGAAGTTACATTAGCATGTTAAAGTTCATATGCGGATTCAGTAATTTGGCTTACATCTACTTTACAAGACATCAGGCAATCTGCACGACATCATTGCTCATGGCAGAGATTAATTAAAAGAGAAGTATAAACTGTATAAGAAAAAAACACATTTACAGTTGTGTCCAAAATTATTCAACCCCCAATGCTGTAAAGGGGTTTAGGGACTATAGTGTACATTTGGAATTGTATTCAGAATCAAATCCTACAAGGACGTTGTAACTACCCAAATGCAACTAAAATGACATCAATTGTTTATGTAATACAGTAGTAAATGGTTCTTATGTGGTTTCTTCATTGCCACAATTATTCAACCCCTTAAAGACTACCACTCTGAAGAACAGAGGTTCATACAGGTGCTTTCCATCAGGTATTGAAAACACCTGTGGATGTCACCGAGCAGCAATCAAGCATAATAAGCACCAATTAGGCAGCTTTAAAATGACTGTGATACTCAGCTCCTTCTAGACATTTACTGGTGTGGTTACAAACATGGTGAAGGCAAGAGAATGGTCCAGGAAGACAAGAGAAGAGGTGATTTCTCTTCACAGGAAGGGCAATGGCTATAAGAAGATTGCAAAGATGTTAAACATACCAAGAGACACCTTAGGAAGCATCATTCGCAAATTCAAGGCAAAGGGCACTGTTGAAACGCTACCTGGTCGTGGCAGAAAGAAGATGCTGACTTCGACTGCTGTGCGCTACCTGAAGCGTAGAGTGGAGAGAAGTCCCCGTGTGACTGCTGAGGAACTGAGAAAAGATTTGTCAGATGTGGGTACAGAAGTTTCAGCCCAGACAATAAGACGCACACTGCGTAATGAAGGCCTCCGTGCCAGAACTCCCAGGCGTACCCCCTTGCTGTCTCCAAAGAATAAGAAGAGTCGACTGCAGTATGCCAAAAGCCATGTGGACAAACCACAAAAGTTGTGGGATAGTGTTCTGTGGACTGATGAAACAAAATTAGAACTGTTTGGGCCCATGGATCAACGCTATGTTTGGAGGAGGAAGAACAAGGCCTATGATGAAAAGAACACCTTGCCTACTGTGAAGCATGGTGGAGGGTCAATCATGCTTTGGGGCTGTTTTGCTTCTGCAGGTACAGGGAAGCTTCAGCGTGTGCAAGGTACCATGAATTCTCTTCAGTACCAGGAGATATTGGATGGAAACGTGATGCAGTCCGTCACACACCTGAGGCTTGGGAGACGTTGGACCTTTCAACAGGACAATGATCCCAAGCATACCTCCAAGTCCACTAGAGCATGGTTGCAGAGGAAAGGCTGGAACATTTTGGAGTGGCCATCGCAGTCACCAGACTTAAATCCGATTGAGAACCTCTGGTGGGACTTAAAGAAAGCAGTTGCAGTGCGCAAGCCTAAGAATGTGACTGAACTGGAGGCCTTTGCCCATGAAGAATGGGCGAAGATACCCGTAGATCGCTGCAAGACACTTGTGTCAAGCTATGCTTCACGTTTAAAAGCTGTTATAACTGTAAAAGGATGCTGTACTAAGTACTAAGATTGAATGTCACTTGGGGGTTGAATAAAACTGATAATGCTGTGAGCACAGAAAAGACATTTGTGGTTATTTCATTATAACTGTTATGTTATATTTGTCTGACCTACAAGTGCCTCTTTAATGTAAATGTAAGCAAGATGACTGAATGATCAAAAGCAATGTCAAACTGGCCAAAACACTCAATTTCAGTGGGGGTTGAATAATTTTGGACACAACTGTATACTCACCTAGGTGGATGCAGCATCGATCTGATATGTTCAGCCAATGGATCATATGCCCGTAAATTATATTTTTATAGAGAGAATTGCTTTTCCGAAACTACATTGGGCTTATGTTTTGTGGTCAGTTTATGTATTTTGAACACTTTTAAGTCAGTTATAGCTAAGGGAATATAAAAAACATAGGATCTTACTCAATGTTCAGTCACCGACGTTTGAAATTTCAGATTCCAGCTGTTTTTTTCTAGTGCAAATTAAAGAAAACCTGTAAGGGCTTCAATAGGCAACAGCACTGTTCATTTCTCTTTTACCCTATTTGCTTTAATATAAGTCAGTCTCCATGTTCCTCCTGCTCGCCTCTATGTCTTGTCTTATCCTATGTGCTTCTCTTTGCTCCCATCTGCCTCTGATTCCCTTTTATCCTTTCTTCCCCTTGTCCTCTCTGTATGATGCCTGCCAGCCTATCAATATGTATATAACCAGGGAACTGGAGAGAGAAAGGGCGAGGGAACGAGTGCCAGCATGTATCAATCCAAGAATATTTTACTAGGGCAACACAAGATGTAAGAGAGAAAGAGACCCTTCCACTAAAAAGAGAAAGAGAGAAAGTGACAGAGGCATATCTATATAGAGCAGCTTTTTTCAACCCTTTTATTTTTCAGGTCTTGGGAAACCCCTCATGAAACCCAAGTTTACTGAAAGGCCATTAGAAAAAATGAACCTTACACTGGTGACCACTAAGAAGAACACTCTCTAGTTGTGGTCAGAATGCCACCACTATGGACAGCTAAAAAGATCATTGGTGTCATGCCGCTGGCTTTTCCAAGTGGCGTTGACCCTCAATCCTATGCAAGCACCATCAGATGGGAGGTCAAGCAGTCACAGCTTAAGAAATTCTTAGTAATCTTTTGAGGAACCGTAGGGTTCCACAGAACCCTGGTTGAGAAAAGAACTCTAGAGCAGCCTGTCTCAAACTATTTACTCCAAAGAAATCCTAGAAATAATTTCAGTTCCCTGGGAACCCTTAGTAAAACCAGTTGATGTCAGTGGAAAAATATGCACAATGGTGACCAGTAGCAGGAATTCTCTCCGTACAGTGGTGGTCAGAATGCCACCATTATGGACAGCTAAAATGATCATTGGTGTCATGTTGCTGGATTTGCCAAGTTGTGTTGGTCCTTGATTCCCTGCAAGCACCATGAGATAGGTGGTCAATCAGCCACAAAACTCTTAGTTTCTGGAGGTACATCAGGGTTCCATGGATCCCTGGTGGAGAATAAGCTCCGGGGCAGCATTTCTCAATCTTTTTTACCCTGGAAAAACCCTTGAAATAATTTTCAGGTCCCAGGGAACCCCTGGTAAAAAACTATTTATGGAGGAGATTACTGGGAAAAATGAATCACAGGAGGAGAAGTCAGCACTTGGAATGGCATCCAACAATGGTCATTCTTTATTGCAAAAACATGTATAACAGCTGTAAAACAGCCAGAGCATCATCACCATGAGCCATGATTAAGGCCTGACGGCCGAAACACGTTGGTGTTTTACAGCTGTTATACATGTTTTGCAATAAAGGATAACCATTGCTGAATGCCATTCTGAGTGCAGGATTCTCCTTGTGTAATTTGTGTTGCCTGAGGCTTCGTCAGTCTATAAGTCTGAGCTCCAGGCGGGGCTAGGATGTGAGAAGGTGGAAGGGCTTACACACCTGTATTCGCCAGGAAAAATGCACCTTACATTGGTGACCAACAGAAAAAATGTTTTCCTTACAGTGGTTGTCAGAATGCCACCATTATAAACAACTGAAAAGACAATTGGTGTCATGCCTCCGGCTTTGAATTGGCCCTATGCAAGTGCCATCAGATAAGAGGTCAATCAGCCACAGCTCAAGAAACTCTTGGCAATCTTTGGAGGAACCCTAGTTGAGAATAAGCTTTAAAGCAGCTTTTCCCAAACTTTTTACTCCAGAGGAAAACCCTGCAATAGGATCTAAGGGGACCCCTGCAATTATCAATTCACTGGTGATCAGCAATGAAATGTTCTTAACATTGGTGACTAGTGGGAAGAATGCCACCTTTGTAAACAGCTAAAAGAGATCATCGGTGTCATGCTAACGGCTCTGCCAAGTGGTGTTGGTCCTTGACCTATGTGGGCACCATCAAATGGAGGTCAGTTAGCTGTAGCTCAAGGAACAGTAACAACCACTGGAGGAACCCTAGGGTTCCACTGAACTATGGTTGAAGATGGCTGCACTATTTAATAACATCAGTGATACACTAAGCATCTTTATCCACCAACCAGAAAGCAGATTTCAACCTCTCAGTAAAATCACAACAAAAAGAAAATTTCCATCTGCTTGCTATTAGATTGCTACATTTTCCATTTTACACTTTGTCATATAGAGATCCTGATATAGAAATCCATCAAGTAAGTAATCTTAGCATTCTATATAAAACATAAATGCACGGATATCATTTTAAAGACATAGGCCCTAATTCATCAAGTTTCAAGTAGCACTTAGGGCACAAAGCAGGCTAAACTGGCCTCTCAGTAAGTATTATTATATGTAATTTTACTAGACCTTAAGAGCTATTTAGCACACCTTATGTGAGTGAATGAAGCCTTCTAAAACAGGACCGGTGGAGTAAAAACAGCCATAGCAGCCGATGCAGTTACTATGGAGTCTGGAAGTAGAAAGGACACCATTACGGGGGCTGTTGAGGCATTTTAACCATAGAAAACCAATGTGCAATTTAGTACAATAGAAATCCATCACTGCATTTTTAAGGATTCCAGAGGTTGTCATTGAAAAATGATAAACCAGGTTAGGAAGAGCTGGTATCAGACACATAGGAGGAGACTTTAGAATCGGTGGTCAGTAGCCACAGATACCCCTTTGTAGGCTGTCCAGTAAGAAGCATTTGTTTAGCTGTCTTAGTACTGTAGATGTATTGCTCTCAGAGCTCCTGGTCATACCAGCCAGGACTGAAATTAAGGTACCATTAAACCTTCAGGTTTTTTTTTTTTTTTTTGAATAAAAAATATAAATTAATAATATATATAAATAATAAACATTGTTTTGCACAAAGCAACCCCAATCTTGCTTTTCTGGGTTCCCCTCCAGCGCTCCTGGCTCCTCCTCTTCAGCAGCTGGCCCCATATAAAGCCACTTTCTATGGGGGATTGACACACACTGGCTTGGCTCAGCCATGCCCCCCCCCCCCCCCCCCCGCTGCCTAATCACAGCATTTGATTGACAGCTGGAGGGGGGACAAGGGCTTCCGCTGCTTTCAATCTGCCCAGTGAGGAGGGAGATAGTGACAAGAGCCGCTGTTTTCGTGCATATTGCTGGATCAGGCTCAGGTAACAATACAAGGGGGGGTCTGGAGATCTTGCAACATATATATGTTACCGTAATGCATTAATGTAAAAATACTTTAAGGCTTTATAACCACTTTAACCCTGTATGCATAACAGGCTTCCTCAGGATGTAAAACTCCCAGGGTGTCTGTGATGACCTGGACTCAGAGTAAGTGGGTTAAACAATGCTGGCCATCAGACTAATGACATCTAGTGGCATAAAAAGTAATGCAGGGAAATCTCTGCATTGAAGTGAAATATTACAGTAAAAGTTGGTTTTGTGATTTTATCTTTGGATGGAGCCTTATGAAATAGGGATATAGTACTGACTTACAAAGTTGCATAAGTTATTGTACATGCTTTTTTTGTTTTATGATACTTTGCACATCAAAATTTTTTGATTATTATTAACCATTAAATGTTCAAATAAAATTAAAGGATAACTATTGAATGTTTATATTGTTCTCAAGTCTTTTATGCCCCCACCCCCTTCCCCATAGATCTAAACTCTAACTGGATGAGCACGTGTATCACAAATAATTTCTCCTTTTTTTTTTATAATTTTTTTTTCAGTGGAGCTAATCCCCTCCAGCCTCTTTCAGCCACTTTCTATCTACAAGCTGTATCCACCTTTTGCTGCATTACATTCACTGGATATTAACATTTATAGTTGTCACCACCAGAGATGAATGATCCAGGGAAAATCCAATTGCCTCCTGGGGGAACCAAAAGGAACTTCGTTACCCCAAGGGAGCAAATTTGATTTGTTTTGATTTAATTTGAAGGTTTTTTTGCCTTCCTCTTGAATAACTGTGGGTTTAGGCTTCTGTATGTGGAGGTTTTCTATTTATTCTATTCATTTAATTGTTTAATGTTGGTTGAACTAGATGGACTTGTATTTATTTTCAACCTGACCGACTATGTAACTATGGTCTTGCTACTGAAGACTTTGCATTGTTATGATGAAACGCATTGGTCGGAACTTTCAGTGACATCACATCTGGTTCCTGTGAAACTCACGGCAGATATTGTGGATGTGGCAACTTTACCTGTACAAGGGTATAGATGTTTTTTTACAGATTGTAAGTGCAATATTTTTTATTTAATTGGTTTAATAAACAGTCACTATATGGAGCCCTCTCTCTGTTTTTGATGTATGATAATAACCAGGGTGGATAAAAATCAATGATTTTTAAAAAAAAAAATCAAAAAAATCTGATTTTTTTTATTTAAATCGGATTTTTTTTATTTAAATCGGAGTTTTTAAAATAAAATGCTTTTTGAGGAAAATATATTACCATCCAAAGGTTATTCCATCATGAAATAAAGATTAGTTTTTTAATTATGTAGAATAAGGCTGTATATGTTTAATTTTTTTGGTAAATAAATTCCATGAATCCATTCACAATGTCATGCTCTTCCAGAGGTTTTTGTAAGATTATTGGGCAGTTTCTCTGCCTACAAGATATTATCACAGATGCTCGGTTTACTTTTGCAGTTTTCAAAACTGAATTTGACTCAGCAGAGATCACATGCCTCTTCTTCACAGCAAAAATGTTATAACATGAACATACAAACCTATGAATACAGAATCAACCCCTTCAGTGCTAAGTTTCAACAAGTTCAGTGAATAGAATAGAAACAATACTTTTCTGATTGTTTGGAGTGGAATAGATCTGCACAAGAAGAAAGTGAAACTAAGTGTGAGGAGGAAGGGGCTGACAGTCTAAGTTTCTTAAAATATATATATTTTTTAGCCAAATTAGTTAACAAACATGGATGTTTAAGCAAATCACATATGCTGGAATGTTATTGTTTCAGTTGAATAAATCTATTTCAATTGTTATTATTAAGGTAATGATTGTTTTTCTCCTTCCTAAGTACAACAGAAAAGTTGTCCAAATATGAATGATTAACCTATTAAACTGGGGATAAAAAAACTAATATGAAAAGTTGTTATTCTAAAAATCTTCATCTACTTGTATATTAAAGTTATACCAGCAAGAATTAGTCTTTATGTAGAAAACTAGGATTTAAATCAAGCCTTACTGACTAGTGATTTAAATCGTGATTTAAATTGTGATTTAAATAAGTTTGATTTAAATCAAATCCACCCTGATAATAACTGCAAACATTCCGGAGCCACACAGCAACACAGGGTGATTGGCAAGGAGACCATTCAACAGGGGCCAGGATTGGATGTGGTAAAACAAGGGGTCAGTACGATCTGGTGAGTGTGGTGTGCTATCTTCATGGTCTTCATGGTCTTCATGGTCTTCACTGTCTGTAACAGTCCTGCCTTGTAGTATCACATTACCAGCACCTGTCTTGTATTACACAAAAGTGAATGTGGATTGCATTGAACACTGAGCACTTACACAATTGTTGAATTCTGAAAAATTGTGAGCTATGATTTATTATTGCTCATGTTTAATTTCTATGTAGAACAATATTGGTACTATTACTGTCACCTCTAATAAATAGTGGGTACATGCTTAATAGTTTTCAAGGTGACTTATGACATTCAGACAGCAGCTACTACTGTTTGGTTTAATTTATGTAAACTGTTTATATTGATTGCTGTAGCGCGGGTATACAGTATATTGTTTTATATAGGCTGAACCATGCTTTATAGGTTTTTTTTTTCCTTCCTTGGGATCAACTGTGGTATACAATTGTGGTATACAGTGTGGGGTTCTGTATATGGAGATTTCCTATTTATTTATTTTTTCAATTGGTTTAACTAGATGGACTTGTGTCATGTTTCAACCTGACCATCTATGTAACTATTTAATTTAAATTGTGCTTTGAAAGTGCTTTTTTGTCTTCCTCAGGATCAACTGCGGGTATGGAAGTACACTATATTGCCAAAAGTATTGGGACGCCTGCCTTTACATGCATATGAACTTTAATGACATCCCAGTCTTAGTGCATAGGGTTCAATATTGGGTTGGCCCACCCTTTGCAGCTCTAACAGCTTCAACTCTTCTGGGAAGGCCGTCGACAAAGTTTAGGAGTGTCTATGGGAAGGTTTGACCATTCTTCCAGAAGCGCATTTTTGAGGTCAGGCACTGATGTTGGACGAAAAGGCCTGGCTCACAGTCTCCGCTCTAATTCATCCCAAAGGTGTTCTGTCGGGTTGAGGTCAGGACTCTGTGCAGGCCAGTCAAGTTCCTCCACCCCAAACTCGCTCATCCATGTCTTTATGGACCTTGCTTTGTGCATTGGTGTGCAGTCATGTTGGAACAGGAAGGAGCATCCCCAAACTGTTCCCACAAAGGTGGGAGTATGAAATTGTCCAAAATGTCTTGGTATGCTGACGCCTTAAGAATTCCCTTCACTGGAACTAAGGGGCCAAGCCCAATCCCTGAAGAACAACCCCCCAACATTATCCCCCCTCCACCAAACTTTACACTTGGCACAATGCAGTCAGGCAAGTACCGTTCTCCTGGCAACCACCAAACCCAGACACGTCCATCGGATTGCCAGACAGAGAAGTGTGATTGGTCATTCCAGAGAACACGTCTCCACTGCTCTAGAGTCCAGTGGCGGCGTGCTTTACACCACTGCATCCGACGCTTTGCATTGCACTTGGTGATGTAAGACTTGGATGAAGCTGCTCGGCCATGGAAACCCATCCCATGAAGCTCTCTACACACTGTTGTGCTAATCTGAAGGCCACACCAAGTTTGGAGGTCTTTAGCTATTGACTCTGCAGACAGTTGGCGACTTCTGTGCACTGTGAGCTTCAGTATGCTGTCATTCCATGGCCTACCACTTTGTGGCTGAGTTGCTTTTGTTCCCAGTTGCTTCCACTTTGTTATAATACCACTAACAGCTGACCGTGGAATATTTAGCAAGGAAATATCACGGATGGACTTATTCCACAGGTGGCAATTTCTCATGGTACCACTCTTAAATTCACTGAGCTCCTGAGAGCGACCCATTCTTTCACAAATGTTTGTAGAAGCAGTCTGCATGCCTAGGTGATGATTTTATACACCTGTGGCCATGGAGGTGATTGGAACTCCTGAATCCAATGATTTGGAGGGCTGGCCCAATACTTTTGGCAATATAGTGTATGTTGCACTGTGGTTTAAAGGGGTTTTTTTGCCTTCCTGTTGAGCAACTGTGGGTATAGGGTTCTGTATATAAAGTTTGTCTTGTTTTTGTTTTCTCTTGGTGGAACTAAATGGACTTTTTTCAACCTTACTATGTAATCATGTCAGGATCACCATTTCATAACGTTTGATACAAGGTTATGATTACCACATTATGAGCTTTTAGTCATTGAGATCCTCTTCAACCCCCACAAGATATCTGAAGACGATCTCATCCCACAAGACAGAACCCTATCATTTCCAAAGACAGCTCTATCAGAGGGAATGGTCAGTGTCAGGCCGCATTACCTGAGATGGAGCACAGAGATGGATCAAAGCTCCATAGCGGTGACGGGAGACATCTGCATAGCTAAGAGACAGAACGGCGTCTCGGGCACTCAGAGACTGACCCCTGTAATGACAAGATACGCCGTGTACAGTGTAAGAGATGCTGGCAGTATGGTGCGCATACAGGGAGGCAGCACACAGCCCTCCAGCCCGATTCTGCAGCCTGGCTCCTCCGCTCACTCTGTAATTCGGGTTTCATCCAGTTAAGGTTAATTAAAGTTAATTTTCACGCACCAGAGAGCCTGCAATTACAGCCGAGCGGGGGACAGGAGCCGCGAGTGACAGTGCTGCCCATGGTGACATGTCGGCCTGCTGGCTGGCTCCTTCTCCTCTTCACTCTTCTGCCTGTGTGAATGCCTCAGTGTGCCATTGTCACACACAAAAGATGACACACCAGACCGGGCCACAGCACCGATGTCAGTGCCACACCGGAGACGTGTGTCCTCATTCTATCAGGAGCAGGTGTCTGGCCTCATTCTCACAGAGGCACAGGTGCCAT
This sequence comes from Staurois parvus, assembly GCF_062004578.1. Lineage (NCBI taxonomy): Eukaryota > Metazoa > Chordata > Amphibia > Anura > Ranidae > Staurois > Staurois parvus. Next base: position 3,274,244 of record NW_028318219.1, read on the forward strand.
GTGTTCCCAAGGTGTCGGTGTCACACATGCATGCGTTATGTGTCCTTGGTCGGCCATACACAGTAGATATGTGTATTACATGTGTGTCACGCAGCAGCTGTGTATTCTCAGTGTATCAGTATCACACACCCCGCTGTTGTGTATTCTCAGTGTATCAGTGTCACACACCCGGCTGCGTATTCTCAGTGTATCAGTGTCACACACCCGGCTGCGTATTCTCAGTGTATCAGTGTCACACACCCGGCTGTTGTGTACTCTCAGTGTATCAGTGTCACACACCCGGCTGTTGTGTACTCTCAGTGTATCAGTGTCACACACTCGGCTGTTGTGTACTCTCAGTGTATCAGTGTCACACACCCGGCTGTTGTGTACTCTCAGTGTATCAGTGTCACACACTCAGTTGTTGTATATTCTCAGTGTATCAGTGTCACACACCTAGCAATTGTGTATTCTCAAAGTATCAGTGTCACAATCTCAGTTGTTGTATATTCTCAGTGTATCAGTGTCACACACCTAGCAATTGTGTATTCTCAGTGTATCAGTGTCACACATCCCTCTGTTGTGTATTCTCTGTGTATCAGTGTCACAATCTCAGTTGTTGTATATTCTCAGTGTATCAGTGTCACACACCCGGCAGCTGTGTATTCTCAGTGTATCAGTGTCACACACTCAGTTGTTGTATATTGTGTATTACATGTGTGTCAGCACTCAGTTGTTGTATATTCCCAGTGCATCAGTGTCACACACCTAGCAATTGTGTATTCTCAGTGTATCAGTGTCACACACCCGGCTGTTGTGTACTCTCAGTGTATCAGTGTCACACACTGCTCTGTTGTGTATTCTCAGTGTATCAGTGTCACACACTCAGTTGTTGTATATGCTCAGTGTATCAGTGTCACACACTGCTCTGTTGTGTATTCTCAGTGTATCAGTGTCACACACCCAACAGTTGTGTATTCTCAGTGTACCAGATGTCTGCCAAGCAAAATAGGTGAGTTGGAAGCTTTGTTACATGAAGAGAGCTATGATTTTATTGGTATTGCTAAATCTTGTCTTCATTCTTCACATGACTGGGCCATTAATATTCCTGGCTATGTTCTCTTTCAGAGAGACAGAGTAAATAGGAAAGGTGGTAGTGTCTGTCTCTATGTGAGAAGTGATCTCAGAGCGAATGTGAAAGAGGACCTAGTTGATGGAGAGTGTGATGAGGCTGAAGTATTATGGGTGGAACTGCCAATGGGGGTGCGTACTACAAAGGTAATCATTGGAGTTTGTTATAAGCTTCCTAGTGTTAAAGAGGAGGTGGAAACTCAGCTCCTATCACAGATCGAAAGGGCTGCAAGGGCTGGTACAGTGATAATAATGGGGGTTTTAACTACCCGGAAATTGACTGGAGTAATGGTACTGCAGGAACAGTTAAAAGGCAAAAAGTTTTAACTACTACTACAGGACATTTTTTTGGTACAGTTCATAGAGGCCCCTACTAGAAATGATGCTCTGCTGGACCTGGTAATCTCAAACCATGCAGAGCTTATTACGAATGTCCATATAAAAGAACATCTGGGTAGCAGTGACCATAACATGATTTCATTTATTGTGATCTGTAAACAGCAAGCACATACGGGAAAGATATAAACACTCAATTTCAAGAGAGCTAATTTTCCAAGGCTGAGAGCTGCTCTTCAAGACTTAGACTGGGAGGGAATATTGGCATAGATGAACACAACACAGAAATGGGAGTTCTTCAAAAGGACTGTACTGTATGTGAACACACTGCAAATATATTCCCATGGGCAACGAGTTTAAAAGGCTAAAAATCAAACCTATGTGGCTTACAGTCAAAATTAAAAAGCCTATAGATAATAAGAAAAGAGCTTTTATTAAATACAGTGGGGCAAAAAAGTATTTAGTCAGCCACCAATTGTGCAAGTTCTCCCACTTAAAAAGATGAGAGAGGCCTGTAATTGGCATCATAGGTAGACCTCAACTATGAGAGACAAAATAAGAAACAAAATCCAGACAATCACATTGGCTGATTTGGAAAGAAATTATTTGCAAATTATGGTGGAAAATAAGTATTTGGTCAATATCAAAAGTTCATCTCATTACTTTGTTATATATCTTTTGTTGGCAATGACAGAGGTCAAACGTTTCCTGTAAGTCTTCACAAGGTTGGCACACACTATTGCTGGTATGTTGGCCCATTCCGCCATGCAGATCTCCTCTAGAGCAGTGATGTTTTGGGGCTGTCGCTCGGCAACACAGACTTTCAACTCCCTCCAAAGGTTTTCTATGGGGTTGAGATCTGGAGACTGGCTAGGCCACTCCAGGACCTTGAAATGCTTCTTACAAAGCCACTCCTTCGTTGCCCGGGCGGTATGTTTGGGATCATTGTCATGTTGGAAGACCCAGCCACGTTTCATCTTCAATGCCCTTGCTGATGGAAGGAGGTTTGCACTCAAAATCTCACGATACATGGCCCCATTCATTCTGTCCTGTACATGGATCAGTCGTCCTGGTCCCTTTGCGGAGAAACAGCCCCAAAGCATGATGTTGCCACCCCCATGCTTCACAGTAGGTATGGTGTTCTTTGGATGCAACTCAGCATTCTCTCTCCTCCAAACACGACGAGTTGTGTTTCTACCAAACAGTTCTATTTTGGTTTCATCTGATCATATGACATTCTCCCAATCCTCTTCTGGATCATCCAAATGCTCTCTAGCAAACTTCAGACGGGCCCGGACATGTACAGGATCTGAGTCCCTGGCGGCGTAGTGTGTTGCTGATGGTAGCCTTTGTTACGTTGGTCCCAGCTCTCTGCAGGTCATTCACTAGGTCCCCCCATGTGGTCCTGGGATTTTTGCTCACCGTTCTTGTGATCATTTTGACCCCACGGGGTGAGATCGCGCGTGGAGCCCCAGATCGAGGGAGATTATCAGTGGTCTTGTATGTCTTCCATTTTCTAATTATTGCTCCCACAGTTGATTTGTTCACACCAAGCTGCTTTCCTATTGCAGATTCAGTCTTCCCAGCCTGGTGCAGGTCTACAATTTTGTTTCTGGTGTCCTTTGACAGCTCTTTGATCTTCACCATAGTGGAGTTTGGAGTGTGACTGTTTGAGGTTGTGGACAGGTGTCTTTTATACTGATAACAAGTTCAAACAGGTGCCATTGATACAGGTAATGAGTGCAGGACAGAGGAGCCTCTTAAAGAAGAAGGTACAGGTCTGTGAGAGCCAGAAATCTTGCTTGTTTGTAGGTGAGCAAATACTTATTTTCCACCATAATTTGCAAATAAATTCTTTCCAAATCAGCCAATGTGATTGTCTGGATTTTTTTTTCTCATTTTGTCTTTCATAGTTGAGGTCTCCCTATGATGCCAATTACAGGCCTCTCTCGTCTTTTTAAGTGGGAGAACTTGCACAATTGGTGGCTGACTAAATACTTTTTTGCCCCACTGTATAAAAATGAAGGAACGCTATCTTCGTTTAAACATTACAAAGAATATAACAGAATATGCAAAAAGGAAATGAAGGCCGCAAAAACTGAAAACGAACGACAGATTGCAAAATATAGCAGGACCAACCCCCAAAAATTCTTCAAATATATTAATAGTAAAAAGGTTCGGTTCGAGCATGTTGGCCCTTTACAAAATAATCTAGAGAAGGTGACTGGGGAAGAAGAGAAGGCAAATTTATTTAATACCTTCTTCAGCTCTGTGTATACAAAGGAGAATGGGGGAGCTCTGGTTCATAATGGGCATGGTATTGACACAGCTCCAGATGATCCACAGTGGCTCACAACTGATATGATACAAAAATATTTAGACATAATAAAGGTGAATAAAGCATCTGGACTGGATGGCATACACCCACGGGTCCTTAAAGAATTGAGCTCTGTCATTTCAAAGCCATTATTTCTAATTTTTAGGGACTCTTTAATGACTGGCATAGTACCACTGGATTGGAGTAAGGCCAATGTGGTGCCAATATTTAAAAAGGGGTCAAAATCTTTACCAAGTAATTATAGACCTGTTAGTTTAACTTCTATAGTTGGGAAGATACTGGAGAGTTTAATAAAAGACCACATAGATGAGTTCTTGCTGGAAAATAATATTTTAAGCAACAGAAAGCATGGATTCATGAAAGACAGAAGTTGTCAAACAAATCTGATTTCTTTTTATGAGGAGGTGAGCAAAACCTTAGACAGAGGGGTGGAGGTGGACGTGGTATACGTGGACAGAGGGGTGGCGGTGGACGTGGTATACTTGGATTTTGCAAAAATGTTTGACACAGTTCCCCCCACACGGCTAATGTGTAAGGTAAAGTCTATGGGCTTGGAAAAATCTGTATGTAAATGGATAGAAAACTGGATAAAAGATCGTATTCAGAGAGTAGTGGTTAATGATTCATACTCTGAATGGTCTAGGGATCATCAGTGGTGTACCCCAAGGTTCAATGTTGGGATCCTTACGTTTTAATATAGTTATAAACTATATAGGGTCTGAGATTAAAAATCCCATTTCAGTCTTTGCAGATGACACCAAGCTGTGCCGTGGAATAACGTCTTTACAGGATGTCTTCAATTTACAAGCCGACCTCAATGCTCTGTGTAATTGAGCAACTATGTGGCAAATGAGGTTTAATGTTGATAAATGTAAGGTTCTGCACTTGGGGGCTAAGAATATACATGTATCATACATACTAGGGGGGATACAACTGGGGGGGTCAATGGTGGAGAAGGATCTGGGGGTTCTGGTAGATCACAATCTTAATAATAGCATGCAATGCCAAGCTGTGGTTTCTAAATCGAGCAAAATCATCTCTTGTATGGTATCAATATGTATAATACATAAGGGGGGATATGATCTCCATGTATAATACATAAGGGGGGATATGATCTCCATGTATAATACATAAGGGGGGATATGATCACCATGTATAATACATAAGGGGGGATATGATCTCCATGTACAATACATATGGGGGGATATGATCACCATGTATAATACATAAGGGGGATATGATCAACATGTATAATACATAAGGGGGGATATGATCACCATGTATAATACATAAGGGGGATATGATCAACATGTATAATACATAAGGGGGGATATGATCTCCATGTATAATACATAAGGGGGGATATGATCTCCATGTATAATTCATAAGGGGGGATATGATCTCCATGTATAATACATAAGGGGGGATATGATCTCCATGTATAATACATAAGGGGGGATATGATCACCATGTATAATACATAAGGGGTGATATGATCTCCATGTATAATACATAAGGGGGGATATGATCACCATGTATAATACATAAGGGGGGATATGATCTCCATGTATAATACATAAGGGGGGATATGATCTCCATGTATAATTCATAAGGGGGGATATGATCTCCATGTATAATACATAAGGGGGGATATGATCTCCATGTATAATACATAAGGGGGGATATGATCACCATGTATAATACATAAGGGGTGATATGATCTCCATGTATAATACATAAGGGGGGATATGATCACCATGTATAATACATAAGGGGGGATATGATCTCCATGTACAATACATGAGGGGGGATATGATCTCCATGTATAATACATAAGGGGGATATGATCTCCATGTATAATACATAAGGGGGGATATGATCTCCATGTATAATACATAAGGGGGATATGATCTCCATGTATAATACATAAGGGGGGATATGATCTCCATGTATAATACATAAGGGGGGGATATGATCTCCATGTATAATACATAAGGGGGGATATGATCAACATGTATAATACATAAGGGGGATATGATCAACATGTATAATACATAAGGGGGGATATGATCTCCATGTATAATACATAAGGGGGGATATGATCTCCATGTATAATTCATAAGGGGGGATATGATCTCGATGTATAATACATAAGGGGGGATATGATCTCGATGTATAATACATATGGGGGGATATGATCTCCATGTATAATACATAAGGGGGGATATGATCTCCATGTATAATACATAAGGGGGGATATGATCTCCATGTATAATACATAAGGGGGGATATGATCTCCAGGTATAATACATAAGGGGGATATGATCTCCATGTAAAATACATAAGGGGGGAGATGATCTCCATGTATAATACATACGGGGGGGGATATGATCTCCATGTATAATACATAAGGGGGGATATGATCTCCATGTATAAATACATCAGTGGTTCATATAGTGAACTCAGTGTAGAGTTTTTCACCCTGAGGTCATCACAGAGGACAAGGGGACACTCTTTACATCTGGAGGAAAAGAAATTTAATCTTCAAACTTGGAAAGCTTTCTTCACAGTGAGAGCTGTGAAAATGTGGAATAGACTCCCTCAAGAGTTGGTTCTGGCCAGCTCAGTGGATTGCTTCAAAAAAGTCCTGTTCTTTAGATCCACAGAATATAACTGGATACTAACATTTATAGGTAAAGTTGATCCAGGGAATATCCAATTGCCTCTTGGGGGATCAGGAAGGAATTTTTTTTCCCAGCAGGAGCAAATTGGATCATGCTTTGCTGTTTTTTTGCCTTCCTCTGGATCAACTGTGGGTATAGGATTATAACTTTTTTTCTGTGGTTGAACTGGATGGACTTTTGTCTTTTTTCAGCCAGACTAACTATGTAACTATGTAATTATCAGTGTCACACACCCAGAAGTTGTGTATTCTCAGTGTATCAGTGTCACAGACCCAGAAGTTGTGTTTGCTCAGTGTATCAGTGTCACAGACCCAGAAGTTGTGTTTGCTCAGTGTATCAGTGTCACAGACCCAGAAGTTGTGTTTGCTCAGTGTATCAGTGTCACAGACCCAGAAGTTGTGTATTCTCAGTGTATCAGTGTCACAGACCCAGAAGTTGTGTTTGCTCAGTGTATCAGTGTCACAGACCCAGAAGTTGTGTATTCTCAGTGTATCAGTGTCACAGACCCAGAAGTTGTGTTTGCTCAGTGTATCAGTGTCACAGACCCAGAAGTTGTGTATTCTCAGTGTATCAGTGTCACAGACCCAGAAGTTGTGTTTGCTCAGTGTATCAGTGTCACAGACCCAGACGTTGTGTATTCTCAGTGTATCAATGTCACACACCCAGAGGTTGTGTATTCTCAGTGTATCAGTGTCACAGACCCAGAAGTTGTGTTTGCTCAGTGTATCAGTGTCACAGACCCAGAAGTTGTGTATTCTCAGTGTATCAGTGTCACAGACCCAGAAGTTGTGTATTCTCAGTGTATCAGTGTCACAGACCCAGAAGTTGTGTATTCTCAGTGTATCAGTGTCACAGACCCAGAAGTTGTGTATTCTCAGTGTATCAGTGTCACACACCAGGCTGTTGTGCATCCTCTGGGCTTGTTTGCATTTGTGTTGGTCTCTGAAAAGTGAACCATGGTGGATCACTTTTCAGAGAACAGTTAAGCAGCAGCACATCCTTCTCCTGTCATAGAAGGATTTTGAATCAGAATATTGCGCCAAAACTGCGAGCCAAGCTTTGGACTCTGGGTTGTAGCACAGCCCCATTCCATCAAGTAGGCAGCAGGACCAATCACCAAATTCAATTCAGGGTATAATTTGTGCCTCACCATGACTGCAATATCAGGTACTTACATGACCAAAAACCACGTTAACTTGCAGATGAGTCGCTGGGCAGCAGTAAAACAATGGCTCAGCCACCTATTTTTACCCCCCAGCCACCTGTTTAAGTCTAGCCTTTCAGTGTCACCTTTAGTGCGTCTTTGTCACACACCGAGATCTGAATACCTCCATTCTACAAGAATTACTCACAGGAAACGTCTATTCGTCATCTGTTGGTGTCACACACATTGGAGATCTGTATCATTAGTCTGTTCCTGCCAAACTCACAGATTTGTACCTTCTGTCAGTCACACACACACAGGAAACTGACATCCTGCATCACTGTCACAGACAGAAAATCTCTTCTCTGTATATTATTGTCGCGCAAACAACCGCTGCATCTCCTACGCCTTTTCCAGCCACGCACACCGGCGAGGTTCGTCTATTATCAGTGTCCCACACACAGCTGTATATCCTGTCAATTAGTGCAACACCTGCATGGCAGACGTGTCCTCGGAGTGTCACACACACAGGAGACACACAGATATCATCTATTAATGTCACAAAGAAGACTATTGTATTCTCTATTATTTATAAAAGCAGTCAAAATAATTGATTTTCCTGGATTTGCTACCGATTATAAAATTTTGACATGTTAAAATATTCTATTTTTCTGCAAAAAGCAGCCAAAAGTAGAAAAGATAAATCAAAAGTGTCATTCTAGTCGTAACTTTTAGCTATTGGTTCAGCATAGAGTGAGGAAGTTGTAGAACCTCTGGCAGTTTTTTTTTCTGCTTAAAGTGACAATAAGCCCAAAACCAAAAATATAATATATTGCAGCTTACCAATCATTATATCAAAATAAATATAAAGTGCAGCGCTAAAATATATATAAATGAATTATTCACAATTCATAAAGTGATCAGTGCAAAATATACAAAGTGCTATTTAGGGCAGTATGTGCATAAAGTGGGTAAATAAATGTCCATATAAATCCTTCTGATTTCAACAGAAAAATAATTCAGCAAAAATAGTCCTCAAATTAAGACACGATATATCCTTGTGACCAAAATGCAGATGTGCGTATATCTTTAACCGCATCCCGCCCGCCATATAAGGTAATAACGGGCGCAAGGAGGTTGTCTCATTCTGGGAGGACGTCATATGATGCCCTCCTACTCTAACAACGCATGCGTGGCTCCGGGAGCATGCAGAGCAGCGATCGGTGGTGCGCTGTGTCCCTCGGACACAGCGGATTACTGATCAACGGAAAGAGCCAAAGATGTCAGCTCGGTCATGTGATCAGCTGTGTCCAATCACAGCTGATCGCATGTAAATAGGGAAATGCCGGTTATCGGCATTTCTCTCCTCAAAAGCTGTCACACTGACAGCTTGAGAGGAGAGTAGAACCTGCAACCCTCACAGGGGACATGTACACTGATCATCAGGGCACTGATGATCAGTGTGCCCTGATGATCAGTGTAGCCAGGGGCGAACTGACAACTCATGGGGCCTCCAGGCAATAGGGGATCATGGGGCCCTTGTGTCCTCGCCCACACTCAAACCACACCCAAAAAAGCCTATGAAAGGTACCAGGAAGATCTTATGGGGCCCCCTACTGACCCCGGGCCCTCGAGCAGTGCCTGAGTTCCCCAATGGTCAGTCCGCCCCTGAGTGTAGCCCCAGCAGTGCCACCTGGCAGTGTCCATCAATTCCAGCTGCCAGTGCCCATCAGTGCCACATCAATGCCACATATCAGTGCCTACCAGTGGTCACCTAGACAGGAAATGAGAGAAATATCTCCAACAAGGACAAGGATTGCAATTAAAAAAACTTTTTCTTTAGTAATGTGGGGAAGGGTTAGAATTTATGCCATATTTTTTAATAATTAATTTACATGCAATCAAGCAAATATATATTTTTATGTCAATTATTTTGTACATGCACATGCAATTTAAATCAGTGTGGGAGTTTTTATGCTGACTCCTTTGAAAACATGATGATAATTAACCATAAGGCCCTGATGAAGTCTAATGATGAAATGCGTAAAGCAGGATTAGGAACTAAAGGAACCAACAAATGGCCCTTGAGACAACTAAAGGCAGAGTATATGAACAAGAACAGCACCAAACCAGTGTAAAAATCCAAAATTAATGTCCATTTATTAGCATATAGAAAACTAGAGAAGAGTCAAAGTGGTCAGAGCTTGCTAAAAACTTCATCAGGAATTTCATTTTTTAAAAAAAGGATCCCGGCCCAAAAACAAGGAGGACTGGAGATGCAGACTGGATTTGAAGAGGAGTATAAAACAAGCTTCAGGCAGTTGGTTTGATAGCATATTTTGTTATAGCTGCCTATTTCCCCTTTCCCAGTGATGTTGGTCACCTAGACAGCAGGAAATAGGGGAAATATCTCCAACAGGGACAGGGATTGCAATAAATGTGGGAAGGGTTAGAACTTATGTCATATTTTTAAAAAAATGAATTTACATGCAACCAAGCAAATATATATTTTTATATAAATTATTTTGTACATGTACATGCAATTTAAATCAGTGTGGGAGGTTTTATGCTGACTCCTTTCAAAGCATGATGATGATAGTTAATCATAAGTCCCTGATGAAGTCTAATGATGAAATGCGTAGAGCAGGATTAGACCACACCATCACTTTTTTAGTTACCAAATCTTTTTGCTCTCTCCCATGAATCCCATCTGGCTTGCTACAAGGTGTGGGATTATCTATGATGCATTGTATATAGTGCTGTATATTCAATGTGAGTTTTATCATCTCTTTTTATAAGCTGGTCCATTCTAAGCATGCAAAATATATTGCAGCTAGGGTTCAGCTTTAAATTGGAAAGAATGCACTCATTAAAAACAGCTAAAAAGATCATTGGTGTCATGCAGCTGGCTCTGCCACGTGGCACTGGCCCCAGCACTGTACAGTCACCATCAGATGGTTGGTCAATTAGCCACAGCTCAAGGAGCCCTAGTTAAGAATGGTTGTTAAAGAGAGATTGTACAACCAGACTGCAAGCTTTATGTTCACACTTTTATACAATAACTCACCTTAAAATAACTTTTAGTGTTTGGTAGATGCTGGCCTGTTAAAGCACCTGACAATTTCTTAACTCTCTTCAGCACTCTACATTAAGTCCCTGGGTCTGCCCATCCACCATGCCCATTATCAGGGACTCCGCCTATCTTTGTTGAATTTTGAATCCATTTTATTCTGTACAGAATGTAAAAGGAGGATCTGGAGCTCACAATTGTGGGTGGGTATTCGACATGTGTGTTTCATTGGCTTTTCCAACAAAAATGTCATTTTTGGAGATTTGGATGTATACAAATAACATAACAGGCATAGTAACAAATGTCAACAAATCTGAAAAATAGAATAAATTAACGAATGCATTAATTTCATTTGGATAACATCACATGATGAGATGTTCGGGCCCATGGGGAAGTGAATTTTTGAAAGTGTTTGATAATTTGGATTCAGATAATGAATGGTTGATTGGCTCATGCCATTTCTCTTGCTAAGTTGGACTAGTGGACTAGTGGCTCATGTCATTTCTCTTGCTGGGTTGGACTAGTGGACTAGTGTCCGAAAATATTGAATCCTTCCAATTTAAAAATACACTCACTGACCACTCTATTAGGTACACCTGTTCAATTGCTGGTAACACAAATTGCTAATCAGCCAATCACATGGCAGCAACTCAATGCATTTAGGCATGTAGATGTGGTGAAGACAAATTGCTGAAGTTCAAACTGAGCATCAGAATGGGGACGAAAAGGGATTTAACTGACTTTGGATGTGACATGGTGATCTACTGGGATTTTCATGCACAACCATCTCTAGGGTTTACAGAGAATGGTCCGAAAAAGAGAAAATATCCAATGAGCAGCAGTTGTGTAGACAAAAACACCTTATTGATGTCAGAGGAGAATGGGCAGACTGGATGCTGCAACATTCAGGTGGTAGGGTCAGAATTTGGTGTAAACAACATGAAAGCATGGATCCATCCGGCCTTGCATCAATGGTTCAGGCTGGTGGTAGTGGTGTAATGGTGTGGGAGATATTTTCTTGTAAGGTGTACCTAATAAAGTGGCTGATGGGTGTATATCAAATGCATAGCAATCTTCCAGAAAACCTGCAACATTTTTCAAACCCACGCAGTCCAATAATTATACGAAACAAATGCTAAAGATACTAAACAAATTCCAAAAGCGATTTGGGCCAACATAATGAATATGGCAAAACAAAATTCTTCAATTAACAAATGCATCTGAAAAGGAAACGAAAATGCGCATGTCTAGTGAAAATACCCAAAACTCCCAGGTGGACAGAGTCTGCAATTATGGCAAGGAAATCTAACTGTTGGAGCATCCAAGACATATAAGAAACCAGGAGCCAATGTAGTCCACCAGGTTCGACCCTTAACTACAACATCTCTTCTAGATGGACTGACCCTTCAAGGGTAGCCAAGGAAGAGAAGGTACAGCATATCCCAGAGCCTCCAACAGATGAGAAGGTAGAGTGTTTCCTGGCGCATCCAAGAGATGAAAAGGTATTTCTCAGAGCAAGTAGGGAAATATTTTATCTGGCTATTCTTGAATAAGCTGCAAAAGCACTTGGACTAAAAGTGACAACCAATACAAATGGTATTTTGATTCATGGCTCATTGAGAGAGGTTCAAAGTTAGAGAATTTCCCTGTGCAATAACAAGCACCTCACCTTGCCTAAGGCACCAATTATCAACCTCCAACAGTTCATAAATGCCTCGATAATCCCAATCGATGCCTGAAATTCAAGACCATGGCTTGTAATGACAGGGCTGTCCATGGCTGCCTTAAGATACACGTTCTCTCTGTGTTTCGGTGTCACTCGGGAGGCGTGCATCTGCCGTCTATCATTGTCATACTTCAAACTAGTGTCTTTTTTGACCATCTCATACACCAAAAAAAAAACATATCCATAGAGCACAAAGACTGGATTACAGAGAAGATCCATCAGTCTGGCAGGAAATAATTAAATGCTGTTGTACCTACACTAAAAGAGGCATCATGACTGTGCGAGCCTAAAGAGATCTTCCAATTTTATTTACAGAAATGTCACAGCAGCAGTCAGTGCGGCTCGCTTGTCATAGTAACTGAGAGTTATATGTTGCAATCAGCTGCTCCCTCCGCTCTGACAATTAGGTGCAGTTAGACAGCTGTGCATCAGCTAGGCTCAGGCAGAGGAGAGGGGGAAGAGGAGAGCAAAGTCAGCACCAGGGACAGAGCCTGACAAACCCCCTGTCACAGCCCTTTCCCCCAACCTCCACTTACATGCGGCAAAGCCTGAGGTCCTCAAGCTGCAAAGGAACTACAATTCCCAGGTAGATTCTGGGCCTCTGGGGAGGCTGCCGTATATCCCTTACATCATATCTTAATGGAATCACATTGCCCCATTTCCTCACAGTGCCATGCTTACTTAAAATCTTATTAAACCCAAAACCAAAAAAATAATATATATTAGCATTTTCATCTTCTATTCCAGGGAGTAATACACCTTCTGTAGGGTGTCTACACTCTGGATGAAGGAGCAACAGAGACAATGGATAGCAGCATTAAACAAAATAAATAATTATCTTGGCTGCGCCTACCCCATAATAAAAAATTCACACGTGTATTGATAAATTCAGAATACAAATGTGCATTAACACAAATACTTAGATATTCAAACCTGCTTAAAGCGGAGCGCCACCCAAAAGGGGAAGTTCCCCTTTAATGCTTTGTCCCCCACTCCCCATTAAGAATTGGTACTTTTGGGGAGCGGGTACCTGAAATTGACAGGTACCCGCTCCCACTTCTGCTGCGATCGCCTAGGCTATCGGATGTGGACGTTGTCCTCCTACCCTCCCTCTCCGTAGTCTTCTGGGCCACATGATAGGTCCCAGAAGACTACGGGGCCATTAACAAAGCACAGCGTTTTTCGCACATGAGCAGTGGGCACCCAGATGTGAAGCCGCAAGCTGTCACAGCCGGGTGCCCACACTGAAGATGCCGGTGCCAAAGAGAGAAGACGGCCGGTGAAACCAGCAATGGTGAGGACACCGATTAACTGAGGGACAGGTAAGTGACTGTATCTTAAAAGTCAGCGGCTACAGTTTTTGTAGCTGCTGACTTTTTTTTTTTTTTCAGGTGGAACTCCGCTTTAAGTACATATTTTTAAAGTTAATAGTCCCAATTCATATAGCGTGATATTCTCCATACTATACATTCCTTAGAACGCTTTCCACAATCCATGTTGTTAATCATAATATATTCAGCGACTCCCCACCTCAAATAAATGAACTCACCAGCAGATATGACCTGCAGAACAGGTCAAATTCGCCTTCCCCAACTCGGGGTAGATGTCCACATTCGCTCCACTATGTTTAGATACACTCCAGACTACTTGTAGCAGCTTCTCATTCAGGAGGAGTATAGCCCTTCAAAAATCCGATTGCCGCTCTAAAACCAAACTCATCACAAAAAAGATGTGCTCATGGCGTAGTAGGTTAAAACCAGAATTAATTTATTAAAAGTTTTGTACTTACTATTGCAAAAAAAAAATCAACAGACATAAAAACTGACAAACAGCGGGGCCGAGGCTCCCACGTCACTTCTCGGGACTCAGCACCTGACTCCTCCTAACGCGTGTCGTCACAGTCACATCTACCCCAAGCTGAAGAAGGCGTATTTGACCTGTTGTTCTGCAGGTCACCTCTGTTGGTGAGCGTTAACCAACAGAGGTGGGAGTCACTGAATATATTATGGTTAACAAGATGGTGGAAAGAGTTATAAATAATTTATGGTATGAAAAATATCACGTTATATGAATTAGGACTATTCACTTTAAATAGATGTACTTCAGCTGATTTGAATATTTATTTATTTGTATTAATGCACATTGATATTTTGAATTTATTAATGCCCATGTGAATTATTTATGTTTATAGAGTAGACGTAGCCAAGATAATTATTTATACTTTTTTTTGGTGCACTTAGTGATTGTGGGAACAGCCACCCATGTTAATGGTGTGTATTTTTACATACATGTAAGGATTTTGTCATAGCGGATAGCACAGGGTATCACAAAAATATATTGGATAGTAACATCATCAGTCTGGGGGAAGGGGAGTGTTAGATGGATTTAGATGCACCAACAAATGGAAGCCAAACTCAAGCTAACACTTTTAAAGGCAGTATTAAACCCAAAATCAACAATGTAATATATCACAACTTACCAATCATTAGATGCAGTGTTTGCATAGTTTTTATTTTTTATGATTTTTTCCCTCTGTTATCACCTGATGATCTGACTAGTAACAGACCTCCTGTATTAGAGTGCTCTCACTCTGGATGAAGGAGCACAGGAAACGCATTTTTGTTATCTGCTGTAGCAGTCAGCTTGATCCTGTTTCTTTCAACTGGTGCCCAACTGTCCATAGCCCTCTTGTAATAGCAATAAAATTAAATAAAATGTTTAAAAAAGTGTCAAAAAATTTAATTATAATAACATAATTTCAAATAATAAAATAAATAACAGCAAGCCTGTCAACCAGTGCACATATGCAAATGCAAACATGTGCATGATTGTAAAAAGCAATTCAGAGCATGTCTTGTATTTTTCTCGATTAATCAGTCTCTGATGGGACAAGGTGGCATTTGTGATGTCAGTGCTCCACTCCTCCACCTTGTCCAATCAGAAAACGTTTTCCTTCATTGAGAAAAAGCCAAGGCATTCTCTGCATGGAGCCTGTGCTAAGCGAGTGACCCCATGTTCACTATGCAGCAGGGCAGCCACTCATAGAGGACCGGAAGACAGTGGCAATCACTGTAATAGCGGCAACTACTACAGTGATTCTCTGCTTCCACACAGATCAGCCAAGTATGGCATATCCAGGGGCAGACTGACCATTTGGAAACTCGGGCACTGCCCGAGGGCCCGGGGTCAGAAGGGGGCCCCATGAGATGCCCCTGGTACCTTTTTCATGGGCTTTTTTGAGTTTGGGCAAGGACACAGGGGCTCCATGATCCCCTATTGCCCGGGGGCCCCATGAGTTGTCAGTCCGCCCCTGGGCATATCCCTACTTACAATGATCCAGACTGGACCAATGGAATCATGCAGGTGCACAGGGAGCAAATGAAAACCTGAGAGGAGCCATAACCCATTTCCTTTTTATCTAATGCTAATAAAAGAGTTTCAATTGGCCTTTGGTGAAACCCTTTCCTCTCATTTGTCCAATACAGAAAGCAAAATTCAAGCAGATTTTTAATAGAAGACTTCCAGGTACGGACATTTTTACATAGTTATCTTGGTTCAGCATGGCCAAGGTAACTATTCATATAAAATACCTGTGGGATCCCTCTAGAGCAGGGATCTCCAAACTTTTTAGTTTACTGTCCTTCAGACTTTAGAGGGGCCGCAATGTTGCCACCGGGAGTAGAAAATGTCCCAGCATCAGCTGGAGTAAAGAATGCCCCATCCTTGGTGTCATTGGGAGAAATTTTGCCCCATCATTGGTGTCATTAGTAGGAATAATGTCCCATCACTGATGTGATTGGGAGAAATTGTGCCCCATCGTTGATGTCATTGGGAGAAATTGAGCCCCATTGTTGATGTCATGGGGAGGAGTAGTGCCCCATCACTGGTGTCATTGGTAGGAATAGTGCCCCAGCATCGGCAGGATTAGTGCCCCATCATTAGTAGGAATAGTGTTCCATCATTATTGTGATTAGGAGGCATTGTGCCCCATCGTTGATGTCATTGGTAGGAATTGTGCCCCATCATTGGTAGGAATTGTGCCCCATCATTGGCGTCATTGGTAGGAATTGTGCCCCATCATAACAGACATTGGGCCACATTGTTGGTGTCATGGGGAGGAACTGTGCCACATCATTGGTATCATTGAGAGAAAGTGTGCCCCATCATTGGTATCATTGAGAGGAATTGTGCTCCATCATTGGCTTCATTAGTAGGAATTGCTGGTGTCATTGGGAGGAACTGTGCCCTATTGTTGGTGTCTTTGGGAGGAACTGTGAACCATTGTTGGTGTTGGTGAATGAAATAGTGCCCCAAGGGCCAGATAAAGACAAGCAAAGGGCCGCATCCGGCCCCCAGGCCGCAGTTTACAGGCCACTGCTCTGGAGGATAAAAATCACTGGAAATCCATTGATCTCCACCAACTTTCATGTCTCTTACCAAGTGGCTGCCTTGCTGCATTGTGAACACAGAAGGTTGCTGTTTGGCATGAGCACCATTTAGTGAACAAGGTTCTCTGGTTGAACGAGGTAGACAGCAAGACATCACCACCTTGTCGAATCCAAGAATGCTTTGCATACATTGAGAAGATGAAAAGCGATCTCTGAACGAAGCCCATGTCAAGTGGCTGACCTGTTGTATTCTGTAAGCAGCTGGACAGCCGCTCAGCATGGGACCCAGAAACTAATGAGGATCACCAGAGTATTGGTGTCTACTACAGGTATTTCCAGCTTATGGAGTGATCCCATAGGTATAATATATACATAGTTACTATGCAATCTAAAAATATCTATTGCTGTAATTCTTTAATTTTCCTTTCCTTTTTCATAACAAATTTTTAAAAAATGGCTGGAGTTGAGTATGAATGTAATTCTGCTATTTATGCAAGGTTTGAGTTGTTAATTTGCAATTTTCGTTTCCAACAATTTTGCCTATTGGTAAAGCTGCTCTGTGAAATTTCTGCACTTATTCTCACATTTCTAATGAAGTTAACAAACATTCACCAAAATTGATTTTATCGATTATACTTTATGTATATTTTATTTTCCCAATTCTTAATGCTTTCTGCTATGTTTTTAGGAAATCTTTTTCTGAGAATTTAGGCCACATAAAACTTAGCATAATTCTTTATATTAGATAAAGTCAAGATGGACTACATTTTTTTTATTTTGACAAAAAAAAATATTTTTCCAATCTGTCTACTTTTCGGAGTTGTTTTAACAATTTATTTCACCACCACAACCTTCAATGTCAAACTTTTTCAAAATGAGGGAAAGCCTGTCAAGGCTTTTTGGAACTTAGTAAAGTTTTGGAAAATTAAAACAAATTATTTCACAGATCTTTATGTCATAATCATTATATTGTGTATCTCTAGCCTCTTAGTATGTATCAGCTGTTATTTCAGGTCCTGAACATTTGCAGGAGCCAAAAGAAGTCCCCTGACAAGCTTCTCACACTTTCCATACACAATTTCCACACTGATGCCTGAGGCCAAAACAGCGCAATAGGCCAACTGGCTCAGTGCACACAAATGTTTAAAGGATAAGTGTACTTTTAAACCAAATGCATTTATTCTTTTTGCCCCCTATCCCTCACCTAACCAAACCTCTCTTTCCCACCGTAGATGCATACTTACCTCGATTGACTGCTATCCTGATATTTGTTTACATCCAATGCCACACGTCTTCTCCTTCCTGACCACACCTGATCATTAGTGCCCCATAGAATTCTTTGGGGCTTTGTTCCAAGGCCATAGATGATCTGAGATGATCCCAGTCTATGTTGGATTGGGTAAAGCTGGCAATACATGTGTTTTTTGTTTTTTTTTTTGTTCAAACAGCAAGTTGAACAAAAATACTGACCTGATTCCCCCATCTCCACAGTAATGTGGATGCAGGAATTCTGCCCCACTGTAACACTGTATTCTGACAGCAGGGAGACTCCCCTGCTATCAGAATACACAGATCAGAGCTGCGGTCTATTGCCTATAGTGCTGATCAAGCAAAAATATACCAAGAGGGCAGTTGAACAGAAGTTGATCAGTAGATCAACTTCTGTTCAACCACAGTGGCCACACATGGATCAAAATTTGCTCAACCGGCAAAGTTTCAATCCATGTATAGTCAGCTTTAGGGGCTTTAAGCGTTGTGATATAGGGGTAAAGTTAGACGTTAAAGCATAGTTAAAGGCAAAATTAGTTTTTGTTGAAGGGGAAAAGGTTAAAACTCTTCTTTGGGAAGATTTTCCATCACTTTCTGGCGCAACAGGAAGTAAGAGGAAATCTCTCCAAAGTCAGGGAAATCCCCCCTTAAACATCTGTTACCAGAATAAATTTTCCCTCAACTCCTGTTTCAGTCCCAGTGACAGATGTCACCGGAACATACTGTATATAGGGGTCAATATTCCAAGGAGAGACACAGACAACAATAAAAATTTTCTATTCAAGGGGTGATAAAAAAAATGTACTATTCAAGGGTGTCCACCTTCTCAGGATAGTAAGAAACATTTTTTTACAGATATTCACTATTTTTCACAAAAGTAAAGAGACTAAATAAAGAAATTTTAAAAGAGCGTGGTCTACAGATAAAAACAGACACTTGTCATTGTATCTTCACAAATGACAAAAAAATTTATATATGAACCCCATCAAGAGGAGAAGGGCCTATTATTCAAACAACATCATACATATTAAGCAAATGATATACAAAAAGCTTGCATTTATGATTACCTATACAAATGTGGAGCCAAGTATGGCGGTTTCACAAACTGTTCTCCAGTTAATACCTATTAATGTTCACGTTCCCTTGGTTTTCCTCCTTATTAACTAAGATATCTTGATGGTTATATTATCCACAAAGGTGGCCAATCATCCACTCAGCAGTGAAGAAGAGTAGAAGTTTAATTTTTTTACAGGACCTGATTTTGCCACTATATCCGAATAGTTTAAGCATGTTTGTGATGTGGAGGCACAGACGATCTTGCTGTGTTTGGCCAAAATGAATGAAATAAATCAAATAGAGGATCATGTTTCCTCTCACAAGAACATGCCAAATTTTGGAAATCTTGGTTCTGGACTGAATTTGTATCCACCTCAGAGTTTGAGGTTGTCCTACACAACAGCTCTACACAACCCTTATAATGCTCTTTAACATGCTTGAGTTCTGCACCATTCAGGGTTGAAGAGGAGACATTTCTTGGCTCCCACCTAATCCTCCTCTTCACCTTATACCATTCCCACCCATGTCTTTTCTTATCATATTTCTTGGACCCTTGACCATTTTACAGCCTCACTACTCCCCAACTGGATCCCCATCCTCCTACTCACACTACCCCACCCCCAGGGGCGGACTGACAACTCATGGGACCCCCGGGCAATAATGGATCATGGGGCCCCTGTGTCTCTTCCCAAACTCAAAAAAGCCAATGAAAAGGTACCGAGGGCATCACATGGGGCCCCCTACTGACCCCGGGCCCTCGGACAGTGCCCGAGTTTCCAAATGGTCAGTCCGCCCCTGCCCACCCCTCTTCTAAGTAGTTAGTTATTCGAATTGGAGTGTGATTTCCTTCAACACTTCAACAGTCTCCACTTCCTTAATCCGTTGTCTTCTGCATTAAGAGATCTTATAGTAAAAATTGGATATACTATACCCAGCTGCTTATGTGTCTGCTTGCTTGCACATTTACTGTTCTAAACTATGGGATTTACTTGACCATTGCATTGCCTGTGCAATCTAAATGTCTACATTTACATTCCTTATTTATATACCTTATGTATAAACAGGGCTTTTTTTCTCGGAGAATAGATGCAGGAACTCCCACTTCTTGTTCCGCCTCCCTACCCACCTCCAAGCGCAGTCCTTTGGTTCCACCTCTACCCACCCCAGTAATGCTCCTTATAGAGAATCCACAGCCAAGTATAATTTTGTGGTGCTAAGTAATTTGTATGAAATTTGTTATTATAACAAGAAAAGCAGTAAAATAGATCCCCTGCAGCCAGCAGCAATAGACCCCCCCAATCAACAAAATACCACCCCAGCAACAATAGCAACAATAGACCCCCAGCAGCAACAACAGATTTCCAAGCAGCCAGCATCAATAGACTGTCCAGCAGCCAGCAACAATAGACCCCTCCCTCAAAAGTAGATCCTTTCCAGCAAGAATAGATCCCCCCACCAATAGCAAAAGACCTCTCCAGCAACAATAGACCTCTCCAGCAACAATAGCCCACCATGCAAACATAGATGCCTTTCAGTGACAATAGATCCCGCAGCTGACAGCATCAATAAACCTTCCAGCACACCTCAGCACCCCTTGCTATTACATACATACTGCTGGAGGTGCCGGAACTGCGTTCACGCGTGTTCCTGCTGAAAAAATGTCCTGTGTATAAATAAAGAATGTGTGAAAAAAAACTTCTGGATGTGATTTTGAAAACTTTCATAAGCTTTAATATTTAGTAATTTCTCAACACAGCATATTCATATGACATAATTGCAAGTCACCTTGAGCAATAAACATCTAGGCAGGAAGTATTGCCTTTCCACAATGTTTGACTTATCACTTGTATTCAAACAGTTGAGGACCCTTAAGTATGAAGCTGATAATACCCAGAACAATGGGCTTTGACAACCACAAAGATTGGAATTGCTTCTCCAAAGGCATTATTCTATAAATCCATGTGACCCGCTTCTAAAATACTTTTGAGGGGAGTGACTCCTATTCAACTGAAAATCCTGTCTCAGCATACAAAGGAATGGCTTTTGAATTACCGTAGGTAACATGACTTCCCAGGCCTCAGCAATGGCAAGGGCATTATCGTATATCCCGTACGATAGTCCTTCTCTACATATGTTGGAATAACTCAACAGGACCCATACAAATCCTGTCAGCAGAAATAACTCCATATACAAAGGAATTCCTGGTCTTTGATGTTCATAGGAATGGGAAACATGCAAATATGCAACAGTCGCCTATCCAAAGCATAGAATATGCATATATGAATATGACTTGAAGCCTTTGATAGTTATATTTACTTTATCTTACCCACATCCAGGGTTTAAGGCTGCATAAGCCTATATGGCCAAAACATGAATCCACATGTACAACAATTCAAGTTCAATAGTATTGTAGCTATGAGACGCCTACCAAAGCCATCCAGATGATAAAGCAGGTTTTAGGAGGAAAAAGAACTCCTCGGGCCCTAGCACAACGGTAGGCATCCTGCTGACAAGTTTTGCCCGAAGGCTGCTCCACATTTCTTTGTGTGTATATAAATGCAAGCTCTTTTTATATTGTATGCTCAGCATACCTGATGGTGTTTGGATAATGAACCCTTTTCCTCTTGATGACGTTAATATATACTTTTTTTAGTTATTCATGAGAATATAATAAAGGTTGTCTGTTTTTATCTATAGACCTTACTCTATTAACATTTCTTTATATTGTCTCTTTACCTAGCAGTGACAATGTAGCAAATGTTCTAACCCATTCCTACTCTATCCACAACTAAAGAAAAGTATTGGTTTTAGATATACTTTAAGTGTAAGGCCCCATTAACATCTCAAGATTTGGAGTCATTGACAAAATTGCTTCGATTCTGCCCGTAATACCAACCCACGCGGTGATTGATGCGAGCACAATGATTACTTCTAGTAGCTATAGCTGCTGGCAGTAATTGCATGTAAAAATCCAACAGGTTGGTAGTACCTGACTTGGGTGCAACCAGACTGCCCAGAGATGGATTGGTCCCTGCTGAACTGGCCAAGATTTAGTCCATCTATGGCCAGTTTAAGTTAAAGATTTTGCAGATGCTAAGTGCTGGAAGAAAGATTTTTTTGCAAAAATTTATGTATGACTTGCCAGTTCCAGCTACCTGTGTAATGTGTATTCTTACAGTCAGTAAAGTTTAGGGGAAAAAAACAGTCTTCTTCAGAACCTAACATTTTTTTTTAGAAAAAATGTGGATTATCATTCATTTCAGTTCACTTTTGTATCTGTGATATATTTGATTTTCTATGTTGAGGGGCCCCCAAACTTGAAATGCCCCAGGCCCCCCAAGGTCTAAATTCAGCACTGATCATTAGTGTTAAAGCAAGCCTATCATTAATGTTTAAGGAAGCCTACCATGAATATTAAAGCAAGCCTATCATGAATGTTAAAGAAAGTCTACCATGAAAAAGATTGAAGACTGCCATTAATGACTTGGCTATCATCCTGACCATTTGTCTTCAATTCTTTAAGCCACTGAGCTGGAACAAGTCTGAAGATAAGGACATCTAACTTGTCTTTCCTGACTTGCATACTTATTCATTGGCTCAGAAGTTATTCAAGACAGACCTGCATTTCTCTGTCGATTTCTAACTTAGCCTATATCTACTCCCACCTCTATTCTAAGATTGTTCTATCTACCCTGTAAAAGAAAGGATGTCTATATTTACCTATTCCAAAGCTGCTTCAGTCCAGTCATATGGCTGGCTTCCAGCTTCAGTATAGAGGAGAGGCAATGACAACAGGCGCAGAACCTGGGTGATGCCATCACCCACTGGCTTACTATGGGGCTGCCATTGTCCGCTGTCCCTCCTCTACACTGAAGCCAGCTCTGGAAGCCATTCATATGACCAGACCTGAGTGACGTGAGAATAGCTACGTATAGGCAACTTTTATTTTATAGCAGGGGTCTTCAAACATTCTAAACAAAGGGTAAATTTACTGCCCTTTAGACTTTAGGGGGGCCAACAGTGGCCAGTGAGTGTGTAGAAAATGATATCAATGAATAGAATAGTGTCCCATCAATGGTTTCATTATGAAGAATAGTACCCCATCATTGGTGTCAGTGGGAGGAATAGTGCCCTATAATTGGTGCCAGTGGGAGGAATAGTGTCCCATCATTGGTGTCAGTGAGAGGAATAGTAACCTATAATTCATTTCAGTAAGAGGAATAGTGCCCTATCATTGGTGTCAATGGGAGGTATAGTACTGCTTCAGTGTTGTCAGTGGGAGGAATAGTACCCCTTCATTGAAGTCAGTGGGAGGAATAACAACTTTATCATTGGTTTCAGTGGGAGGAATAGTGCCCTATAATTGGTATCAGTGGGAGTAATAGTGTCCCATCATTGGTGTCAGTGGGAGGAATAGTAACCTATCATTGGTTTCAGTGGAAGGAATAGTTCCCCATCATTGGTGTAAGTGGGAGGAATAGTTCCCCATCATTCGTTTCAGTAAGAGAAATAGTGCCCTATCATTGGTTTCAATGGGAGGAATAGTACCCCTTTATTAAAGTCAGTGGGAGGAATAGTACTTCATCATTGGTTTCAGTGGGAGGAATAATGCCCAATCACTGGTGTAAGTAGGATGAACAGTGACCCAAGAGCCAGATAAAGTCAAGTAAAGCACCACATCCAGCCCGTGGGCGGCAGTTTGAAGACCACTGTTTTACAAGGTAGATAGAATAGTCTTAGAATGGAAGTGGGAGTAGATTTAGGCTTAGTTAGAATTTGACTGGAATTCCACTTTAGGTTTAATGGATAGGGTAAGGCAGCCTTTCTCAACCTTTTCAACACAGAAGAACCTTTGAAATAACTTTCCGGTCTCAGGGAACCCCTGCTAAAAACGACTATATATACAGCTCATGATAGATTAGTGTAAATGTTAGTGGAC
This sequence comes from Staurois parvus, assembly GCF_062004578.1. NCBI lineage: Eukaryota > Metazoa > Chordata > Amphibia > Anura > Ranidae > Staurois > Staurois parvus. The sequence goes on from NW_028318219.1 coordinate 3,298,304, forward strand.
AGAATGCTCCTTACACTTGTGGTGGTAATGTGTCTGAGAAGCAGTAATTGATCATTGCTTGAGGAACCCCTAGCAACCTCTCGAGGAACTCTAGAGTTCCATGGAACCCTGGTTGAGAAAACCCTGGTATAAGTGTTAGAGGTATGTTAATGGTTCAATGTTAAGGTCAGAATCAGTGTTAAGGATTCCTTTCAGGATTAAGGGGCATGTTTATAAATCCATTAAACTGCCATTCACAAAACATTCACTTCAAGTAAATCTTCTTAGTGTGTATTAAATGATGATTCACCACAGTGAATGTTTGGTGAAAGCCTTGTCCATTGCTTTATAAATATGCCCCTAAATATTAAATGCTATGAGACAGATCATTTTAGGGGATTAGATTAAGTGTAACTCTGCAACAAGTTTTGGGCAGCACAGTGGCTAAATGGTTAGCACTTCCACCTGGCAGTACTAGGGTTGTTAGTTCGAATCCCAACCATGACACCACCTTCCTGGAGTTTTCATGTTCTCCCTGTGCCTGTGTGGGTTTCCTCCGGGTACTCCAGTTTCCTTCCACACTCCAAAGACATGCTGGTAGGTGAATTGGCTTTTGTCTAAATTGGCCCTAGTATGTGTATGTATGAATGTGAGTTAGGGACCTTAGATTATACACCCCTTGAGGGTTAGGGACTGATGTGAATGTACAATATATGTGTAAAGCGCTGCACAAATTGATGGCGCTATATAAGTACCTAAAAAAAATAAAATAATAAAAATAAAGTGTAAGGTCTGGTATGGTCATATACTAGCAGATTTTCAAACAAACGTTCGTAGAATATTCATATAAAGAATCCCATCAGTACATTCAATGATTTGATAAATGTACTTCAAAAGTTCTTTCACGTTTAGCAATTTTGGGCTGGATGTAATTTCCAGGATGAAAACCGCATTCCCTGTTCCACTCTGCTCCTTTGAGTTTTCTCACCACTGTGGTTAAAAACAACCTTTGACCCCACTAATGATGCAAAAACTGAACATTCATGAAACAAAAGTTTTTGAACTATAATATTCAAGTACATGGCCAGCTTTAAAGAATATGTAAACCCAACATTTCATATTCCTGATATTTTCCTGCTGTACCATTCACTTGTATGAAAATTATCCTGTTCTCTATGTATTGCTTTCTTTGCATGAAATCCCTGGTGTTCCTGCTAGTCCACCTGCTTTCCTCTTAAAAACTGACAACACAAGGCAGGAAAGGTGGGTGAGGTCAGTTTTGTGGCTGTGTTGGGAATTCAGCCTGCTTTTCTCCAATGATCAGACTTGTACTGACATGCCCCCCCCCCCTCGCCAGCACAGCCATTCACTGGGAAGATCAGTGTACTGAGGGTATGTGATCACTTATACAAACATTCTAAATGCCTTTTCACCCCCTTTTTATATGTATACAAAAATGTTTTGCCTTTCATTTCTATTTTAAACTGAATAGGTTGCTTTACAAGGTGAGGGTCCACATATATTTTAAAGTGTATCTATAGCCATAACTATTTTTTTTCTTAGTTTTGAAGTTTCGTTTTGCTGTCTCCCAGCTAGGAAGATCCACCCTCTTTATTTGTTTTGGTCACCATTTTCACTAGAACAGACAGTGATGGAAAATCCAAAATGTTTGCAATTGTCACCAGAACAGGAGATCTTCCAATAGGGACACCTGTTTTTGGGTGACAAGAGCAATTTCTCTTCACTTAGGAGACATTTCCACTCATCTCCTGTTGTATATCAGGGGCAGGAAATTAAGGAAACCACTCATCTAAAAAAAGATTATTTTCCAAATCTCATCAAAAATTAAAAGGAAAAAGGTTTAGCTAAAGAACCTTAGGAACCTTTAAGGCATTGGGGAAGGAAAGGATAAGGGTTACTGTCTGCTTTACAGTGCTAATTTTTGGGGGAGGGAATTTATGAGAGACTGTTTTACTTTTATAGGTTTTTATCACCAAAGCCCCTCACAAAGAACTTTTGCTTGTTGGTTACTAGTGCCAACCAACACTGCTTGCTGTTTTGGAGCACAATGTACATTTTGATGCTGTGGTATTCCTTAGGCTTCATTCACACTTGTGCGACTCCATCCCGACTTTCCTTTGCGACTTTGATACAATTTTGGATGAGTGCAACTTGGTTGCAACTGTGCCTGTTGACTTTGGCTTTGACTGTTGCACAACTGTCGCAATGATAACATTATGATGTGCATTTTGAGAATTTACTTTGCAGTCTTTGGCACTCAAGTCGCAGGAAGGTTGCACTAAAGTAGTGCAGGGACCTTTTTAAAGGCACATAGATTTGAAAGGCTTCGACTGAAAAACATGGGTTGTGACTTTTCATAGAACTTTATTTGTCCAAAGCCGAATGACAAGTCACAGAAGTGTGAATGGAGCCTAAGGGGTTTATTTACTAAAGCTGGAGAGTCCAAAATCAGACTCCCTTCTGCATAGAAACCAATCAGCTTCTAACCTCAGCTTGTTCAATGAAGCTTTGGCATTGAAACCTGGAAGCTGATTGGTTTCTATGCAGAAGTGAGTCTGATTTTGCACTCTCCAGCTTTAGTAAATAAACCCCTAAATGTCAAAAGTTCCCCGGGGCCTCGTTTAAGCTGGCCATACACTGAGCAAATTTATGTAGGTTGCTGAGGAAATGAACAAAATACATTTCATGGGTGGCCCTGTTAGCACCTTTGCTTCGACATCCTGTGATTGAAAAATTAAAGGAGATGCAAGTAGATGCAGCCGCTGCTCAAGTACTCTGACAGCCACCTATTGACAGCTGCAGGCTGAACGAAAACATTTAACAGTGCATGGCCAACTTTAGTCCCTCATTTAAGTGGATGGGGGGGGATTCAAAATACAAGCACCAAGTATTTTTTTGCACCTGGCAATTCCGAAAGGCAAAAGGAGGTTAATAAAAATATCAAGACCACAGGGACATAACTTCAATCTAGCAGGAGGAAAGTTCAAAACCTACCTTAAAAAGTATTATTTTACTGAAAGAGTAGTCAATGCATGGAACAGATTTCCAACAGGTACTGAGTCAGTCAACAATGGGTGAATTTATACATGCTTGTAACAAATAAACAAAAGCAAACAAGGGCGCACTCTCATCGTGCATTACTGTGGTACACCACGTATTTATTACGCGTTTCAGGAGACGAACCCCCTTCTTCAGAGTTTTAGCGCTAAAGGAAGGGGTTTGTCTCCTGAAACGCGTCAGTTTATCCCTAAATAGGGCACAGCATTTTATTGACTGCGATTGCGGATTACGTATTCTGCTTTTTATTTTTCCTTTGGTTTGTGAGTATACATCTTTTTGTTTACACAATAAATACGTGGTGTACCACGGTAATGCGCGATGAGAGTGCGCCCTTGTTTGCTTTTGTTTATCAGTATCCAGATTTCCTGATCTTTGAAGGGCTGGCATTCTGAATTCCTTCTAATTTGCATGAAGATTTGAGCGCTGGTTTCATTTTTGTTTTTGGATGCTTGTAACAAACATAGATCAGTGTTTCCGAAGCCTAGGATCAGTATTATGAGCTACCATGGTGCCAGTGGGAAAGCCACCAACGCCAAATAACCAATGATGCTCTAAGGCAGGGGTCTCCAAACTTTCTTAACAAAGGGCCAATTTACTGTTCTTCAGACTTTAGGGGGCCCGAGTGGCCAGTGGGAATAAAAAAATGCCACAGTGGCAGTAAACAATGTCTTGGGCTTGGAGAAGGAATAGTGCCCCATGAGTGATATTAATGGAAGGAATAGTGTCCCATTATTGGTATTAGAGGGAGGAATAATGCCCCATCATTGGTATCAGTGGGAGGAATAGTGTCCCATCATTGGTATCAGTGGGAGGAATAGTGTCCCATCATTGGTATTAGAGGGAGGAATAGTGCCCCATCATTGGTATCAGTGGGAGGAATAGTGTCCCATCATTGGTATCAGTGGGAGGAATAGTGTCCCATCATTGATATTAGAGGGAGGAATAGTTCACCATCATTGGTATCAGTGGGAGGAATAGTGTCCCATCATTGATATTAGAGGGAGGAATAGTGCACCATCATTAGTATCAGTGGGAGGAATAATGCCCCATCATTAGTATCACTGAGAGCAATAGGGCCTAATTGGTTATATCAGTGGGAGGAATTATGCCACATTGCTGGTCTCGTGGGAAGAATGGTACCAATCACTGGTGTCATTGGAAGGAAAAATGTGCCACTGTTGATGTCAGTGAGAGAAATGGTTCCCCACTGTTGATGTTATTGGAAGGAACGGTGCCTCCTTTTTGGTGTTAATGGGAGGAATAGTGCCCCAAGGGCTGGAACAAGGCAAGCAAAGCACTACATTTGGCCCACGATCTGCAGTTTGGAGACCCCTGCTCAAGGGTAATATACACAACATCCTTTGTTGCTGTGGTGTTGACTACCCTCACCATTGCAATTTATGTCACTGATCCAGGGCAGACGGCATGCAGAGCCCCCCAGCTTTAAAGCCCCATACACACGATGAGAATATCAGACAAATTATTGCCTGTTTTTTTTGGGGGGGGGGGGGGTTTGCATGCTAGTCTCCATATCGAAAATTAAGTGGTTACTAAATTTACGAAAATTCTCGTCCGACAGAATAAAAATTCTGAAGTGATGTAATGTAATGTATTTGTATTGTATTTTCGGTTGAAAACTGTATTGTACTGATCCTGCATCATACAAGAAAAATTGTTTGTCCCTTCGGATAATTTTGCACGACCTGTCCTGATTGGCTCTTGAAAGCTGTGTACTAACAATCAGATTATCGTACGATCGCTTCAATCGCTCCACCTCCCGCCCACTGCCACACTGCTGGAGCCAAAAGGTTGGGCTCTCACGTGAAGAGGAGACTTTGTGATGGAGGAATGTATGATGGGCGGCTGTGTGATTGGCTGGGCCTTTGTGTAGGGAGGACTCAGATGTGATGAGAAGACTCTGTGATGGGAACAATCTGATGTAATGGGTTGACTCTCACATATAGGGGGATTTTGATATTATAGGGAACCTGACGTGTTGGAGAGCATCTGACTGAAGGAGGGAGCTCTGATGTGATGGGGGACCAGTAATGTGAAGGGGGTCTCTGATGTGAAGTTAATTTCATCAAAGGGGTTGTGTGTATCGTCCCAAGCTCAGGTTTCCCATTGATAAGTAACATTGACATGTTTTTCATTTTAGACTGGGGTGCATCAGGATTTTGCATACTTCTAATGGGGGCCACAACTAAAAAGAGGTTGAGAAATTCTGACATAAAATTTTAATCAAAGAGGTTGACCCCCTTCCCCACCCCAAAAAAGTGCATACTTTTTGGTGCACTTGATCTTTTTTCTGCTGTCGTCACTCTGCTATTCTTCTAATTGTCAGCAATGTTCTAAGCGGTTACTGGACAGGAAATCAACCGTGTTGCTGAAGTGACTGCTCTCTGACTCCTGACTTCATAAGTATATTCCATTCATTTAACCTTGTGAAGCTTTTTACATATTTATTTGTGAATGCCATTAATACCTCTTTTACATAAACTACTATGTAATTTATATCTAGTGGCCCTTGACATAGCCGACTGGAGTGCCTTTGAATGCAGCCGTTCTTTTTGACCTCTGAACTGCATGCTTGCCTTAAAGCAATCACGTCATTTGCTGCAAAGTAAATCAGATTCTTCACAACTAGAATGCATCCTGGGGTCAGAGTATGATGACAGCTTTCATCACCAACTTCTCACACCGGTCATTATTGCTATGATGAAACCTCTGCGGGATTTATATTGATGTCTCTTCTCCTCCTTCGAGGCCCACTGCATCCGGCTCTTCTCTCCCACCCCCCTGATGATTGCGGTAATCTATCGGCCTCCTGGTTCTGCATCCCTCTTCCTAGACGACTTTGCCGTCTGGCTTCCCTTCTTCCTCTCCTCCGAGCTACCGACCATTATCCTTGGGGACTTCAACATCCCCATCAACGCCAACAACCCGTCTACTTCCCAACTCCTCCTCCTAACCTCCTCCGTCGCGCTCACACAGCACACACAGTCCTCCACCCACACCAATGGAAACACCCTGGACCTCGTTTTCTCCCACCTCTGCACCCCCCACGACTTGACTAACACCCCAGCCAGTCGATCCTGAACTCAGCGACGAGACTGATCCACCTCACCAACCGCTCCACATCTGCCAACCCCTCTGTCAATCCCTTCACTGGCTCCCGATTGCCCAGCGCATCAAATTCAAATTGCTAACTCTGACCTACAAAGCCATTCACAACACCACCCCAAACTACCTAACCGACCTGATACCCAAATACCACCCTACCCGTGCCCTTCGCTCCTCACAGGACCTCCTACTCTCTAGCTCCCTAGTCTCCTCCTCCCACGCCCGATTGCAGGACTTCTCCAGGACTTCCCCCATCCTCTGGAACTCCCTACCCCAATCCATCAGACTGTCACCTACCCTCCTCACCTTCAGGCGCACCCTGAAAACCCATCTTTTCAGGGAAGCCTACCCCACCCTCACCTAACAACTGATCTCCTCCACTTCTCCCACTACTCCATCCCCCACAGCCATTTCCTCCTGTACCACTTTCCCCATCCTCTTAGATTGTAAGCTCGAAAGAGCAGGGCCCTCGAACCCCTCGTGTATTGTATTGTTACTGTCTTGTCTCTTGTTCTGTCCCCCTGCTATTGTACAGCTCTGAGCAAACCCTTTGGCGCTATATAAATACTGTATAATAATAATAATAATGTCTCTATCCCATTTAGAGGGAACTTTCATGACTTCTTTGTCCCAAGGACAGTGGTCACCAAGACAGGAAGTGAGGAGATATCTATCCAATGAGGATACAGTTGGCGATAAAAATTAGTAAAAAGTTATTTTTAACTCATTTTGTTCAAAACTAAAAAGAAAAAATTTGACCAAAGTCAACGTTTAAAGTGAGTTCTCATGCACACTGGATGTTTTTACAGCGGCTGTTTTTGGCTTTTGAAGTTTTTTTCTACAGCCAGTAAACTCCCCAGCATGTTCTCCTAGGTGTCCATACACACATAGACTGGAATCAATGTTTTTTGGCTGGGGTGTTTTTTGGCTGGAAAAAAAACCCCCAGGACTAGTGGGTTTCTAGAGGAGTTTTTTAGCTGTAAAAACACTCTAACACTGAAAAAGGCTGTAAAACATGGTAAATTATTATTATTATTATTATACAGTATTTATAAAGCGCCAATAGTTCGCTCAGCGCTGTACATTACAAAGGGGACAGAACATGTGACAGAACAATACCAATACAATGCAAAACATGAGGGGATCGAGGGTCATGGTAAATCGCAGCAAACCGGCGTTTATGGACTTTTTTTGAGCCCCAAACATTTTTAGGGGGTAAAAAAAATGCTAAAAAACACAAACATGAAAAAACACGGTAAACCGCCACTAAAAGCTAATGCAAAAATGCTGAAAAACTTTACACAGCTAACATTACCAGCAAAATTAAAATGCCCCGAGTACATTGAGCCTGATACTAAACAACTAAAACTCTAAAAAAATTATCTAAAATATATAGGTATGTGTTATCTTCTGTTGCTCCTCCACATTTCCAAATTCCTTTTTTTTTTTTTGCCATTGTGATCCAACTCGCTGTTAGAGGATGGCTACGTTTGTTCTGAATGATAACACTGTATAGGAATGTAGCCACCATCTATTGCTTGCTCCCGAGTTAGAATAGGGACTATGGGATTTGTAGTGTGCATAGTGCACATAACTACAACTAACAATTACTGCTCCTTCCAAACAACCATAGCTATCAATGGCTGTACATGGGTATATGCCAGTACTTAGTTACATAGTTACACAGTTAGTCTGGCTGAAAAAAGACAAAAGTCCATCCAGTTCAACCATTAAAAAAAAAAAGTTATAATCCTATATCCACAGTTGATCCAGAGGAAGGCAAAAAAAAACAGAAAAGGATGATCCAATTTGCTCCTGCTGGGGAAGACATTCCTTCCTGATCCCCCGAGAGGCAATCGGATATTCCCTGGATCAACTTTACCTATAAATGATAGTATCCAGTTATATTCTGTGTATCTAAGAAAGAATCCAGGACTTTTTTAAAGCAATCCACTGAGCTGGCCAGAACCAACTCTTGAGGGAGTCTATTCCACATTTTCACAGCTCTCACTGTGAAGAAACCTTTCCGTGTTTGGAGATTACGTTTCTTTTCCTCCAGACGTAAAGAGTGCCCCCTTGTCCTCTGTGATGACCTTGTATAAGTGCATATAGGTTTAGATGTAAAACCCCAAACTCAGACATATTGGGGTTGACTTACTAAAGGTAAATAGACTGTACAGTTGCAAGAAAAAGTATGTGAACCCCTTGGGATTACGTGGAGTTTTGCATGAATTGGGCATAAAATGTACTCTGAACGTCATCTAAGTCACAACAACAGAAGAACACGTCTGCTGAACATAATACTACACAAACATTAGATGTTGCCATGGTTTAATTGCACATAACATGTAAACATTCACAGTGCAGGGAGGAAAAAGTATGTAAGGCCCTAGCTAATTAAATTTTATGCCCAATTCATGCAAAACTCCACGTAATCCCAAGGGGTTCACATACTTTTTCTTGCAACTGTACACTTTGCAAAGTGCAGTTGCACTCTGCTAGTGTAACTGCTCCAGAGCTTAGTAACTGAGGTAAAACTCCACCTTGCAAAGAATACTCAATCTTGTGCAAGGAAAATAAAAAAAATAGCATTTCTGCTTGCACACGATTGAATGATGGAAGTCAGCAGAGGTTCTGCTCATTTACTAAGCTCTGGAGCTACTGCTCTTTCAGCGTGCAACTGCACTTTGCAAAGTGCACAGTCTATTTGCCTTTAGTAAATCAACCCCATTTTTTATTTTTTCATTAAAAATGTAATTCAAAATAATTAAAAGTATATATAGCCAAGTAAAGTTTCTAATGCAATCAGCACACTTTCTCAAAGTGTTTAGATTTGAATGCCTTTAAAAAGTGTACTGATTGTCAATAGTGCTCCTGTATCTTACGTTGTTTTGCCTGCTTTGAAGTTATATCTGAGCGTACACTGGGATCTATACCTGTTCATTAGCCGACTAAACAGAATCTCTTGAGAAGGTTTCTTATCAGCAGCACATCTGTCTATGGCACCTTTTCTCAACCCTTTTACCTCAGAGGAACCCATCAAATAATGTTCAGGTCTCAGGAACTCTTATTAAAACCACTTATTCTGGGGTCAATAGGGAAAATGCCCCTCACACTGGTGGTCAATAGAATGCATGCAACCCATACAGTGGTGGGCCGAATGCCACCCTTACAGACAGTTTAAAAGATAAATGTGTCCTGATTCTGGTTTTGCCAAGTGGCGTTGGCCCTGGAACTATGCAGACAGGTATAGATGGGAGGTCAATCAGCCACAGCCCAAAGAACCCCTAGCAACCTTTGCTGGAACCCTGTCTGAGAACGACTGGCCTACAGCCTTTCTTGTCTTGCTGTGAGCAGGGGCGGATTGACAACTCATGGGGCCCCCGGGAAATAGAGGATCATGGGGCCCCTGTGTCCTTGCCCAAACTCAAAAAAGCCTATGAAAAAGGTACCAGGGGCATCTCATGGGGTCACCTACTGACCCCCGGCCCTCGGGCAGTGCCCGATTTTCCAAATGGTCAGTCCGCCCCTGGCAGTGAGTGCCAATACATTTATAAAATTACCGGTATACTGTATCTAACAATAAAAAAAATGATAGATTATGTAGATTGGATTTTCCAAAATACTTGATTCATGGACTCCCACTAAGATACTCTCTTCATTGAGTCTGTATGTTCTCCCAGTGTTTGCATGAGCCTCCTCCAGTTGCTCCAGTTTCTTCATGAAAACATATTGGTAGGTATCTGATTAAACTGTTAGTATTATTATTATTATTATACAGTATTTATATAGCGCCAAAGGGTTTGCTCAGCGCTGTACAATAGCGGGGGGGACAGAACATGAGACAATACAGTAACAATACATAACACGAGGGTTCACGGGCCCTGCTCTTTCGAGCTCACAATCTAGGAGGGGATAGTGGTACAGGAGGAAGTGGCTGTGGGGGATGGAGTGGTAGGAGGAGTGGAGGAGATCGGTTGTTAGGTGAGGGTGGGGTAGGCTTCCCTGAAGAGATGGGTTTTCAGGGTGCGTCTGAGTAATTGGGATTTCCTGTGGAAGAAGCCTTTGCCAATCTGATTCCAATGTTCCTCTACTGAAAAAAACAATTGATTGTCACAATAGAGCAACCACCGAAAGAGACACCATGAGTGGATATTGACTTGATGGCACGAGACAGACAGAGTCTGAAAGCCTGCACAACAGTACAACGGAGCGGTTACAGTGTTGTCACTCTATAGTACCCAAACAATCCTTGTTTCTTAAAATGTACTATATATGATTAAATAAATATCACTCACTGTTATCAGGCATCAAAGACAGTTCCTATTTCCTATTGGAAAGCATGGTGAATTTGGTTATCTAGAAGTAAAGAACAATGAAAGGCCAATGTGCACGCTAGGTGCACATAACAAACGCCCACTGGTGCTCACTGCACATGTGCACTGCGGGTGCTTTTTTTTCTAAAACGTATTAAACTTGACAGGTTATTACCCTATCTGTCGTAGCACTTTGCAATATGTTGTAGAGTGTTGCAATATGCTGAGTTAAAAATGCAACCTTTTTGTACCCTTTTACCAAAGCGGCACACTGGTGTGACCTAAAACAATAGAACATAAGGCAAATTGCCTTGTCTATGTGTTGGGTCTGCATTGGGCACTGCTACCCAGTGGCTCTGGTGTGAGCAAGCTCTTATATGGAATGGAATTATAATTTATGTTGTTATGAAGACTGACTTCACTGAAAGGCTTGGACTCATCAAATGGTTGGCATTCAGCACTGTGTAATGTGTACACATCACGCAGCAAACATACAGACTAATAGGACATGGCTCATGAATTTCATAACTACAGTCACCAAGCAGCAGGGATACAGCTGCCTGAATATGTTGTTGTATGGTAGTGCTTGTACCTAAATGAACCTGTCATTTAAAGTAGATCTGAACCCAAACTGGATGACATTTAGGCCTCGTTCACACATCCTAAATTGGCCATGGTGCAACAAGTATACTGCCGATATCTGTGGCAGGGATCCCAGGTTTTTTTCCGATCAGTGGCGGATACTCAGCTTGCACACCTCAATGACAGGCTGAATGGAGCTGGGGCTGTTCACAGCTGTAAACATGTATCCGCACATTATTAATATACAGCGCCAACACTTTGCTGAGCGCTTTACAATATAAAGGGAGATAATACAGCAATAATACAGTTCAATACAAGAGGGATAGGAGGGCTCTGCTCCTTGCAGCTTACAATCTAGGAGGGAGGGGTTAGTGGTACAAAAGGTAATAACTGTGGGGGATGGACTGGTAGGAAGAGTAGAAGATTCCATTATTAGCTGAGGGCAGGATAGGCTTCCCTGAAGAGATAGGTTTTTAGAAATCGCCTAAAAGTGAGCAGAGTAGGCTATAGTCTGATAAATTGGGGTAGAGAGTTCCAGAGGATGGGGGAAGCTCTGGAGAAGTCCTGGAGACGAGCATGGGAGGAGGAGACAATTGAGCTAGAGAGCAGGAGGTCTTGTGAGGAGCAGAGAGTAGCACATCCATCAGTTATATTTGGGTAGGGGGAGATGTTCAGCCTTGGATGTGATCTGTTTCCATTCAGGGTTGGATATCTGTACCGCACCGCAAATAACTACTGAATGTGTGGGTACATGCTGGTAGATCCCATGCTGGTAGAGCTGGCCTGGCTCCTTTCAGCCTGTTGCTGAGTTGTACAGGCTAAGTTCCCGCTGCTGATCAGCACACCTGGGATCTCGGCTGCAGGTATTTGCTATACACTTGCCACACTATGGCTGACTTAGGACATGCGAATAAGACCTTAGTTTTCTCAAGCTCTGTGTATTCTAAATATGTTTTTTCTTTCGAAAATACTTGTTTTTACCGTTTTTTTATCCTTTGTTGCATCTCAGTACTGCTGATCTGCTCCAGCCCATTCCTCTCTTCAAGAGGAAAGGCCCCCATGAAATGCCCCTGGTACCTTTTATAGGCTTTTTTGGGTGTGCTTTAAGTGTGGGCAAGGACACAGGGGCCCCATGATCCCCTATTGCCCGGGGGCCCCATGAGTTGTCAGTCCACCCCTGCTCGTATCATTGTTCTCACTGGCTTCCTAAAAATGGTGAAGCACGCCTATATAATGTGTCCACCTGGCTCCACAAGAAGCTCATGCAACAGGGTGACAAGGTTTTTTTGGGTTTAGGTTAAAGTGCAACCTAAGGCTTAGTTTAGATTTGAGTCTAAACTTCTAGGCAATGACGCCTCCTCACCACCAGTTTCAACCCCATAAATGCTGCACCAATGAACCACAACGGCATGCATTACATGCCGTTGCAGGGCATCTGTAGCACATCACCATTCTCTTGAATGGTTTGTGTTTGGCAGTGGTAATACTCGTCGAACATGGCTGGAGCAGCAGGGGGCGGTTGGGCACTAAAAACACATCCGAACCACACGTTTTTTTACACCCCCTGCCCCAACCACAAGTCTAAATAAGTCCCAAAAGTACAAGTTTGTGAGTAGGCAGTTTTTTATTACAAAAGAGACATACTATGTCCCATTTACAATAAATCATTCTTACCTGCCTATTCATAAGTATCTGAAGAGTGCACACCGAGCTGTGCTTCTGCAGCGTACGTTCTTGGCATGCCTTCGTGATAGGATGAATGAACTGCTGCATGCATATGTCATCTCAGCCAAGCAATATACCGAACCTGGTAGAAGCCGGAGAGAAGATTTTGGCACTGGCAAAGGAGTTCATGGATGGTGCAACACTGGCATGGAGGTGAGTACAGTTCTTTTTTAAAAAAAAAATAAAAGGTAGCTATGGGTTATATTATTATTATTATTATTCAGGACTTATATAGCGCCAACAGTTTGCTCAGCACTTTACATTATGGAGGGAGACAGTACAGTAACAATACAGTTCAATACAAGAGGGATTAGAGGGCCCTGCTCCTTGGAGCTTACAATCTAGGAGATACATGTACAGTATAATATTTTTGGCAGATCTGACAATGACCTGGCAATGTTAACAAAATTCTGGTATTGTTGGGTCACTTCTGGCAAATTTCGGCAATGATCTGGCAATGGTAACAAATTCTGGCATCCTTGGGTCATTTCCGGCAAGTCCATAGGTATGGCCTTGTCCACCATTGCCTCTCTCAGGAAGCTGGTTCCGAGCAATTATGTGCAATGATGCTCATGACATGAAATGGCTGAAGGAGATCAGCAGTGTGGAAATGAAAAGAAGATAAAGCAGTATTTTATTAAAAAATAAAGAAAAAAGATTTCATGTTATATATCCTTATTATCTGGATAACATTGCCCCTCTAATCCTGGAACATTGCCATCCAGTAGTCTCCAAAAAGCAAGTATTAACGTTCCATCTTGCACACTGTGCTGCATGATATATAACGCCCGCCTCCTACGTGTCTGGCTGTTTGTCACAGAAATCTGTCGGTTTCTCCCTCAGTGCAGCCCCCACTAGCAGCCAGACAATCGCTACATTCCACAGACTCAGCTCATTTCCTTCTACTACCCACACACAAATTAGCACTAATCTTCCTCACTATGTTCACAGAGCCAAACATGACTAGCCGATTTTAGGTAGAAATGAGCCAAAATCGGGGTTACTGGGGCCTGACCCTACGGACGGGTGAGTGCTGGCGTCCCCACAGGTCAGAAACCTCGAAGGGCTTCATTTATGTAAGAGGTTCCTTCACTGGGGAGTAGGGATGATGTGGAAAGAGCTTTAACCCATAACAACCAGATTGTCATTCATTGCAGACAGATCAGCGAAAGACAAGTTGTGACTGATTGATGCAGATCATCTCGCCACACACACACATTTTATTGAATAGGATTGCAGTTATCAGAAAGCAGAATCATTCTCTTTCTATGCAGAAAATAGGAAAATAAAAAAAATGGCCTTGTGCAAAATCTTCAATAAAACTACAGTATATTAATAGATGCTTCTCATACTCACAGAGGTGCTTGGAAAAAGGAATATAAAACATGAAATCCATCCACGTACAGATGCCCTCAATTCATCAAAAGAAAGTAGTTAACTGTTGGACCCGTTCAGCAACTCCCTGCCTCTGTTGTGCACAGTGCTGATGAGTTCTAAGAGTAAGACCCTCTTCCGCATAGCTCTGAGAAAGAGGGGTTTGTCCTTGAAACGCGTCAACACTATGCACACCTGAGGCAGCGAACGGTGTCGCTGAACAGGTCCTACAGCTTGTCACCTGCATCCTGTGAATTGAGGGAATGCCATGTTTTATATGTTTTTTAAGTACCTTTTGGGATTTTGAACAAGGCTGGTGTACTTTCCTTTTGTTTCATGGTGTTGTTTGAAGACTTCCCAGTATGGAGAGAGCTGCAATGCTAAGAAACAATGGACAATTGTCTACCAGTGGGATTGTATACTTTTAATACAAGCCCTGGCAGTTTGTATTTCTGAATCTGGCTAATTATTGCAAAGAATTTCACCTTCAAACATCAAGCCACCTGACAGTTCTCCTTGGTTGAGGACATTCCATTCTGATAAAGACTTGGCCAATGCTGGGGTATTACTACAGGCAAATAGTCTGCACTTTGCAAGTGCAGGTGCTCCAGAGATTAGTAAATGAGGAGAAGCTCTGCTGACTCCCATCATCTGATCATGTGCAAGCAAAAATGCGTTTTTTTTATTTTCCTTGCATGTAATTTGGTATTTATTGTAAAAAGAAGCTTTACCTCATTTACTAAGCTCTGGAGCAATTGCACTTGTAAAGTGCACAGTCTATTTGCTTTAGTATATCAACCCCTCTGTGTGTTCCAAATACCCATATTGTGCAGGAAATTATAGAAATGATTTTATGGGATCTACATACACAGTCGTCGATTAACTGCATCTTCCATTCCAGCAATTTAGTATTGGATATCTGTCAGTCTAAATCCGGGGTCTCCAAACTATAATCTAAGGGCCACATTCCACCTGCTACAACATTTTATTTGGCCTGCAGCAACTCTCATGAAAATACACTGGTTGGCTGGCAGTCGATGCCCAGGACTGCGTATGGTAAGATGCCCAGGACTGCATATGGAGACTGGCGCATCTACTGTCAGCCAGCCATGGCTTTCCCCCAGGCCCCAGCACAGATTCCCCCCTCCTTCTAGCATAGTCATTTGATAGGACCACTGGCATTGTTCTGCAGCTCTGCTACCTGAAAGGAAAGGGGGGAAACTGCTGGGCACACAGAAATGTAAGGTGGGTCTTTGCTGGGCACACATGGATACAAGGGGGCACTTCTAAATGTAAAGGAGGACTCCGAAGGGCACAAATGGATGTTAGGGGGGGACCCTGCTGGGCACAAGTGGATGTAATGGGGGATTCTGCTGAGCACTCCTGAATGTAAGGGGGGATTCTGCTGGGAACACATGGATGTAAGGGGAGACTCTGTTGGGCACTCATGAATGTAAGGGGGGACTGTTTTTAAAACTGATTTTCTTTGACCTGTGAATTTTTGAAAAATATATGATGTGGCCCTCATACTAAAAAGTTTGAAGACCCCTGGTCTAGATATATCTGAATGGTCACATGTTCACAAGCCAGTTATCAATGAAAGTCAAAAATGATCTTTCTCTGTAGAACATTTGTGATTATTATTGGCACATTAAGATTCAATAATATTGATAAGTAGCCAGAATAATCCTGATAAAAATGGATAAAAATGGTGAAGGCATGCAGGTTATCACTAATTCTAGGGTACATGGTGATCTATAAAGAACTAAAAAGGTATTTGCTGTGCAGTGACTACTTGTAGTTAGTTACATGCTATATATCTGGGTTTTCTCTGCAATGTTAAAGATGTTTCACTACTCATCTGAATAGCTTCCTCAGTTCTGATGAGTGTCAGGATCATACTCCATCATTTACAAACGCACAGACAACTCACCTTAATCCAATCACCATGGTTGTCACCAAAGCCAAAGCAATTAAAACATATCCAAAACATCATGGCAAATTTGGTTGGCTATCTAAATTAGAA
Organism: Staurois parvus; assembly: GCF_062004578.1. Taxonomy (NCBI): domain Eukaryota; kingdom Metazoa; phylum Chordata; class Amphibia; order Anura; family Ranidae; genus Staurois; species Staurois parvus. The sequence goes on from NW_028318219.1 coordinate 3,314,510, forward strand.
CAAGGTGGTTTCACAAATTTTCATACCTTCTATAATGTACTTGGACAATCAACTTCAACATCAAGGTGACTGGAATAAGGTGTTTGAGTTACTCGTACGACTATACATTTTGTGGTATAATAGTAAAAAACACATAGCACTTGCAGTTAATATCCTTACATCCAAAAGTGAGAGCTGAAAAAGGCATTGCTTCTGCAATTTCCTGTCTACTTCATGGCAGCGGTGTTCACTTGTCTTAGTCCAATAGATAATACTTTCAACAGAAGAGCATCAAGGGCACTCTCAGCTTTCAATTCTCTTTACTGCTACAAACTAAAAAAACATTTAAAATCCATTCAGCCAACAACCTTTTCTCATGTACAAATACATGCTTTCTCTAGAGAATTGGTAGGCTAGAGTGCCCTTGATACTCTTCTGTGGAAAGTGTTAAATTTAGTGGTACGTTTCCGACACTCATTAGAACTGAGTATGCCACTTGATGAAATGTCTTCAATGTAACAGAACAGATCCAGTTGAATGTGACTACTACTAGCTGTACTATGACTTGGATAAATGAGAATCTTCACAGATCTGTTGTGCACGCATGACACTTACCTCACAATATTTACCGTGTCTAGCAAGTGGATATAGTTGGAAGAATAGAATGGTTGAGTTTTTGTACCTAGAAACCAATTGGACTGTGACTTTTCTTTTGTATCACCCTCCCAGTTGCAATAGGTTGCTAAGTAATAAGAAAATTTAGTTTTTGGCTGGGTGGTAGTCGGCCCAGTTTGATTTGTATAGGTGTGCATTTGGTTTCTGCCTAAGCTTAGTGGGTTTGTGGTCTCTCACTGTTGCCCGTAGGAGTTGCTGCTCTACTGGCTAGTATGGGGGTTTATGAATATTCATATTTCCCCCAGTCATCCCAGAAAGAAGTTCAAGCCACTGGGGCATGATGGGGAAGAGTATAACTATTTGTAAAAGCCATAGAAAGCTGAGGCCTGAGAATGTGCTTCTGGGCCCAGGAGCCTGATTGAGTGTACAACTCTACACATCTGGCCTAGGAAGTACACCAGCTGGAAAAGCTACCATCTCTGAAGCCTTTGCTGCTGATACGTTATGCTGTTCATCAGTGAAAGTAGGTAGGTGGTCTTTTTCCTGTGTTCCTTGGGGGCCCCCTCAAGATACCAACGGTCACACCTGAACACAGCTACGAGATCTCAGAAAGTGAATGCACTCAAGTCACCTCAGTTGCGATTGCAAACACTTCAGTTTTATTGGCATAACATCAGGGTTATTATACTGTAGTCTTTGGGCAAACACACCCTCAGACCATCCAATCAAATACATGTACATTTTTTTACCTTAACTCAACAATTATTTGTATGAGGTTTGCATTTTCACTCTTCTACTTTATCTATCATGCCATACAGACCATGGCTGTAATCTGACCCAACGCCCAAGTTGTGGTTACAACTTTTCAGAAATGAGAGTAAACCTTATCTGCTTTTTTGTAAAGTTTGCAAAAACACTCATTTCTACATGAATCTGGCATAGACAGATTTGTTAGTGTGTACATATCTCATATATGTATGTTAAACTATATCTTGTATTAGTGTATACAAAATGGATTCAGTTATATTCCATTTAATCCTTTCAATCAGGATCCTGGCTGTGGCAGAGCCATGGGGTCCATACCTGCAACTACAGACACACCTTTGAGATTTCACCATTGAGGATCCACTCTACTACCACTTCACTACAAGGCAATATGAAGCTAAGTTTGGGCAGCCATTCCCTGGCCTAGTGAGTAAGTTTGCTGATCCACATGATGTTTGGTTCTGGAAGGATATAAGAGCCAGTGTAGCTTTATGGGGTGCAGCTCACAGAGTGTCCCCTAATATGCCCTTTCCTTCTAGTCTCAGGCGTCAAGGAGTGCAACTTTCAAGGTAGGGAAGTTAGTGTCTTCTTTGACACTTCCATTTCTTGTAGTACCAATGCCCTATACCACCCCAGTTTCAGGTTTATTAAGCATTAGAATCTAAAAAAGGCATCTCCTAGACTGGTTACTGAGTTACTGGTTACTGAGGTTACTGGAATGTTATATTTTTATAACATTCTATCGTCATCAATTAGCGGCCCCTACGTGGGTACCACTACACCTTTTTCACACTAAAAGGTATTAGAAATATCTATGGTTTAGATATTTTCCTAATACCTGTAGCTATCAGACCTCACATAACTACAGCATAATATATGCCTTAGATATGATAGTGCATGGCCCTCAGATGTGTTTCTAAAGGGTTTAGGAGTTCCTCAGCTTATTAAAATAAATTCACCATAACAGATTAGAGTTTAAATCCAGGATATTTTTCATGATTGGGTTTACATCTATTAGAAGCTTCAAACCACCAGCGTTGCTCAAAGCCCTGATGCTGGTGTGCAAGACTGCAGATGACCAGGTGCTGGTGTTAAAATAGATCATCCTCATCTCCACAACACACCGGGTGGATGTAGAACCACACAATGATAATGTCAACCAGTAAATCTTTATTCAGCCAAGGCCAGCTTCCCAAAACAGTCTACGCCTGTTGGTCATGTCCTGCTGACTCGTTTCACCCTGATTGGTCTTACACCCAGAGAATAAGCTCGACTAGGAAGCCACACTTGACCGAACAAAGATTTACTGGGTGACATTATCAGTGAGATTCTGCTTTATATTCATGGGTTTACACCTACTTTAAAGTGATACTAAACACACAATGTTTAATTTACATTGTATTTACAAATTGGTCAGCGCACAAAAGAACATGTAATCAACCAATTAACCATAACATCTAAGGCGTTTAAAACAAGTAAATTAATAATAGTCCATGTGTCCTGTTGTATATGGCAGCCTTCCCAGAGTCTTCCTTTAATTTACATTGACCCTTCTCTTTCTGTATGGGGATGATGTCACTGTAATTATTTGAATAAAAAAGAAAAATCGAAGTACCTTTTTCCTAATCAATATACAGCTGTCACATGACCCAGCTCTTTCCCAACCTGTCTGCAAGTAAACTTAAGCAGGAGGAGCTTCTAGTCCTCTGCTGGTGGTCACATGTTCAAATAAAAAAAACAGCCTTTAGGATGCAGAGTAAAAATAAATAATATCAATAAATTGATTTAAATTGTCACACAAATATATATTTGAAATCAATTCTTTATTTTTTCTTGGCAATTACATGGTGTGAGTGGATTTCTGCCAGTGTCACGCCTCTCCAGCCTGTGTCTTACAAAATAAAAGGGAAGTGAAGCCTCCATCAATCAAAATGTAAATATCCCACCCCCCATTGTGTTTAGCTGGTTAGTGGGCATGAAGGAGGATGGATGGAGCGGGCTGTCATTTACCACTATGTATACTGTACATCCACAAATGTGACTCTATAGTCACACAGGCTGCTCAGATGTGATAGGTAGGAAATTCTCAGCACAGACACTCACTGAAAACTGAGCATGTGCAGTAGCTGCCAATACTGCTCTGCAGAATCACCAGCTGCATTGGGGACATGGACAGAAGGGGGGGGGGGGGAAGGGGGACAGCAGAATCAAACAAGTTTTAGCAGAATACAGAAAACAAATCTCATAGTGAAAGAATGAGTATGCACAGCATGCAATACAGCATGTACTGATAGTTTTTTATGATGCGGTTTATTGACACTTTAAGTGAATAAAAAGTCATCAATATAACAGAGGGTACTACTGTAAACAATATACATGACTCAAGGGATATTTTAGGTATAAGTGAATTATTCCTGCTTTATAAATGAGATCCATGCCCAGAGAAAAGCAGAGGCTGCCATGACTGACCTCCTGAAAATACTAGCTGCTTGGCATGGCTTGGCAGCCATGCTGGTACTCCTGATTCTTTACTTTCTAGCTCAATGATCTGGAAAAATTGTGCAGATAAGGAGTTTTGATGTCTGATTGTGTACTCGAGTTAGCGACTCAGAGAACACTGAAGCTAGGGGCTTGGCACAGTCGTCAAACACTTAGCATTTCCAGAAAGAAATCAGCAAATGCTAGCTACTTCTTTCAGCACAGGCCTCCTTAAAGCTAAAAGCCATGTCAAGCTTTTCTTTTGCCATCATTGTCCTTTTAGGGAATTTTACCTTCCTTCCTGTCCGGTAGGCACAACATAAAGTGGCAGGTAATCTCTCCATAGTGAAGGAAATGCCATCATAGGCAGTTATCACAGGAATAAGTGTACTCATTGGAAGATTTTGCCTCTATTTTCTGCTTTGGTGACATGTTAACGTTGTGGTGTAGCAATGACTCCGTAGGAAGCTTCTAAGATGTTGGATCCTCCTGACACTCCCATTGGTGACCCATCTAGTAATGAACCCAAAACTCACCAACACACCAGTAGCATAAAGGGATTTATTTAAGAAACAGTGAAAGCCCTGCAGAGAAATACTTGTAAAGGGAGTGTGGCAAAGTAGAATTCCAGCTAACTAGCCTCAAAAATGCCCCCAATGCCTATGCTGACCAACCTGTGTAAGAAAAATGTATATACCTACCTTTTTTCAGCCTGCTCTGGCCTAGTCATGTCATCTGTGTCAGCTAGCGGTGGTTGCAACAGATAGGGGGACATGCTGACAACGAATGGTCCATTGGAGCCTATGGGTGACTTCACCACTCCAGGCTTTCCTCTCTCCTGCAGCTGCCACTGGCTGACACAAGGGATCACATGACCAGCCTAAAGCAGTCTGAAAATAGGTAATATATAAAAAGGGGCGTCCAAGTCAAACCAGTACTTTTCTTTTTACAAGTATAAAAAGGGATTCTAGCATGTAGGTACTAAACACAGTAGTAAGTGGTAAGTGTGTCCTATTACTGATAGGCGGCGCACATGTCATGAGCCAGTCCAGAGACCATTCATCAAGATAGTAGACAACAGTGTTAGTGTTTACATGGAACAGTGCGTGGTAATGAATTTTCTTGTGATTGAAAGTGTAAAACCCACAAATATCTACAGAAAACTTCACGCTCAGACACGCTAAGATATTTGAATGGTGTAAAAGTTTCAAAGATGGCCATACGTCCATCAGTGACGATCTCGGACATGGTGGTTCCCAGCCCATGGCAGTCATTCCTGTAAACATTCAAGCATAGAACGCCTGGTCCTAGATAATTGACACATAACCAATGTCATTAAATTGCACAAGAGACAAATCTTTCTGTGGGAATGGTGAACACAATCATTCAAGCTGTCCTAGGATGGTTCAGGCGTACTGACAAATCTTTCTATGCCAAAGCTTTCCAGGCATTAGTTAAACGCTGGAAAAAGTGTATAAATGTAGCAGGGGAGTATGTTGAAAAATAAATGCAGTTTCCAGTCCTTGAAATTTGTTCTTTTATTACATAAACTCAAAAGTCCCGGTTTGACTTGATCCCCCCTCGTACATCTATTTTACACAGGTTAGTCAGGATGTTGGGCTTATAAGCTGATGTACATTCTTCCTTGGCAGGCTTGATACAGGAGGCAGAGACCCAGAAGCGAATTGTCGATCCCACTTCTCTTCCTGTGATGTCACAGAAAAGCCTTTCCCGCTGTCCACAGGACTGCTTTGAGATCCAGCAGAGTTTGCCTTCAGGCATTGGAAATTCCCTGCTTCTGACAGGTGCTGGCTTAGGGCTTACATTGTGGAATGGAGTGATGTTCTCAAGAGAGTTAATTTATTGTATTTCTCTTTGATCTGAGAGACATGTGAGTGGCCACTTTTTATATTTATATAGATATATAAGATTTCATAAAACTGCACTTAGTTTGCGCTCTGTTTTATCTATCTGTTGTCCAAGGGTCAGTAGCCTGTTCCCTGGAGGTCAGGAGTTAAGTCATACATGGGACTCCTTTCTCAAGTCTGTATTTACTGGATCCTCAAGCCACCCCCTCTCGAAGCTGTTCACAGTCCACATGGTTCTGTACGCAGCACAGGTTCGCCCCTCTGCAGAACACAGCAGTTCATTGTGGCTCTTCCCCTCTGCTCTGACCACAGCAGAGCACTCTCCTGTTCTAAAGTCAGGCTGTACTCTTCTCTGCCATCTGGATGGAACTTCTCTGTGGAATATCTATTCCTCTTGTAACATTCAGCAACCAGCCCCTCACTCCTATGGGCTCCTGGCAGCTCACAGCTCTCGGCCCTCCTCAAGTCCCCGCTGGGTCTGATGGGTCCCCGGCTGTCACTGCAGAGAGAGTCCTCCTCTTCCTGCAGCACTATTCTATCATGGCGAGGAGGAAAGATGCAAGCTACAATGGGTGGCCACAGGAAATGATTTTTTATGATGGTCAAGCTCATGAGAAGGTAATGGAATTATTAGTTTACCACCAAGTATGGTTATCCTGTTTTAGTACATGATCAGTGTATATATTTTTTATGTTCCCACTACAATTATCCCTCTTTGGTTTCCATTATAGGAAGTCATTCCATTTATTGTGGTGTTTACCAAAGAATATTTTTGAATAATGATCTCCCTATCCAGATACTATGTGGAACCATATGGAATTCTTTGATTATGTAGTTAGGGAACTTCATTGCCTTATTTGGATTCCTTTTTGCCAACAAACAACCAGATTTGAAGACGTTGAATGTTTTTTAATTTTTTTATTTTATTATGATTTGTTCACCGTGTCAATGTCTAACCTCTTTATGATCTATGTGATCAAATAAAATATTTTTGTAGCTATTATCTGTGCAGTTACATTACTCCGCATAGGTTTTCAATTAACCACTTTTTGCAGGCAGTGCTGCACTTGTCATACTGCCATTTTTTCTATGTGGCCACAGGAAAGCCTGGCCTGTGTGGCTTAAAGGAGCTACCAGCCAGGGCTACAGTGGATAATGGTCACCAGGACAAATAAAGGAGGTGAATCCCCTTAGCTGGGATAAAGACAGGGGTTCAACTCCTTACCACTCTATCCAAAATGAAAATACAGGTTTAGGCGTTAGATACATTTTAAATGAAGCACTGCTAACCTATATGCACAAAAGCTTTAAATACAACCTAATCACAACCTATGTGTACAATTTCCGAATGATTTAGACACTGCTAAATAATATAAAGTTCCATTTAGCCAAGGTATGAATTCGGGCACCCACAAAAGACAAAACTGTCAGGTTGCTGACCTCACTTTTCTCAAAAAGCTCTAAATACAATTTTTTTTCCCCAATAGCGATATTTTGCATTCAAACAGCTTTAATGACATAATTGCAGCCCAATCATACCAGCTGATGCTCCAACACACCTGCAACAGACTCTGTAGAGAATCTGTATTTAGAAGCAAATTTTTTTTTCTCTATAAACTGTCCCTTCAGAGCACAGACGCCTGCGTGGCTCCATGCATTTTGTACGTTTGCCATGTAAATGACGGATGTTTATTTCAAGCGATGGCAACAGGTAGAGATAGACTTTTCTGTGCTGTCATCCCCATGGTGAGCGGAGGCCTGGGGGACATTTTACAGTCTTTAGCTAATCTCTTCAGCTGATTAGATGCATTGCAAAGGCATATTGTTTTCTCTGCTCTTTTATTTCCACAGTAAATCTCGACACGGCGCCACTCGTCAACACAGAAAATATTAGACTGGAGGGAATTTAGAAAAGAATATTAAGGTGCCCTATACATATCACAATTTTCTATAGAAGAAGATATTAAATGCTGGGTTTACACCTTTGAGCTAGGGGAACACATGTTACCGCGGTGGGCAAAAGTGCATGTTGGTGTGTGGTGGTGCCATTCTTATTGGCACCCCAACTCCCCTTTCCAATGGATGCATGGTGCAGTGCACCCCAACACATGGTAAGGCATTACCATACGTCGCAGTGCATCAAGTTACAGAAAATAGTACATGCAACTTTGTTGGTGCATTAGGCGACCCAATCAAATAAATGAGCTACCTCAACGCAACAGGCATCCATGTGTGTGCTTTAATGTACCAGAACAGTGCAAACCCAGTTTTAAAGGCAGTGTTTTCCTCCACAGTGGCTTAGTGGTTAGCACTTCTGCTTGGCAGTAGTAGGGTTGTGCTGTGCCTGCATTGAATTTGCATGTTCTCCTTGTGTCTGTGTGAATTTCCTCCCACACTCCAAAGACATGCCGGTAGGTTAATTGGCTCCTGTCTAAATTGACCCTAGTATGTGTATGTATGAATGTGAGTTAGTAACCTTAGATTGTAAGCTCTGTGAAGACATGGACTGATGTGAATGTACAATACTGTATATATATGTAAAGCCCTGCATAAAAATGGCAGTATATATCTGTAATAAATAAATAAATATTACATATATTGGTCTCATTCACATGGGTACTAAGGCCCATACACGGTAAACGGAACATCTGTCCCTAGCCAGAAGGCTCTGTGTGCAGGCCTCCCATTCATAGATAGACCATAAAGGTACATTCCAGGCATGGCATATTTTTATATAGTTACATTTTTCCGGCTTGGACCAATGTATACGTACTGTATATATCATACCTGCCCAATGCCCCTGGAAGCTAAACATTGCTGAAGTAGACACTGCTGCTCTGGTGATCTCCACTACTTTCCAAATTGTTTGCTGAATGGCTGACCTGCTGGATTCTGAACAGAAGAGGGTTGCTGCTTGGTGCAGGTGCCATTCAGAGAATGTTTTGCCTTTTCTGAATGAATGCAAAACTTTTAATGATTGGACGAGGAGGAGTGCATGACATCACTGCTCCATGCCTCCACCTCATTCAATCAGAGAAAGATTTGCATTCATTCAGAAAAAGGCAACGCATTCTCTGATTGAATGAGATAGAGAGACGAGGCAATGATGTCATGCTCTCCACCTCTTCCAGTCAGAGAACACTTTGCCTTTATTCAGAAAATGCAAAGTATTCTCTGAGTGGATCCTGCACTGAGGGGCCGACCACCTGTATTCACAATGCATGAGGCCGGCTGCTCAGCACAAGACCCAGAAGTAAGTGGAAATCACTGGATTAGTGGTGTCTAGTTAGCTAGGGGGGCTAGCTGATCATTTTTTAGATAGAGGCTGAGCAGCAGCCTAGGGATATAGTCATCAGGGTCAAATTTGGGTCAGGGCTGAGAAGCTCTTCAGATCAGTTCCTTGATAGTTCTCCATGATCTACAATTTGAGAGAAGGGGTGATGAGGGGCTGGTCTGCATACTCAAGGGACTCTGGCCAATCCCCACACAGAAGGCTTGGCAGGAGACCAAAGCAGTCCTTAAGTATGACTGAGCCTGCCCAGAGGCAAGAAAGTTCGAGTGGAAGAAGGTTGAGATGCAGGAGTCTGGAAGGGGGCCCAGTGGAAAGGGGCCTACCTACAGGCAGGAAGCTGGAATGGAGGATCGCTCAGCTTCACCAGCCCCCAGAGTGAGGACCACCTGTACAGCTGGGAAAGGAGCCAGTCCTGTGGAAGGCTTGAAGGCATCCACCTACCTACACCAGCTCACAGGAAAGAGACTGAGTGAGTAATCCTACGCCCCCTGGGCCAGTTAAGGAGAAAGGAGCACTCTGGTGGGAAACCTGAATAGCTCCTTCCCTGTTACTGTTCAACTAGGCACTGGATCCCCTTGCCCAGGGATTCCTTCAGGCAGCTGGATAAGAGGAGGATTTATCTGGGGTCTGAGGTGGTACACCGGGAGAGGCTGGTGAGCTACAAGGAGAAACACTTCTATGGACTTGTATATACTTGCTAGGGAGTTTGTCCTCAGTTTGCTGTTGCTTACCTCATCCAAGTTCAAATACCTCTAATAAAACTTAAAAAAAAACAAACTCAAGGACTGTTTACTGTCTCCTGTATGCAAGCTGGAATGCAAGTCTGAAGAAAATGCGTGTTGCCAGGCTGTGAAGGACTATAGGGGGACCCAAATCTTCAGCAAAATTTAAGGGGATAGTGCTACACATTGGTCCAAGCCAGATCAATTAAACTATGTAAAAATGTACCATATCTGGATTTCATTTTTATCCCCTCTGGCAGTATTCCCGAGTGTAGCTCGGGGTTAACTTTCAGTACCAAAAGCAGTAACCCCAAGGTACACTCGGGAATACCCTGCAGCGTTGCTCTGGGATTCCCTCCAGCACTTACCTTGTCCTGCGCTCCCGCGATGTTCCTCCTGCAGTGTCCCCGGTCATCTCCTCCAGCTGATGCCGGCATCCGTCTTCAGGGTTCCGTTCCCTGCGAGTGTCGGGACGTACGGGGGACGGAACCGGCGGGAAATTAAAAAATTAAAAAATGTGACATTCACTAAATACACTAAAATCACATAGTATAACATTACTGTACCAAACCATTTCACATACATTTTGTCCCGAGTGCTTTGTCCTGCGCCCTGCCTGCATTTTTACTGTTCTTTCTGCCTGGAAACTGAGAAACGTCCATGGCGTCCAAAAAGTGTCCCTTTAGGTCAAAAGCGGTTTTAGATCAACTAGAGAACAGTGATAGTAAATCAGAACTACTTGCAGAATTGAGTGAATTGAGTGGGAAAATATGTCATCAGACACTGAAAACGATTTTGCGACTTTGCTCAGTGATGTGCGAATTTGGCGCTTTATTTCAAATTTCTGTGTTTTTGGTTTGATTACATTATTGAATTAAATTTATTATTATTATATTATTATTTTTTATGCTTATTTATTATATTATAATTTATGATTTCGTGTTTCAAATTTTATCATACCCAGGATGTTTACTAGACTCTTGTTCGGACAGATTTCAGTGAGATATTCTTACGAATTACAGGCCTACAATAAAAAAACAACATATTTCCATGCAAAAAAATGTACCGCTTTGAGCACAGAAATACTGACATAATCAGACTGCTAGGGAGGTTAAAGGATCACTCCTTTTTGTACTGCAACTCAAATATCCAAAGTAAGTTTTAATCTTGAAGCCAATAATGTCTGGAATTACCCAGGGGGAATGGGAATAAATTAAATGTACAGGATTTGGCAAAATTTCACCAAAATTTTAAAAAATTTGCCAAAAAATTGTAAATTTTTGCTCATTCCTACGAGTATTTTTTTTTATATTTTGGTCAAATTTAGCCATTTTGGTTAAATGCATTGGAGTCAGCAGGGAAGGTGAAGCACGGTGGCCAAGTGGTTAGAACTTCTGTCTAGCAGCACTAGGGTTGTCAGTTTTAATCCCAACCATGGTACTACCTACCTGGAGTTCATATGTTCTCCCTGTGCCTACGTGGGTTTCCTTCCACCTCTAAAGACATACTGGTAGCTAAATTGGCCCTAGTATGTGTTTGTATGAATGTGAGTTTAGGGACCTTGGATTGTAAGCGCCTGGAGGACAGGGACTGATGTGAATGTAGAAAATATGTGTAAAGTGCTGCGTACATTGATGACACTATATAAGTGCCTGTAATAAATACATTAAAGTCTAACTCAATTTTTATTTTTATTTTCCCCCTCTACCGCCATATAGAAAAAAAACAAAGGGTGAGTGTGAGAAAGGAATACAAAGCAACAAAAAGGAAAAGATTTTGTTCAAGGACAAAGGATAAAACGGTAAACTGTTACTAACAACCATGTAAGACTCTCTGTGCCTGGAGATGAGCTTTCAGAAAAAGAAGCTACAATTGGGCTTGCACACTTAGAGCCATTCATTTTTATTATATGTGACATTTTCAGTCTCATTGTGCCACAGAATCCATTATTTTAAAACAAGCTAAATATTACTGCAACATCCACCCTACCAAGAATTACAACATTCCTGCATTGTCTAGAGACTACAAAACAATTTCACTTCAGTAAAACAATGGGTTGACATGTGAGATCTGACACCTGCTTGTTTTAAGCATGTTCTATTGTTTGTGATTCTCCCTCTCTCTCTTCTCCTCTCAGTTTTGACTCTGCAGATAAATTCAAGCTGTCATTGTATTACATTTTATTTATTTATTTTTGATTATCTGTTACTCATATCAGCAATATTCTCCTTTTGTTAGAAAATTCTTTTTTTTACGCATGTTTATGTAGGCTAGAAATAATTGTTTTGTCAATCTTGTAAACAATGTAGCTTCTTCTGTTTCAAGTGCTGCTTTAGGCATTGGCATAATCCCATAGATCCAGTCTGTATAGACCATGGGGCCACCTGCTGACTTAACACCATCCACAGGCAACTTAACTCTTCAATAAGACAGAAATACAACACAATTGCAGTACAGGGGATATTTTCCAGTCTTTTGAAGTATAAAAAGACAATAACTTTCCTTGTTTCTGAGAAGAACTAACACATGGATGAAGCAGGGAGAGTCTAGCTAGGACCGAATTACATAGCATTACACAGGAGGGGAGGACAGAGGGAGGTACAAAATCACAGAAAAACATTTGTAGTGGCCCTAAACCACCACTAGAAAGCAAGCATACATTAGAACAAAATAAACCTGATACAGATCAACAGGAAAATACATATACTGTAAGTGGGACAGAGCATAGCTTATAGTACCCCAGTCCAAAGTTTAGCTACAGCGGAATTTAACCTCCCTAGCAGTATTCCCGAGTGTAGCTCGGGGTAAAGTTTCTGTACCAAAAGCGGTAACCCTGAGCTACACTCGGGCTCACCATGTGGCGCTGCAGAGCTTACCTTGTCCTTCGCTCTCGCGATGTGTCCCCTGCAGTGTCCCCGGCCATCTCCTCCGGCTGATGCCGGCATCTGGCTTCTGTGTTCCGGTCCCTGCGAGTGGCGGGACGTACGGGGGACGGAACCGGCGGGAAATTCAAAAATGTAAAAATGTGACATTCACTAAATACACTAAAATCTGATAGTATAACATTCCTGTATCAAACCATTTCGGCATCTGGCTTCTGTGTTCCGGTCCCTGTGACGTCGGGACGTACGGGCGCCGGCGGCGGCGGGAAATTTGAAAATTTTAAAAAAATTTCATTTTTTTCAAAACGAATTTTACATAATAAAACATTGCTGTTTCAAACCATTTCACATACATTTTGTCCCGAGTGCTTTGTCCTGTCCTCTGTCTGCATTTTGACTGTTCTTTCTGCCTGGAAACTTAGAAAAGTCCATGGCGTCCAAAAAGCGTCCCTTTAGGTCAAAAGCGGGTTTAGATCATCTAGAGAACAGCGATAGTAAATCAGGACCACTTGCAGAATTGAGTGATAATTATCATTCGTGGGGAAATTCATCATCAGACACTGAAAACAACTCTGCGACTTTGCTCAGTGATGTGCGAACTTGGCGCTATATTTCAAATTTCAGTGTCTTTGGTTTGATTATATTATTGAATTAAATGTATTATTATATTATTATTTTTTATGATTATTTATTAAATTATAATTTATGATTTTGTGTTTCAAATTTTATCATACCCGGGATGTTTAATAGACTCTTGTTCGGACAGATTTCAGTGAGTTTTTCCTAAATATTACAGCCTACAATAAAAAAACTACATATTTCCATGTAAAATAATGGTATCGCTTTCAGCACCAAAAATCTGAAATAATCATACCACTAGGGAGGTTAAAGTGTATTTAAAGGCTATTTATAGTAGTAGTAAAAGATTAAAACCTCTGACATGTTTTAAACCCTATATCCAAAAGGTGCCTGGGAGTTAAAGCGGACCTTGTGTCGGGGCATGCTCAGTGGAGCATCATTGGGGGGCAGCTGCTAGGATTCGAAAGAAACAGTTGACTCCAGATGATGTCAGCAAAAAGATGGTGGCATGGAGTGGAACCCAACATGCAGTGGCTTTTGTCTGATTATTCCAGGACAAATGTGGCAAGTGAGTATGTTATGTGAGCTCAAATCAGCGGACACGGTGAGAGGAGTACAAACAGGGAGATTGTTAAAATAAGGGAAAAACTCACATTTTGAGTTATCACAAGAAGTGGAAGTGATCTTCCCCTCACATCCTGTTTTCTTCATGTTCTTGTGACAAACAAATATTTAGCATTTTACCTAATTTTGAGATTATCAGGTTGGTTACCTCACTTTCCTGCACTGCAGTTAGTCACAGACCCAAGCCTACCAACAACAGAGAAGCATCACCATGCATCAACAGAAGATTGATGTTCGACCTGGAATCATATTCAGTAGACATGTGCACGCCGGGATTTTTACCTTTCGGATGCATTCGTTCATTGAAGAATTTTGTTTCGTCATTTCCGGTATGTTGAACCAATCTGTTTTCGCCATTCGTGTTGTATATTTGTTGGTCTGGGTGCATTTGAAAAATGTTGCCGTTTTTTGGAAGATTGCTATACATATACATTAGTTGTCAGTTTAAATATTTTGGGTGGATTTGATATTCATATTACAGAAGAAACTATTCGGAAGGATTCGATATTTTTGGATGCAGCAGAATAAATAATGCAAACTGCGGCAGGCCTGAATTTGTCAAACCTGAACATTGCATTAGACTGTGGATCTAAACTGACTGACTGACTGTGACAAATACAAATTCAATGTAAATTACAAATTTACTTGAATCAAATTTTTTAACAAATTTGAAAATTGAGATCATTTCCCCATGGGCCCAAACTATTATAGCACCATGCGACATTATCCGAATGAAACAAATGCATATGTTAATTTTGTTTTTAATTGAACTTTTTTCAGATTTGTTGACATTCGTTACTATGTCCATTCAGAGATTTGTATACATCCAATTGTCGTCCAAATTTTCGTCTGAAAATCGATTTGTCACCTAAGGAAACACATAGGTATGTCTAATATTCTCACTTGTACAATGCTTACTGTATATTTTGTGGTGATGAGGTGTGATAAATGCAAAGGATGTTTTTTCTTTTCATATCCAAATCTCATGGAGGCCCCTTAAATATGGTGCTTTAGGTTTACATCCTCAAACAGGGCATAATGCCCATAGATAAATACAAGTAAATAAAGACCCCCCCCCCCCCCCCTTTGTTAGATGCCCTTTGTAGGTTTCCTTATCATTCTTCCCATCACCTTCTTATCCTCCATGATTGGTTAGACACTTACACGATAGCACAATGCTGTTTTAATTATTGCTGAATATGATTCCAGATCTAATGTTAATCTTCTACTGATGAAGTAAAGGTTATTAATGAAACCCGTTGAACAAAAGTCCTTGGATCTTGGAAACATCTGAAACAACATGTTCAATAATGACAATGTAAAATTTTAACTGAAAGGGAGTGTAGGTCTTTTTTGTGGATGGTCAGATCACTGAATAATGTGAAAAGAATTATTGCCAAATCATGTTTTATCATGAGAAAATTGTGATTTTAAGATACTAAGATTAAAAGTTATGAATTTAATATTTTTGGTATTATATTAATAAGTGTTGCAGTACCTAGAAAGTCCCCCTTAGTTTTGTATTTAAAATGTTTTTTATGTCAAGGCATATACAGTATTTGCCAGCATGTGAGTTGGTGCAGCATGGTGTGGCAGCAGTAATCACACAAAGTCCAGTTGCAAATAACCAAACTTATATTGAGGTAATGGTCCAAAGTCACAAGCAGCCCAGTGGGAAGACACCTGACTGGGGGCACTCACAATTATGTGCGGCAATGTAATGTAATGTGGCAATATGTGGCAATGTAAAGCAGAGCAGGTCCTGATACGCTGACAGTGTCTGTTTCAAAGGTTGGAATGCGGCCTGATGAGTCAGTGCCCAACTGGGGGGATTTCTGGAAAGGATAGCATGTCCCTATCTTATCTCTACTCATCCAGAACCTTTCCCCACTTTTCCTGACAGAGAGGTAACCTGTCCCTACTATGCCCACTCGCAAAATGCGTGCCAAGCCCAGGAGCCAGAGTCTTGAATGGACACTGCCTGACCCAAGATGGCCACCAGAGTCACTTGGGACAGCAACATCCAACCGGATTGCTTCCCAGTGACCCAGGAAACCACAGAGGAGTAAGTTCCTCCTGAATTCCTCTCCCTCTACAATACTGCTGCGATACTAGCAGGGGTCAGGGGATATGCAGCCTCATAGGCATCACATGGGCAGCACATGGCCCTCATGGGCAGCACAGTGGCTAAATGGTTAGAACTTCCTCCTGGCAGTACTAGGGTCGCTGGTTCAAATACCAACCATGGCACCACCTGCCTGGAGTTTGCATGTTCCCCCTGTGCTTGTGTGGGTTTCCTCCGGATACTCTGGTTTCCTTCCACACTCCAAACACATGCTGGTAGGTTAATTGATTCCTGTCTAAATTGGTCTTAGTATGTGTATGTATGAGTGTAAGTTAGGGACCCTAGATTGTACGCCTCTTAAGGGTTAGGGACTGATGTGAATGTACAATATATATGTAAAGTGCTGCGTAAATTGACGGGGCTATATAAGTACCTGAAATAAATAAATAAAATAAATAGGACAATCAGGGGAGAACGGAAACTCCTCCGACAAGCTTTAACCAGTGCTCTGCTGGACACTGAAAGAAGACACAAGACTGCTATATACTGCTGATGAGAAAAGGTATTTAGCAGTTTATTTTTACTAAAATATTGCATTTCCATGTTTTGTGTACTTTGGGAGATCAGATATAGTGAATGCAGGGTCCTAGGTTTAGTAACACTTTAAGTACTTTAAGCCCCCCCCCCCCATCCTTTCCATCACTACCAACAACACCACCATCAATCCCGCCCAGCAAGCCAAGGTCCTTGGCGTCATTCTGGACTCAAACCTTTCCTTTCAACCTCATATCAAATCACTTACAAACACATGCAGGCTCCACCTCCGGAACATCGCCAAGATACGCTCCTTCCTTACCCCAGACACCACTAAACTACTCGTACACTCCCTGATTATCTCACGCCTTGACTACTGCAACTCCCTCCTCACCGGCCTACCCCAGTGCAAACTCTCCCCGCTTCAGACCATCCTGAACTCAGCTGCCAGACTCATCCACCTCACCAGCTGCTCCACCTCTGCCACCCCCCTCTGCCTCTCCCTCCACTGGCTCCCCATTGCCCAACGCATTAAATTCAAATTGCTCACCCTGACCTATAAGGCCATTCACAACACTGCCCCTAACTACCTCACCGACCTGATTCCCAGGTACCACCCTACCCGTACCCTTCGTTCTTCACAGGACCTCCTTCTATCTTGCTCCCTGGTCTTCTCCTCCCACGCACGACTGCAAGACTTCTCCAGGTCCTCCCCCATCCTCTGGAACTCACTACCCCAATCCATCAGACTGTCACCTTCCCTCCTCACCTTCAGGCGCTCCCTGAAAACCCACCTCTTCAGGGAAGCCTACCCCACCCTCACCTAACAGCCGCTGCCCTTCCCTCCTTCTACCACTCCATCCCCCACAGCCGTTTCCTCCTGTGCCTCTACCCCCTCCCTCCTAGATTGTAAGCTCGAAAGAGTAGGGCCCTCTTACCCCTTGTGTAGTGTTTGATGTTACTGTTCTGTTTCATGTATTGTCCCCCCCTCTATTGTACAGCGATGAGCAAACCCTTTGGCGCTATATAAACTCGATAAATAAATAAATAAAAATAAATAAGTACTTACTTTCCCCCTCCCCCAATGACCAAAAACACCCAAGAGATATTCCTAGGGAAATCTACAGGGATCTACTGTGCAGCAGTGCAGAAATACAGAAGATTTTTCTAGATACTGAACTGTGGTATGTGAAGTAAGGAAACGCTGGTCTATAGCAGCTATAAAAAGCTTTTTTCTCCTGGGCCCTGGGATAGCTGTACCCTCAGCCAAACTTTTAGTTACTTCCAAAGTCATCCCTACCTCCATCGGAGCAAAGGTGGTCTGTTGCTGGCTGGTAAACAAGACCTGCTCATGCAGTGAGCCAGTTTGTTTGTATTTTCCATTAAATCTCTACAAACCTCGTCTCTAATAGGTGACATGGGTCTACTCCTGCACATTCCCGGCGACACAGAATTCTTATTTGCAGGTAAATAAATCAGGCCGCCGCGTCGCCCACATTGGGAGGAACAGATTGAGTTTTCAGCGATTGTTAGCGCGCTTTGTGTTTTCCAACCAGAAACCTTTTGCTTCCATATTAGCGCTGTCGCCCTTCATTTGTGTCTAATACATCACGTCCCTTCCCTGCTTTCAACACTTCAGTTGAGTGTTTTCTAATGCCGTGTTTTTACCTTTTCCCTTCCAACATATCACCAATGTCTCCTTACTGCTCTTAAAGCTGAACTTCGGGCACAAAAACTTTCTTTTGAAGCAGGGATCTCCATTATTTTCAGTATAAGGACCGCATTGTGTATTTTACAAATATTTGTGGGTCCAAAATTTTTTTTTATAAAGGAATGATTATCACTTAAATGAATGTCTAAACACGCTAAAATGAACGCAAATGCTTTAAAATGGCAACCAAAACCTGAAAGACGTGGAAGAAAGTGAAAAACTACCATTCAAATGGATAGAAGAATAGCCAAAATGGCAAGGACTCAGCCAACAATCAGCTCCAGGAAGATCAAAGAAGGTGTAAAGTTACCTGTGAGTACTGTTACAATTAGAAGACGCCTATGTGAAGCCAAGCTATCTGCAAGAAGCCCCCGCAAAGTCCCACTGTTGAAAAAAAGACGTGCTGAAGAGGTTACAATTTGCCAAAGAGCACATTGACTGGCCTAAAGAGAAATGGCGCAACATTTTGTGGACTGATGAAAGTAAGATTGTTCTTTTGGGTCTAGTGGCCAGAGACAGTTTGTCAGACGACCCCCAAACACTGAATTCAAGCCACAGTACACTGTGAAGACAGTGAAGCATGGTTGTGCAACCATCATGATATGGGGATGTTTCTCATACTACGGTGTTGGACCTATTTATCGCATATCAGGGATCATGGATCAGTTTGAATACATCAGAATACTTGAAGAGGTCATGCTGCCTTATGCTGAAGAGGAAATGCCCTTGAAATGGGTGTTCCAACAAGACGACGACCCCAAACACACCAGTAGACGTGCAACATCTTGGTTCCAGACCAACAAGATTGACGTTATGGAGTGGCCAGCCCAATCCCCGGATCTTAATCCAATAGAAAGCTTGTGGGGTGACATCAAAAATGCAGTTTCTGAGGCAAAACCAAGAAATAGAGAAGAACTGTGGAATGTAGTCCAATCATCCTGGGCTGGAATACCTGATCACAGGTGCCAGAAGTTGGGTGACTCCATGCAACACAGATGTACAGCAGTTCTCAGAAACAGTGCGACTACAACCAAATATTCATTAAGTGATTCAAAGGAAAGCAAAATCTTCAAACATTTTTCAGTTTATATTGTGAATGTTTGAGTTTGTAAAGAAGAATACAAACACTGCTATTTTTTTGAACCGTCTAATATTCACTTTTCTTCAATTTTTTTAGAGGAACAACACAAATTTGATATATTTTTCTTCATGTTTTGATTTGGAATAGAATTTGTAGTGTTCCCAATGCATTTGTGTGCATGGAAATAAAAGCTATTAGAAGGATTTTGAGCTATATATATATATATATATATGGCCAAAATTGTAGTATTTCAAATATATGGCAATATATTTGGTAAGAATATTTTAAAAATATTTTTCAAATATATTTTTCTTCCATATGGGTTGTCCAATACACATTTTGCAATAGCTGTTGCTGGAGGTAATTTGTTAGCAAAAGGATTGCTAAAGAGATTACTTATAGTGCATAAAATGGAATGATCGATATATGATTCTACAAATTGTTCAAATTTCACATTGACTGAGCGAGGCAAAAATGGCATGGCCAAGCAATGAGCAACAGTACTGGCTGAAATCAAGTTGATTGGCTGCAGCAGAAAAAAAATTGCTCATACAAGTTCAATTGATGGAGTTTTGAACATACTTCTGAATAACTTATAATCAATCTACATGTACTAGACTAGCACAAATAAAAAAGCATCAGTCAACCCTGTATGATGTTTTCTTTCTGCCACAGCCAATTGATTTGGGTCAAACTGTAATTATGTGTTGCTAATCACTTGGCCATGCTATTTTTATCTCACTCAATCAATGTCTGATTGAATTGTTTTGTTAAATTTGTTGTCGATCATTCCATGTTTCCGCACAGTGTATGGCCACAAATTGCTCCAACAACATCACACTTTTGGCTGAAATTTTTCAGAATCTACCTCTAATCACATGAGCAGCATCAGAGCCATACATTGCTGGTTCAGCCAGGGAGAGAGTGATGTTGTGGGAGTGATGAATTGATGGGAGTGAAGTTTGAAGTCCAAGTCTTAATGTTCAAGCGTGAAGTTTCCCTTCTAATATGCTTAGTGGATGCTTGTGGAGATTGCAATGGATATTGCCGTTCTACAACCGGATAGGGAGATAGGAAGTCACCAGTGCTCCAAGTAAATGCATTCCACAGATTTTATTGTGAAGATAAGTCCAAAATACCTAAATGTTTCTGCTTCACAAGGTCCTAACTCAGATCAATATGAGGAAGTCACGTGATGTGATGTAACGCGTAGAGTGGGCCAATGACGTCAAGCTGCTAAACAGGAAGTTTACGAGCCGCCATCTTGGAAATTCCTGAACACATTGAAAATACGTTATAACAAGGTTTTTTACTGTGGTGTCCCAGTAAAAATGTGAGTGCACTTTGTTTTTTTAATAAATCACACTATATTTAAGTACTACACTATGGCAAACGTTTCTGTTTACATATGCGGAGGATTTGTAGGATAAAGAGGAGACGAGACCGTTTGCAGCAGAGCGAGGAGGAGAGTGGAGCCATCCATACAGTATACCTACCTGGGTTAAAAGGGAAAGGCGGTATTTGACCTATACAATTTGGGTCATAAAAGGAGATGAGAGTATATACGTATATCTCTGGTTGAGGAGCACCTATAGGAATATATGTGGATATAAGCAATAAAGAGCACCTGTTTGGGAACAAAATATAAACGCACGGATCAAGCACACATTATGGACTTTTAAGTTGTATTCCGTGTATTCACTATTGTTGTATAATCACATGGTTTGGAAGCTTTAATTCATATATGAGGTTATAGAGATATATGCGCGGCACTATTTTTTGACATATATTTTGAGATGTGAATAAGAATGAGGGACGGAGCCAACAAGTTTCCGGGGTTTCCTTCATCAGAGCTTTCCTTAATTAGAATCTTTGCCTCTGGGAACAGGATTCCAGTTAATTGGAATTAATTCATACTCAGACAATTAAAGTGTTACTAAACTCAGAACAGTAAAATCAGTCTGTAGGTGCAGTAAAGAATGCGTGGTATACTCACTGTGGAACCTAAGGGGTTAATGTTCCCAGGGGCGGACTGACCATTTGGAAACTTGGGCACTGCCCGAGTGCCCGGGGTCAGTAGGGGGCCCCATGAGATGCCCCTGGTACCTTTTTCATAAGCTTTTTTGAGTTTGGGCAAGGACACAGGGGCCCCATGATCCCCTATTGCCCGGGGGCCCCATGAGTTGTCAGTCCGCCCCTGAATGTTCCCCATTGTGTAAAAAAGGCTGTTTGATCCTGTCTTTTCTGATCCTCCACTTCTACTGTCCCCAATCCATCTGCTGGTAGTACAGAGCTCTAGCAATCACTCTGCACATGCTCAGTTTAGTGTGTAGAGATAGAGAGTTTTTTTTTTTTTTGAGAGGGTGCATGTGATCAGCATAGGGTCAATCAGCACTGTCCAAACAGAGGATCAGGGTTATGCAGCCTCATAGGACAGTCAGAGGAGAATGAAAACTCCTTCTACAAGCTTTAAGCAGTGCTCAGCTGGATACTGATAGAAGTCACAGGACTGCTATATACTGCTGATGAGAAAAGGTATTTATCAGTTTATATTTACTGAATGAAGGGTCTGAGGAGACCAGATATAGTGAATACAGGGTCCTGGGTTTAGAAACGCTTTAAATCTTGGTGTGACGCTTTATTCTCAGGTCCACTATGTCACCTTGAGAAAGGGACATCAGGAGGCCCAGAAACATCAGCATTCTTGGACCCACAGGACATTGTCTTCTCAATAAAATATGTGATACGCATTTGACTGCCGGTGACTTTATATCTCCTATCCAGGTCTGCTTGTGTGACATGAACCATAGCAGCATACATCCCACTAATAAGACAAGAAAAATTTGACAACAGAAGCTGTTCTGAAAAGACACGGCAAGGAAAAAAAATCGAAAAAAGTGGAAAAGAAATGGTTATCAGATATAAGATTACTATTTCACGGGTAGACGCTCTCAGAAAGGTGCCCTTGGAACAAGCCCTAGAATTCCCACCTTGGTCAATGTGTTCAGGATCCACTTTAGCAAATTGCTTCCTTGCATGCAGCCAAGTCTAATGTTGCTACAGCACCCTAAGGTATTGCTATAAACACCAGCTCACAGGCGCCATTATCGCAAAGATTCTGCGTATTATGTCTCTTATTTCCATGCCACAATAAACTATTATTTTTTATTTTTCCTTCTTCGTCGTTTTCCCTGCTTATTTTCTGCCGCCGTTGCCTGGGATTGGGCGATATGACTCTGTTGGGAAAGCTCATAGTAGGGTCCAGCGCAGAACTGGAATGGAGAGAGAAGACTTATTTCCGCCCGGGGACTTACTGTATTGTAAACACACATCATCAGTCCTGTATCTGAACCAATTCGCTGTGTAATTGGATAGAAATAGCACATAAAGAAAATATATACCTTCTCTGGCCAGAAGGCACCTACTTATTCCACAGTGCAGGCGTTTACTTTTTATGCATATAATCAGCTGTGAGGCTTATCTAGTAAATAAGTCAGATGAATAAAATTAGCTTCCTTTAAAAGCACTGATTGGATTTTTCGTGGTGTAAGATTCTATTGCTTAAAGAGAACTTGTAAATATGGGGCCTGCCATTGCTGCCTTGTTGTTAGAGGCACAGTGATCAGGCCTGTCATGCTGAACCTGATTTGAATGATTAAGGTTTCATTCATATGGGTAGCTGCAGGCTGCCACCGCCAAGAATCAGCTATTCATAATGGAGGAAAAACTAGCTGAAAACATGCAGTGTGTGCAAACAGCCACAGCCAGCAATGACACAGCTAGGATTGTACCCTATAAAAATGTATGGCTGCTGTGATTGGGGACTTTGATTGGCCCTGGATACAGACAGTTTGCATTCAAGGATAGCGTTTATGGCTGCATACCAACTGGCCAAAGCACAAAATACTACTGCATCCAGAAGTAGCGTTCAGCCTAAACGCCCTCATTGGCCCATCTGAATGAGGCCTTAGTGACCTGGGTCAAGCATGCCACCAGTTAAAATGGTTCTAAAGGCTGAAGGTTTTTCATGCATACTATGCATGGAGGTAAAAAACCTTCAGCGTGCAGTTCACCTCTCAGCACCCCAATACTGACCTGAGCCCGATCTTGATCCAGCGATGTGCAGGAGACCAGCGGCTTTCCCAGGTCTCTCCCTCCTCACTGGCTGAGACACAGCAGTGGGAGCCATTGGCTCTCGCTACTATCAATCACAGCCAATGAGGTAGGAGGGGGGGTACAGGGCTGAGCCTCGGTCTATGTGTCTTTTAGACACACAGAGACGGCTCGGGAGCAAGCATGCACAAGTGCCCCCGGAGCAAGAAGGCACTCAGTAGGGGGGAGGAACAAGCAGCACCAGCGGGGGACTTGAGAAGAGGAGGATCAGGGCTGCTCTGTGCAAAACCAATGCACATAGCAGGTAAGTATGACATGTTTGTTATATTAAAAAAAAATCTGAACTTTTATTATTGCTTTGAAGTCAACCTTGCATCAAATACAAGTAAATGCTATTTATAAGTCCTCTATCACTAGGAAAAAAATCAAACACAAAAAAATATTAGCATTAAAAAGAAAGAAGATGAGTATCCCAGGTCTTGAGTGAATGATCTTCTAAACTAGAAAAATTGGGATCTGTAGCTTTGTGTCTCTGGGAGAGGAAGTGAATGGAAATTTACAGGTCTTTCCCATCCCTGCTTTATTCAATACCAAGAGTAAATTTGGGCTAGAGATGCATTTAACTTTCAATACATTTTTTATTGAAAAAATTCTAAGGTATAAAACATAGCATAATAAAACTTTGTGAAATAGCCAAGACGATGTTAGGCAGCACGAACGTTGCTGGCAAGAATACAACATCCAATAGTGTAAATGGCATGATAAAAAGCAAAACATGTAGCCTGTAAGGTAAAGTAGTTAACAATGAGCCGGGTAATATTGCAGCAGCCCGTAATAGGAAGAAAGGAAGAGGAAGGAAGTATATCCACTGCAGGAAGATGGGAGGAAAAGGTGAGAGGGTATAGGAGTGGGAAGAGCATAAGAGAGGGGTATAAGGAGGGGGGAAGGATGTCCAAAACCAGCACCCCAAAGGGGCTAGAGATGCATTTTAAATTGTAAATAGAATTACACATCAGTCTTGTGCCGCTACAGCACCTCACGGTATCGCTACATACACACCAGCTCACAGGTACCATTATTATTAAAATTCTGCGTATTATGTATCTCATCTCTGTGCTACAATAACTGTTATATTTATTTTTCCTTCATTGTCAGCTTCCCTTTTTATTCTCAGCCACTTCTACCAAGGATTGGGCAGTATGACTCTGTTGGGAAAGCCCAAGGAAGAGTCTAATGCAGGAGCAGACTGACCATTTGGACCATTTGCATATTTATTATTTCTGTTAGCTCTGTTTCACAAAGCTGGGGCTTTCTTAAGAAGCTCATTTTTAAATTGCAATCTAAATTTACAGAATTTGCAAATCTGCTTATCTAGTCCTAAGATTAGTACAGCCCTACCAGACAGCAAAGTCAAGTTGGTGACCTGACGCTTCTCTACTGCAGTTTAGGGATGAGTTTGGGTTTGGTACAGGGGCGGACTGACCATTTGGAAACTCGGGCACTGCCCAAGGGCCCAGGGTCAGTAAGGGGGCCCCATGAGATGCCCCTGGTTCCTTTTTCATAGGCTTTTTTGAGTTTGGGCAAGGACACAAGGGCCCCATGATCCCCTATTGCCCGGGGGCCCCATGAGTTGTCAGGCCGCCCCTGGTCTAATGCATGATAGGAATGCAGAGAAAGAAGACCTATTGACACCCAAGGATTGTATTATAACACATCTTCGGCCCTATAAAAAAATAAATAGGATACTTACCTTAGACTTCAACTTTAGACTTGTCTACCTAGGACCCAGTGACCTCACTCAGGATCCCGTGGAAGCTGAGCATCTCAGCTATCGCAAAAATGCATAACTATACTGGAGGGATAGCATAGATACCAGCTGTCCCAAATTTGCTGGAACAGTCCGTCATCTCTGTCCTATGTCCCAATGTTGCTGTGGTTGTGTCCAAGATCACAGCATCAACCCAATTTGAGTTAAATTTGTGCATAATAAGTGTGATCTGAATTCCCAGCTGAATTCCCAGCTTTGAGTTTCCAGGTCAGGAAATGTGAAGGAAAATCTCCCCAACAGGACACAAGCAGAAGAAAAAAAAATGAAAAGAGTTTTGCCCATTCCCTATGCTATCCAAGCAAAAGTAAATTTTTAAATTGTAAAAGTAAAAGTACATATTTCAGATGCAGGTGTGTCAGAGTAGCCACTGCAACAGCCTAGCCAAGCCTAAGTTGTGTTTAAAACCTAAGTCCACCTTTTCTTAAAAAAAGACTCATTCTGCATTACTCACCTCCTCTCTGGTGCTACAGGGACTCACTGCTTCACCATGCAATGTTGGATATCATGGACAGGATGTGCTTGGGGGCATGTCATCACACTAAGGGCAGGAGGGGCAGGCGTCCAGAAGCAGCACTATCACATGGGATGTGAGGATATCATGCAGCAAGTAAAGCTCCCCATATGCTCTAGATCAGTGGCTAGAGTGACATTTCGATACAGTTCTGTTCTCCACAGTGGCATTCTGATGCGTGTGTTTGCATCACAACCTGCTGCACTGAACAAAAGACTGCACGTCTTGCTTTTTTTTTTTAATGGTTTAACTGGATGGACTTTTGTCTTTTTTCAGCCAGACTAACTATGTAACTATGTAATAATTTTTTCCAGTGTACACCATTGGATAAAAGTCTTTTTGCATTGGGGCTGCACGTCTATGCATTGGGGCTGTACTGGAAATACAATAGCTGACAGCATGGCCTTAGCTCGCAATACTGATGGAAAGTCTTTTGCTTATGGAATCCAGAAGTCAGAAGACTGCAGAACATAAGGTCAAAAGATAAGTGCAAGGGGACTTCAGGGAAGAGAAAAGGAAAGAGTTGATCAAACATGGAGTTGGACTTTAAATCCTCCATAGTCTTTTGAGATGGGTATGTTCTAGATCCAGCCATAGATAATAATAGTTGCTCCGACATAAAATCCATACATCTCATTATTCTCAGGTGAGACATTTCAGAAGAATCCAGAGGGTCACAAGATAAAAACCCTGCCCATCCCTTGCTAGATTAAGGCAATAGGAACTCTGATTTGTCTGCATCTGACACCTGTACTTTATTATTTGAGGCAGGCAGGAATTGAAAGTGGGCGAACACTTTAGCATGCATGTTGGGAGTCAAACAATGCAGTCTAACTTGAAATATATGTAAATAAACTGAACATTAAACATACACATAGAAAAATTATGCAAATTTACAGGAAAATGCACGTAGATCAATGGGTGTCCATGCTTACTAATAGCACATAAGTATGCACATAATCTAACAGCATGATAATTATATTTGCCATTGAGCATTTGGCAACACCACTTTGTACAGTTAAAAGAAATGTATAGTGTTTTTAATAATTATTTAAATATAAATAAGGATGTTTTCTGGAAGAAAAAATTAGTTCTTTCCTACTAAAAACCCTGGCACCAAATCTCATTTTTACCAGCCAATCAGTTCAATACGGATCACACACGGCCATCACACCTATAGGAGCTGGTTGGCTATTTTATTCCAAAACTATGGACATTTTTATGGAGGTGCCCACCCCTACCATCCTCCCTTTTAGACTGTAACAGCCTCCACTCTTTTGGGAAGGCTTTCCACAAGATTTTGGAGTGTGTCTGTGGGAGTGTGTCTGTGGGAATCTGTGTCCATTAATCTTCCTAGTGGTAATCCTGAGTGTGGCTCGGAGCTAATTTACAGTACCAAAAGTGGTAACCCCGAGCCACACTCGGGATTACACTGTAGTCCTTGTCCTGCAATCCCCCGATCCTTACCTTGTCCTGCGATCCCCCGATGCCCTTCCACTGTGTCCTCCGGCTGATGCCGGCATCCGTCTTACGGGTTCCTTTCCCTGCGAGCGTTGGGATGCAGGGGGGCGGAACCAGAGGGAGATTCAAAAAAGTAAAAACATGACATACACACAATACATTGTAATCTGTTAGGATTACATTACTGTATCAAACCATTTCACATACATTTTGTTCCGAGTGCTTTGTCCAGTGCCCTGCCTGTACTTTTACTGTTCTTTCTATCTGGAAACTTGAGAATGTCCATGGTATCCAAAAAGCATCCCCTTAGGTCAAAAGAAGTTTTAGACCAGCTAGAAAACAGCGATGGTGAATTAGAATCATTTGCAGAATTGAGCAATAGTGATTTGTGGGGAGATTCATCATCAGACACTGAAAGTGACGACAGTGACGATTCTGCGACTGAGCTCAGTGATGTGCGAACTTGGTGCTCTATTTAAAATTTCAGTGTTTTTGGTTTGATTACATTATTTAATTAATTTTATGATTATTATTATATTATTTGTATAATTATTTATTATATTATAATTTATGATTTTGTGTTTCAAACTTTATCATACCTGGGATGTTTATTAGACTCTTGTTTGGACAGATTTAAGTGAGTTATTCCTAAGAATTACAGGCCTACAATATAAAACAACAAATTTCCATGCAAAACAATGTACCACTTTGACATTCAAAAATATTGACTTAATTACACCACCAGGGAGGTTAAGCCAAAACAGCATTTGTAAAGTCCAATGCATCCCAAAGGTATTCAGTGGAGTTGAGGTCAGGGCTCTGTGCAACGAGTTCCTCCACAATAAATTCCCCTTTGTGGAGCTGGCTTTGTGCACAGGGGCACAGTCATACCACAATAGACAATGGCCTTCCCCAAACTGCTAAGGTTGAAAGCATGCTATTATCTAAAATGTCTAACAGGAGGTGACAGGACAAACTCTGCTGTCAGAGAGACACATAAGATTTAAAACTTACAAAGATCATGTCTTATCTTATCACCCTGATATTCACTTCTTTCTCCCTGGTCAACAGATGAGCAGCCTGTGAACTGCAGCGCTGTAAAGCTTCCGTCAGCCTAGCTCTCTAGCGTAGGAAAGACATACAATCAAGGCTGGAATTTTACATATTTTAATTATAGAGAGAGACATATAGTTTTTGAGACCAAGCAAAGGAGGAGAGTTTCCAATAGGGAAGTGACTGCTCTGGCTTAAACAAAATGGCAACCTCCAGCAAGGAGAAATGCTGGAGGCAATTTACAGCACACACTGATTTTGATTATAATTATTAATGTAGAATGTAAGTTCTTTTGTTAAAGAACAATAATTGGTATCAAACTATTATGGGTAAAGTTCTGCTTTAAACCTAATAAGATTTTTGTGAAAGGAGAAAACACTCTTCCAGTGTGACTGATATTATATCTCAAAGGCTGTTATTTAGAGACGCAGAATTGTTGTAGTAGCTTATCTGCTATGCCTGTAGGGCTTATCTACAAATATCTAAATTCAATACAAAAAATAGGCACCAGTAAGCATGTAAAAATATGAAAATAAAATTGCAAATTACTTCTGAATATCTCTGCAGACTTCATTTGTTATATCTTTAGATAGCTTTGGGAAGGAATAGAACCTCAGTCAGGGTATTTCTGCTGTCTAGGGAGATTAACCACGTCTGTTTTTACATGTGCTCATTGTCACCAGAGCCTAAAATTCTGGCAAATCCAAAATGTGCAACTGGAACAGGAGGTGAGGGGAAATCTAATAGGGAAACCTGTTCCAGTGAAAACTGAGAGGCAATTACTGTTCTTTCACTCTTATGATTGCCAAAACCAGCTGCACTCAAGACCTTTGCCTGTAATTACAATTGAAAAAATACCATTGGAGGTCCAGTTCACTTCTAGTCCTTTAACAATTGACCCTGATAAAGGGGCATATTGGACCCTCAAACCACATTGGTTATTCTTTTGATTGTCCCTGGACTTTTATTGGGAAAAAGTCATATCTGGACCTTTTAGTAGTGGTATGGCGCTTCTGCTTGTCTTTTTGTTACATTACATTGCCACTGCAAGCCAAGGAAACTGGAGATCCTCTGGGGTGTAGAAGCCATTTTCCCAGGAAATCAATTTACAAAAATTCCAATACTTAAAGATAGCAAAACCAATAAGATAACCTTACAGGTGCAGCACTATTTTTCCACTTTCCTCAACAATCTTGTGATTTAAGTCGGACATACATGGATCAAAATTTAACCAGTTCAGCAGTGTCTGGCCAAATTCTGATCCATGTATGGGCACCTTGGTTGTACACAAATCAATCCATGGAATGACTTGTGTTCAACCAACCTTTCAGGTTTTTCCTGAAGGATTAGTGTTGGTGGCTATTAGATTCCCCCATCAACTGACTGTGGTGAAAGGAAAGAACACTGCATAATCTATGGCCTGCCTTACTCACTGAAGGGACAGGCAGGTGGCACGTTTAGTTACTGGTTCCTCAGTCCAGTTGTGGTTGAAGCAGGAAATTGTAAAGCTGAACCCGAACGTAGTGTTTTTCCTGACTATGTATTTTGGCATGAGGTGTGGGAATCACAAGACCGGTTAAACAAAATAAAAAAACTTACATAAGCATAAATGTATTTCAACTGTGCATTTATTTACCTTCCAGGAGTTCCACTCTAAATCGGCAACCTGCCTTGTAATCAGTATTCTTTTCCTGACTCTTTGTATAGTGGGCCGTATATGTAAACAGACTAAGCCATTCTTGCTGCCTTTTACGCGTTTTTTCTACGGTGAGATTCTGTAGCATGCGTGCCATTTAGCAAAGGGTACCAATTAATTTCAGGTGTCTCAGGCGAAGGCAAATGGACATTGAATAAAACACGTATTAATGTATCCTGAATAAGCTAATGAATCACAGCTGCCCTCTATCCAAGCTGGTTGGACTCTGCTAATAACAAGTCCTCCTGAGTGTAATTCATCAACGTGTCTGAAATAAGAACTGTCTGCATTGCCACAAAGCAACTAACTAGATTTAATATCTCACTCTCCATCTGTCATTTTTCAATTGGTCTGATTGGTTTGTAAATTAAAACACAGGTGATTATTTTTATAGGTATTTATATAACACCGTCAATGTAAGCAGCACATGACATACTCTACATTTATATCAGTCCTAGTTCTCCAGGAGTCTCCAGTCTAAGGTCCCTGTCTCACATGAACATATACTAAGGCCAATTTAGACAGGAGCCAATTTACCTACCAGAATGTGTTTGGAATGTGGAAGGAAACTGGAGTAAACCCCTCCAAGCAGAAGGAGAACATGCAAACCCCATGACGATAATGCCTGGTTGGGATTTAAATCTAGGACGCTAATGGTGAAAGACCAAATGAGCTAACCATTATTGAGTCTGAAATTGTTTTTTTATGTCAGACACTTGAATGGAAACTTGTAATGAGAGCAATATAAAAGCTAAAATTGGTGAACCATGTCATTCTAGGACTCAGTGCAGAAATGGAGCTGTCATTAGAAGCTTCCCTATCTGCTATGGAAGATGGTTTGTGAGCACCTCTCCAAAGACATGTGAGTTGCACTCATAATGTAGATAGTAAAATTTAAGAGAGATGGGAACTACACAAAGCCTGGCCCTGAGCAGGGAACCAGCTGCAGCTGCACCTTCTTGAACTGCGATCCTTATCATTATTATTGTTAATAATAATAATAATTATTATTATATAGGATTTCTATAGCACCAATAGTTTGCGCAGTGATTTATAATATAAAGAGGGACAGTACAATTACAGTACAGTTCAATACAAAAGGAATAGGAGGCCCCTGCTCATGGAGCTTAAAATCTAAAAGGAGAGGGAGGTGGTCCAAAAAGTAATAGCTGCTGGGGATGATCTAATGGAGGTGACCCAAGTGCGGTTTTCAAGTTAAGGTGGGGTAGGCTTTGTGAATAAAGAAGTTTTCAAGGATAGTCCAAAGACAGACAGGGTAGGAGCTAACCAGAAATACTGGGGTAGGGAGTTCCAGAGGATAGTGAGGTTCTGGAAAAGTCCTGAGGAAGTTCATAGGAGGAGGTAACAAGGGAGCTAGAGAGCAAGATGTCTTTGGAGGAGCAAAATGGACGATTTGGGTGATATCTCAAGATAAGGTTGGTGATGTAGCTGGGGGCGGTGTTGTGGATGGCTTTGTATGTTGCAGTTAGTATTTTGAGTTTTTTATGTTGGGCTAGTGGAAGCCAGTGAAGGAATTGGCAGAGAGAGGCATCAGTCACAGATCGGTCAGTAAGGTGTATACAGTAAATCTAGCATCAGAATTCATAATAGACTGAACCACCACTTAAATCAAATATTAAAAACAAAGCAAACATTTGTTATATTGCAGCTTAACCATTCTTAAATGTGATGACTGCATTTGTTTTCCTTTTTAGGCTTTCTTTCCTCTATTTTCATCTGGCCAGTAAGTTTGTTGTTTTTCAAAAGAACAAGCTTTCTTCCAGATGTATCAGTTTACAGGGATGAAACAAACCATTTACCACTGACAATGATCAGCTGAATTTTTATTTATGTAAAACCTTTATCTCCAAAAGGAAAAAAAAAGCTGTTTACTGTAACTGATTATAAAGTATTAGCTGGAGTTTGGCTTCAATTTGTTATTTAAATCTGCTACCACCCATTCCTAGACATTCCCATTGCCTCCCAAAAGTTACCAGCAATTAACAGTATGGCCCAGTATTGTCAGTAACTGCACACTGTATGGTGCTCTAAGCTCACTTCATGTGACAGCACTAAAGCCTGAGATATGGTTGCTCAGACCCAAGCACTGTTTTTGTAGTGCATCACATGCTTTTTATACCTGGATTATACCAGTATACCTGGATCTGCACAGGGTGAGGGCAGTTCGGCTCTAAAGTTTGGATTAATTTATTCCCAAGAAATGTAAAAAATGCATACCTTTCTGCTAAAGAGGAACTGAACTCTGGATGTCCAAAAAAAGGCAGGCAGAGGACATAAGAGTTGCCACCAGTATTGCCTACTGGTCTTCCTCCCTCCTCCTGACTCGTTTTGCGTTGTGTCTCTATGGAAAGGTAGCCATGTTGGTAGAGGCGGGGCTTTGCTTCCTCATGTCACAGTCTCCAGCAAAGAGAACAGCGAGCAGCACAGTAGTGACATCAACAAATCCCATTCCAAATCTCCTGAGACTAGCAGTCAGAGACAGCAGTGCCTTAGATCTCACACTGCAGATATACAATTATGAGGCTGTAGGGACAGGAGTGCCAAGGCACCCTCACATAGCAGGAATTGCTTTGCTGTATTTCAGGAGAATTAAAGGCAAAAGGTACATTCTCCAGGCTAATAATTAGGTACAACTAAAGCCGGCTATAGATGGTTCTAATCTCAGCCAGTTCAGCAGTGACCAGCAGAGATTCGAACCATCTATGGGTAGGCTGATTGTACTAAGATTGATTGTTGTATGATGGGTACAACCAGCCTGTCATATTTTTCATGTGATAATTGCCAGCAGCTTTAGCTGCTAGCAATAATAACCGTGTTCTCCTGGCAGGGACGTCTCCCCATCAACACTGACTATGTTGATGGGGGGAATTGAGCGATTTTCTTTCCTGCATCCCATGAAAAGAAAATGGCATCATCTATGGCCAGTCTAAACAATAAGTTCACTTAAAAAAAATGCCTATTTTTTTGCAGGTAAAAAAAACGCATCTTTTTTTTTTTGGAGCTTGGAAAGAATTGCACCAGCGATCAGCAGATCGCTGGTGCCATGCAGGACCACTGTAAACTATCAGTGGGTCTGCTTGTCCGTACATCCCGTACAGGCAGGCAGATACAGTCTGACAGATAGAATCAATGAACTACCACAGCGCTCACAGTGCCTTGGTAGTACATTGAGAACTACAAGCCAATAGCCGCAAAGGTTGTTGGGACCAGGGGTGGACTGACCATTTGGAAACTCGGGCACTGCCCGAGGGCCCGGGGTCAGTAGGGGCCCCATGAGATGCCCCTGGTACCTTTTTCATAGGCTTTTTTGAGTTTGGGCCAGGACACAGGGGCCCCATGATCCCCTATTGCCTGGGGGCCCCATGAGTTGTCAGTCCGCCCCTGGTTGGGACTTGTAGTTCATTCATTCACAGAACTCGGTGAATGAATGACACGGCTGTGTGGGGAGAGCCCCACACGGCCACACGGTTTTCAAAAACTGCCAGCTAATACGGAGAACTTCTGCTGTCACGGGGTGGAAGAATCGGGCAGCGGTTGCAACGGTGGGAACATATTACATGTTCCACCCTAACAATGAGGGGAAACATGTAACATGTCTCCAAAGGTGAACTAATCCTCTAAGACTTCTAGATGTTTCTTGTAACATAGCTGATCTTCACTTTTCAGTTAATGTCCACTCAAAGCTGAGCTCCACCCAAAAGTGGAAGTTCCGCTTTAACGCTTTGTCCCCCGCTCCCCGTTAAGGATTGGCAGCTTTGGGGAGCAGGGGGAAGCAGGTACCCGAATTTGACAGGTACCCGCTCCCACTTCCGCTGTGATCGCCTAGGCCAGTGGTCGGCAAGCCGCGGTTCGCGAGCCACATGCGGCCCTTTACAAACTTAAATGCGGCTCTTCTGTGTGCCGGGCGCCCGCTCCCCTCCCTCCTCTTGGGCGGCCGCCCCAAAAGTCAGGACTCCGCAGCTGTCAGGATGTAGGCGGGGCAGCGTGACGAACTCCTCTCCTCTCACAGTCCGCCCTGAAGACCAGAACGGTGCGGGAACACGGCGAGAAGAACACGCGGAGCAAAGGTAAGTGCATTGACACAATATGGGGAATGAATTACTATAGGGGGGATGAATTACTATAGGGGGGATGAATTACTATATGGGGGATGTATTTTCAGTTTTAAAAATGTGGCTCTCAAAATAAATTTCAATCGTGGTTTTGGCGTGATTTGGCTCAGTTGAAAAAAAAGGTTGCCCACCACTGGCCTAGGCGATCAGAAGCGGAAGTTGTCCTCCCTCCCCGTAGTCTTCTGGGACATGTGACAGGTCCCAGAAGACTACAGGGCCATTCACAAAGTGCAACGCTTCTCACACATGCACAGTGGGCACCCGGCTGTGAAGCCACAAGCTGTCACAGCCGGGTGCCCACACTAAAGATGCCGGCACCAGGGAGAGAAGACAGCCGGTGAAACCAGCCGTGGTGAGGACACCACTAGACCGAGGGACAGGTAAGTGGCTGTATTTTAAAAGTCAGCAGCTACAGTTTTTGTAGCTGCTGACTATTATTTTTTTTTCAGCTGGAATTCTGCTTTACGACCATTCTTTTCGTTGGAGTACATTTATCCTGCGTTCCTAACTTCCCTCTTCCCAGTAAAAAGTACATGCCATTATTCATTTCTATTACAAGTGTGAGTGAGTGTGTATGTGGAGGGGGTGGGGTGGGGGTTTGGGGGGTTGTAATATACGCAAATAAGATAACATTGTTTTTTATTCCAGTTCACCTCACAGGAAGTGACAAAGACACTGCATTTCTGGCTGGATCAATAGGTACAATAGGTATTTTCTGTACTTGCTGAAATTATTCTTAGCCTGAAATAAAAGCTAATGCAGCCACCACATCTAAGGACTGATAATCTACAACATATTGCATTTTTGTTCTCAGGATTAGTTATCCTTTAAAAATTGGACAGAGACTTCTCCATTGCCTAATGAAATGACATAAGTACTTAGTGGCTGCATGATAATGCCGTATGACTACCGTGCTGTATCTCTGTCTGCCCTGACAGCTTTAAGAGAGCATAAAAAATCAGGCAATTAGTAATTGTCCTCCTGCTGTTATACAGCGCAATAGAGAGTCAGCAAGAGACTTTGGGACTCATATATAAGAGTGTTCGAAGAAAATGTGATCTTTTTACCTGTAGCAACAATTCAGCTTCCAATTATCGTCCTTAGACAGGTTCGAAAAGTAAAGGGAGGATATTTAAAGTGTATTTAAACACTAAATGTATTTTCCAGTAAGTTTGGCATCATCCTTCACTGTATACAGTTTCCTTATCTAAATTATTTTTTGTGAAGCTGTTGCAAAGCAAGCTGACAACACCAAGCCATTGTTTCACAATGCAACTAGAGAGGTCAGATAGGGCTTTGCGTACTGCTTGTTAGGAATGTGTATATAGTTTAAAGCCGAAGTAAAATTTTTTTCTTCTGGTTGTACAGTGAACAGCACATGAGCAATTCAGTGAATGGTCCCGGCACATCTGTGGGCCAGGATGAAGTAACTCTCATGTGCATGCGTGGAAGGTACATCACCCTGGCCAATCAAGAGGTCAAAGACTCTGAACCCAGAAGAAGTTGAGAAGATAGAAGTACAATAGAAATAAAGGAGCAGTGTGGGAGTCCTGCAGCAAGGGAGTGTAACGGCAGGTTAGCCATATAGGCAAATTTTTTTTTCTTTCTTTTATTTTCTTTTTAGGAAGTGGCTGAGTAGCAGCCTGGGATAAGTCAGCCTGGTGAGACGAGGCTCAGGTGAGTGAGGCGAGGTGAGTGAGGCAGGACAGGCTAGCCATCCCACCTCTCCAGAAGCCCTGACCTTCAGAACCTCCCTAGCCTATTCTGAGAGCTTTCTGCAGGAGGGATGGAGGAGAGGAGGAAGCTCAGATATGCATGCTTGAGGGACCTTGTCCAATCCCCTGGCAGGAGGCTGTGCATGGTGACCAGGGGAACCCTGAAGTAGCACAGAGACTGGGAGCAGTCAGTGAGTGTTGGGTGGAAGATGGACTGAGAGGAAGGCTGGAGTGAGGAGCCTTGGCAGGGGCCTCAAGGAGGAGGAGCCAACCTACAGGCAGGATTCTGAAAGGGAGGATTTTATCTGTCCTATTGTCTCCTTGGGAAGATGGCCTGTAAAGCAGCCCAGCATAAGGCCTGAAGGCAGCCACCAACCCACCAAGCAAACAGGGAAAGACAGAGTGAGTACTCCTACACCCCCTGGGCCAGATAAAGGGAGAGGGTGCAATACCCAACTAGTCTTCATCCGGGACTGTTCTAAATCTACAGTTCTTGGGCTCCCTTGCCAGGCAATACCCTCAGGGTGAAGAGAAAAATGTATCTGAAGTCTGAGGAGTTACACCAAATAGCTTTGAATTCAATTAGAGGAGAGACTATTTTTGTCCATATTTTTTGTACATAGTTGCTCTAAGTTGTCCTCAAGTTTACAGTTTCCTTGGGCATCCCATATACTCCTAAACTCCATCCAAGTTGTTAACCCCTTAACAAAACAACAACATGAAGCTCAAGGACTGTTTACAGTCTCCAGTGTGCAAAGTGAGGAAGAAAATGTGTGTTGGCTGTGCAGAGCTTTAGGGGGACTCAAAACTCAGTGACTACTAAGGGGGTAGTGCTACAAGAGGATTTTTGTTTTCCCTAGAGTTTAACTATAAACTGTTCCATAAAAGTATCTTATATTTGAACCATGAACCCATTTGGTCAAAGTGTCTAATATCTGAAAAATGTACCTTTCCTTCACTCGACTACTGCTCTGATCCACTCCAGGAGCCAAAGAAAACACCTGGGACTTCTGGGTATAGAGAAGCATGTGATAGCGCTGGGCCAACCAAAGCTGTCACATTGGGAGTCCATAGCACTGTGGAAACTACTACTTTGGCTACACAAAGCTTGCATGGACAGTTCTTCCACTCCTGGTGGATGAATGGAAAGGAAAGTCATCTGCATTAAAGTGGTCCTGTTGCTTTGCCCTCCATAGCACAGATTCACTTTGAGGTAGTGTTTCTCAAACCTTTTACCACACCACAGGAACTCTTGGTTTTCAGGTCTCAGGGGACCCTTGCTGCAACCAATTCATAGGGCATCAATAGGAAAATGCCCATTGATAGTCAGTTATCAGAATGCCACCCTTAAAGATAGCTATATCATTGGAGTCATGCCACTGATATTGCCAAGTCTAGAACCATGCAGGCACCATCAAATGGAAGGTCAACTAGCCAACTCCTAGCAGCCTCAGGAGGTACCCTAAGGTTCGCCAGAGCACTGGCTCAGAATGACTACCTTAAGGGCTTCAATAAATCCATTCAGAGCTGACTAAAGGCTTTGGAAATGCTCTTCAGATTACTGTTTACAAACTAAAATTTGCATGAACTGAGCCTAAATATCCATTTATTGTATTGGAAAGTGCAGTAGCTGATAGACAAAGCAGCTGCAAAATGACAGCCATCCAAACGCATCCTGCCACTTTGTGCCCTGCCTTTTAAGCCCTCTCTGGGGACTCTGCAGCGGAAAAGAAAATATTGGATTCTTGCAAACAAATAATAATTACATCGCTAATACCCAGGTTTCACCTTGTTGACTCAGAAGAATCTCATAAAATCCTCATCTCTGCTATCTCCATCAGCTACTGCAGTTGTGCTGACGCATAAGCACAGGCCTACGTGGGAATTGTTT
This sequence comes from Staurois parvus, assembly GCF_062004578.1. Lineage (NCBI taxonomy): Eukaryota > Metazoa > Chordata > Amphibia > Anura > Ranidae > Staurois > Staurois parvus. The sequence goes on from NW_028318219.1 coordinate 3,352,106, forward strand.
AATTACAACAATCTGCAGAGCAAATTGTTTTATCATATTTCAGACACAGGCTGAATGTTATTTTGTTTCCCAGCTAACGGGATGGCGTCACGTTGAAGATACAGCTTCAAAGGTATACTCCAGGCAGCACTGGAAGCCGAACAGAGAGGCCAGGTGACGTATGATAGCCAGTCTATAAACTGCCAGTGATGTCATCTCTGGTCTGTACTAGAGTCAGAATGCCTACTTGTCTCCAAAAAAGTGAACTTGTCATTGAAGCGTATCTAATGCCTTTTTTATTCATTTTGAAAAGAATAGAGAAGAGTTCAACCCTCTGAATACTTTTTGTTTTTTTGCTGGCTGTGTCCCATTGGGGACATTTTCATCACTTAGAGGAAAGTGAGCTAAATACCCTCTTAGACAGTTGTCACTGTCTTTATTGGAAGATTTCTCCTATTCCTGCTCTGACGGCAACCTGCAATTTTTGAACCTGCCTCTTTTTCAGTCCTGGGGACATTGGTCTTCAGTACAAACAGAAATGGCGAATCTCCCCATTTGGGAAACATGTAGGCAGGTACAGTCTACATTCTTCACTGCAGGTGCCATCTGGAACGGCAGTGCATCTGGAGGAGGAAGTCAGGAGAAATTGGGTTTCTCTATGATTCCCTCAGTCCCCCAGGACAGTGTTTCCATGGGCTACGGTGCATCCAGGCAACCCTGGAGGACATCTTGGGTCAGGCACAGTCTTTTTAAGTCCCTGCCTCTTGGTTTTGGCATGCAACTGCAAGCTGGCTAGTGTAGCGACAGCATAGTCATCTATCAGGGACAGCACTAGCTGCAGGGAAAAGTTCTGGAGGAGGAGGAGGAGGGAAAGCTTAGGACCTTCGTCTGCATCAGAGCAAGCTCCTTTTGGGTTGGACTAGCTAGGCCCCATAGTTTCCCAGGCGAGTGTGATTTTTCCCTTAGATATACATAAAGGGTTTTTTCCTTAGATACACATAAAGGGTTAGTTCGCCTTTACAATAAATGTTATACTGCATTATACAGTATTTGACCAAATAGATTATAAATCATTGTGCTGTTCGCAAAAAAAATTTCACCTTTATAAACTCTTACCTGCAGGGCAGCAGCACCGCTCACACCTGCAGGGCAGCAGCACCGCTCACAAGCCCGTCAAAAAAGTTGCTTGTGTTATCCTATAATTAAACTTGGAAGGGCATTGAGGGGTTAAAACGAGTACTGTAATACTGTCACATGCCCTTCCAGTTGTGTTGTTGAACCATCACATTGATTTGCAGAACAGTTGTTAAACCATCACATTGACTTGCAGAATATTTTGGCCCTTCCAATTGTGTTGTTGGGAGATTGCACTGAATTGTGTGGCATGTAGAACAATTGGTCCGTCCAATTCTGTTGTTGGGGAATTACACTAAATTGTAAGTCATGTCTTACTATCACCAGGCACTGGACTACAGTACTCAGTGACCGAACTTCATGTTCCTCAATTGAATGCATGTACAAACTCAGAAACGCGTAGAAACACAGAAGTATGGGTCTGGGGCACATCTTTTAAAGCGAAGGTTGAATCTACATATTAAGAAATCAGAGGTAAACAAGTTTTTTTTTTTAAATGAGTTAACTCATTGTGAATGTCATATATTTTGTGTGTGCAAAGTTTGATTTTTTTGTGATAAAAGTGAACTAACACCTAAAGGAAAGATAGGAACTGCCAGTGACTTTAAAGCAGACCTTCACTCCCAAATGGCTTCCCTTCTAACCTCTCCCCCCCCCATCTGCAATCAGAAACAGTATTTCTTTGAACGTTTTTGCAGCGTTGTCTTTTTTTTTTTTTTTTCAATTATTCCCCTGGCCCCTCCCCCATCACCATTCTTATTTAGGCATGAAGGACGTGTACTTGCTCCTGCAGCTTTCTGGGATACCACATAACAATTTCCAGGATCAGGGACACAGAGTGGCCAAAGAGCAGGGCATCATCAGGAGCTGGCTGCCTGAACATGGAAGAGACAGCCAGCTCCCAACAGTGTGGAGCACCAAGGAGATAGCATGGGACTTGGGCTATGTAACCTTAACAGCAGTCACAGCAAGACAGCACTGGATTATCTGGGCAGGTGGGTGTATGTTTTGAAGAGTGCCCAACAATCCATGTTAAGAGGGAGAAAAATATGGGATGGGGAGAGAGACCGGATTCACATTGCACCATCCTGAATGACACCCCAACGTACCTTGCTGCACACACCTTTTTGCTACATTAGGCAGTCCATTTACATCAATGGGTTGCCTTAACACACATTAACATGACAAACCAATCATGTGCAGTAAACACACCAAAACACACCAAATAGATGTAAATATGCCCGTAGAATTCCTTGGCTCTCCTGCTCATTCTATGGCTTCAGTACTTAGTTGCAAAGTTACATAATTAGAATAAAGAAGGACACAAGTTCAGCCAAAGGGGAAAAAAAATAAATGAAAAACCTAAATTAATGGCATTGCAATGCACCCTGTGCCAGGTGTCATATCATACTGCTGGAACTGTACTGTTCAAACATTTGCCAGAATAGTTTGCTCAGATGACAGGTGCACTTTACTTGAGTCAGCTTTTTTTTCCCCTTCTCCTTTCCTTCTTCCCACTTGTCGGTAATCCACTAATTGCTTTATGTAAACAACCGAATCGTTATTTAAAAGCGAACCTCTATACACTCAGCGCCACAAACTCCCTCACCTCAGCCAAATGGATGAAGCTTCCTGTTAATTGATTTTTTTTTTAATATGGAAAATTTACCTCGGCAGCACATTCATACTTTTATAAAGTTAGTAAGCACAATATAGATCCTTGATATCTGGAAGTACATTGCGGCCTTTTGTCTCACTTGGCTGGTGGCTCGCATAAAACTGTATGTTGTTTAACTGCTTCAATTTTGGAACATCAGTTTCTTCATGTTATCATGATCGCTAATCTGAAGTACTCCTCCCTCTGCAATAAATCGGGATGGTCCATTACTGCCGTAGTAAATTAGTGCTGTAAAACAGTAGTAATCTGCGGTAGGCCATTAAAAAAGGAGCCATATAGCAGCACTATAAAGTACTGTCTCACCATGGGGCTTTCAGCAGGGGAAGCTGGATTGCTGATAGAATTACAATATGGCTGGTGGAACGCACAACCATGTTGAATAACAGCTTCAGGAATATTACAGTTGGGATTTTACGTATCAGTTGTACAAGAGGGCGTAATAAGCTCTTTGTGCATATTTATTATTTCTGTTAGCTCCGTTTCACAAAGCTGGGGTTTTCTTAAGAAGCTCATTTTTAAATTGCAATCTAAATTGACAGAATTTGCAAATCTGCTTATCTAGTCCTGAGATTAGTACAGCCCTACCAGACAGCAAAGTCAAGTTGGTGACCTGACACTTCTCTACTGCAGTTTAGGGATGAGTTTGGGTTCGGTCCAAACCTAATAGTTAGTTGTCATTGTTGGGCAATGAGGAGCGAGCAGGAGACTCCCTGACCTGCAACTACATGAATACAAAGGGGCACGTATGCTCTATACATCATTGACCTGATATGGCCACTTGTCCATATTAGGTCAATGACGTTGACTTACTATGACTACATCCATATAACGTCCATGACATTGATCTAATATGGTAACGTGCCAATATTAGGTCTGAGACGTTGACCCAATATGGCAACATGCCTGCATTAGGTCTATGACATTGACCCAATATGGCAACTTGCCTACAATAGGTCAATGACATTGACCCAATATGGCAACTTGCCTGCATTAGGTCTATGACATTGACCCAATATGGCAACATGCCTGCATTAGGTCTATGACATTGACCCAATATGACCACGTGTCTGTATTAGGCCTATGACATTGACTTAATATGGCCACCTGTCTGTCTATGACATTGACTTAATATGGCCACGTGTCTGTATTAGGTCTACAGCATTGACTTAATATGGCCACGTGTTTGTATTAGATCTATTTGGTTAACCTAAAATGGTCATATGCCTGAATTAGGTCTATGACATTGACCCAATATGGTCACGTGCTTGTATTAGGTCTATGACATTGACTTAATATGGCCACGTGTCTGTATTAGGTCTATGACACTGAGCTACTATGGTCACATGCCTGTATTAGGTTTATGACATTGATCTTCTATGGTCACGTGCCCATATCAGATCTGATGTTGACATAATATTGCCACGTGCACTTATTAAGTCTACGACATTGACTTAATATTACCACGTGTCTGTATTAGGTCTATGACATGGACCTAATATGACCACGTGCTTGTATTAAGTCTATTTCATTAACCTAATATGGCCATGTGCCTGTATTAGGTCAATAACATTGACCTAATACGGGCATGTGTCCGCATGAAGACAGTTACATTTTATTTTTCCATGTTCAGATTTGCTCAACTTTTGCATGAAGAGAAAAAGGAATAGAATTGCAACGCAAACATTTCCCTGCATAGGAGCAGAGATGGAATAAGGCAGAATGGGGCTCTAGGCAAGGTAGCAGCTTTGGTACCCCAATCTCCGATTGCAATTGGTGAGGATTGCAACAGGTACGGAGAAGCCGCCTATTTGCACTGTCTACATTGGCATAGCACATTCTATGCAGGTGGGACAGGTGGGGGGCAGCGGAACAGGAGGGAGGCAGCATGAATGGGGAGCCATGGGACAGGAGGGTGACAGCAGGATAGGAGAGGGCAGTGGAACAGGAGGGCGGCAACACGACAGGTGGGAGCAGCCGGAAAGGAGGGGGGCAGCATGACGGGGCAGTGTGACGGGGGCAGTGTGATGGGGGGCTGCGGGATGGGGGGCAGTGGGACAGCTAGGGGGCAGTGTGGCAGGAGTGGAGAAGCACTAGTCCTCCAAGATCTTACCTGTCCAGCAGCAGCTTCTCCAGATGGTGTAAGGATCTGGTGCCAGGATTGGTAGATAAACCTGTGTCCTATCTCCAACAGGGTTTACGGCGGCAACTGCAACAAAGACCGGGGAGCTTCTGCACTCTGACCTCCTCTTCTTCTTCCTCCTCCTCCACGGGGCTTTCCGTTGGCACCTCTTGGCCTCACCCACCCCGCACAGCCTGGCACGCACTGACAGCACTCCCTGGATCTGTCCACCACTCTGATCTTTTTTGCAATCGGTCCCCTTGCCCCTGTTTGTATGTCAGGTTGGCTCAGCTGTGTGTGTGTGTGTCCCCATGGGGGCACTGCCCCCTATCAAATTCTGTCCAAGGCAAACGCCTTGTTTGCCTCTCAGCAGATCACACCAACACACCAGAGGAAACATACCAGAGGCCTCCCCATCACATCATTGTCCCCCCATCACAAAGTTCTCTCACCCATTTATGATCTTGGGCAAACTGGGTCACAAGCTTACATTGTCACGGACTTGGGGCTGCAGGTGAACCATTGCCCGGAGAACTCTGTTTTTTATTGTGTCTTCAAGTTATCCAGAAAGAACTATCATTGTAACATAAGACTTCCTATGTCTAATGTATTCCTGGGCGCGGACTGTCTGCCGTGGACATTGTCTATGATAATGTGATTATCTCTTATCTGATGATTTTCTGTATAAATTCTGTGTTTTTCTCTAATAAACCAATTCTTGTTGTTTACTCCAAAAACTGGTGTTGTCTAGTTCTTTGAGGTAGCTACAGCTATAATCACTTGCCTCGTGTTCCAGAGCTTGGGAGTAGCTTGTTGACGAAGATACCCATTCGGTGTGTCAGGAGTGCATCACATGCAGCAACCCAGGGGAAGCCAAAAGGCACCCTGGTTGAAAAAAACACTGGTTTAGGAAAAATGGGGTTACCAGAGTCATAATTTTTTTTAAATATAATACAATAGTGTTACTTGGCTCTTAGAATCCAGTAACACTTAGCAGAGCTCTCCCTTCTAACAGATGAAAAAGACAGACAATATACAGTAAGCAGGCGCAAAGGCGAATTGGTGACATCAGGCCTTGGCATTAACATGTGAAGAGGTGAGACACCAGAAGTCTGGAAGAGAACAAAATGCTTTATCACTTCCTACAGAGAATCAAGCCACAAGATCACTCTTATTATTAAGAGACTCTTGTCTTTCCTCTTTAGTCAGGAAGCCTCAATAACTTAAATTTCCTCAACCATCATTGACAGCTTAGGAAAGGCTAAGAAGCAGAAGGACAATTACTGCAATCTCATTCTACACAGGATCTTTTTTTATTAAAGGGGATGTGTAAGCCTATTTTCCATAATTTCTAGATGCTTCAGAAACTAGTCTGCATACTTTACCAGGTCAGACAAGATGAAGTTTTTCTTTCTATTAGGATCACAATTGGTAGTACAATGCTCTGGAGGGTTATTTTTCTTTAGAGGCTATCTTCAGAAGAATACACGGACTGTCTGGACTCTCTAAGTAAACATATGACAAGGGTAGAATATATGCCTTCCAATCTAACCAAGCCTGCTAGGCCATACCCTCCACCATCCCAGCTATACAAAATACACAAACAAGTTTTTGGAGTCAAAATGGCCATAACAGCCTTTTATTAACCAATAAATTATTTCAACATAGATAACATAGCATTCCAAATTATAAACAGAGGAAAATGTGGTGGTCATTTGAGGGCCATAAACCCAACTTCACTTTTGCGGAAAACATTCCTTCAACTTAGGCCCCCAGCCACAACCCACCGGCTCGTGGACAATCCTACTTATCCCCAGCCGCAGCCCACCGGCTCGGGGACAATCCTACTTATCCCCAGCCGCAGCCCACCGGCTCGGGGACAATCCTACTTATCCCCAGCCGCAGCCCACCGGCTCAAGGACAATCCTACTTATCCCCAGCCACAGCCCACTGGCTCAGGGACAATCCTACTTATCTCCAGCCTCAGCCCACCAGCTCGGGGAAAATCCTACTTATCCCCAGCCGCAACACACCGACTCGGGGATAACCCTACTTATCCACAGTGAACACCATTTTACCTATTCTGAGTTAACCCCTTGTTAACTGGAATGTACCGAGGTCCCCATACCACTGATGGGTCCTGAATTTGTCTCCATACAGAATTATTTCCAGCTTCAAAGACCAACGCCGCCGTGACAATCCAAACCAAAACACAAAGGGGAGGGAGGGAGGGTGGGAAGCTTCTTCTTCTTCCAAACTTCCCCTACTGGACTTCCTGAGGACAGACCCTCCTTTTCCTCCCTGGGAGACCCTCCCCAACATGCCCCGTCCAATAAGGTAAGCCTTAATCCTCAAAACTTTCTTCCCATAATTTAACCCTCTGTTGTCCCTCTATTCCCCATAGTCATGTCAACCCTGCGCTTATTTTTTTTTTTTTTGCTCTGGGCCTACCTTTATTGCAAATGTATTTTCTGCTTAACGAAACTACATATTTTCACAGTGTTAAAGGAAGCTACACTCACCAGCCACTTTATTGGGTACACCTGTTCAATTGCTTAACAACACAGATTGCTAATCAGCCAATCACATGGCAGCAACTCAATGCATTAAGGCATCTAGATGTGGTGAAGACAACTTGCTGAAGTTCAAACTGAGCATCAGAATGGGGAAGAAAGGGGATTGAAGTGACTTTGAATGTGGCATGGTTGTTGGTACCAGACAGGCTGGTCTGAGTATTTAAAAAACTGCTGATCTACCGGGATTTTCAAGCACAACCATCTGTAGGGTTTACAGAGAATGGTCTGAAAAAGAGAAAATATCCAGTGAGTGGCAGTTGGGTGGACAAAAATGCTTTGTTGATGTCAGAGGTCAGAGGAGAATTGGCAGACTGGTTGCTGCAACATTCAGATGGTAGGGGCAGAATTTGGCATAAACAACATGAAAGCATGGACACATCCTGCCTTATATCAACAGTTCAGGCTGTTGGTGGTGGTGTAATGGTGTGGAGAAGATGTTCTTGGCACTAGCAAGGTGTACCTAAGAAAAGTGGCCAGTGAGTGTATATGTACCATTGGACATCTATGTAGTCTCTATGATTAAGTCCCAAAAAAGGGCCAAGGTTTCCGTGCTAAGAATGGGTTCACTGGACACTCCCAGCACAATGACCAAGATGTCGCCAACAGCTCCCGGTCTGTAGTTATGATCCAGAGCCAACAGGATGGCTGGCTGGAAGGGGTAAATCTACTATTGGTTTGTCTCAGTATGTTAAGAAGCTACATTCTTTGTATACAATTTTTTATTACTTATTTATTTATTTCAAGTACTTATATAGCGCCGTCAATTTACTCATCACTTTACATATGGGTTTATATTGTACATTCACATCAGTCCCTAACCCTCAAGGGGCATACAATCTAAGGTCCCTAACTTACATTCATACATACACTTACTAGGGCCAATTTAGACAGGATTTAGTTAACCTACCAGCATGTCTTTGGAGTGTGAGAGGAAAGAGGAGTACCTGGAGGAAACCCATGCAGGCACAGGAAGAACATGCAAACTCCAGGCAGGTGGTGCCGTGGTTGGGATTCGAACCAACGACCCTAGGTGCCAGGTGGAAGTGCTAACCATTTAGCCACTGTGCTGCCCAAAACTTGCAACAATTCTGTTAGCTTGTTGCAGAGTTAGAGTTGGGACACATAAGATGACAGCACCAATCCTGTGTTGGTAAAATCTGTTGCCAGTTTAAGCTGATGTCATGACTGTTGCCCCAAATTTCCTGTTTCAGGGTGGCACTGTGTGCATCCATAGAAGTACACAGCCTTATAGCCTATATACAGGCACTCCCCTGCTCCTCCTCACTCTTCCCCCCTCCCTTCCCAAAGCTAACAGACTGGTTGGATACTGCACTGTCCCCTGTTAACCTTTTCTTCTGATGACTGGAAGTTCAGGGAAGAAGCAATAAAAGAGCAGGAGCAAGTAGTACTGAAAGTTGTTAACTGAAAGTGCTGGGGTAAGAATTTTAACAAATAGTTTATTGGGGAATGTTTAATTTATTGCATTAAATTTGTTAACCTTAAAAAGCTAAGGGTCTAATTCTACTTTAACTGATCTGAAATGCAAATAGACAGTAGTCTTCACAGTAGCAAGAATACGTCTTTCACTTGAAAATCCTTTAAGACATGCTGACATGATCATTAAAGCCCAATTGAACTTTCAGTTTAAATCAGCTAAATACATTCGAAAGAAAATATGCTCATTGTGTTACAGCTTGTCCTCTTTAGAAAGCAGCCACAGTCTCAACAGAAGTGCCTGTCCCCTGCCAGCATGCTGTAGAGACGGACCTTTCTGCATGGTAGCAGTGCTCTGTTTGTAGAGGGCAGGCATGCCCACTGCTGAGCCAGAGCTAGAGCCCTCTAATCAGCAAGGAGCTTTGCTGATTGGAGAGCTCTAGTTCTGACTCAAGGGGTGGGACAGACCTCTGCAGAGAGGCCACTGCTTCCATACAGTGCAAGGGTATGTCTCTGCAGCATCCTGCCAGGGAATGGGGCTTTCTATTCTTTTTGTTTTGGTCAGACTGGAATGTAGGAAACCTGGAAACACTGAAACCAAAGCATTCAGCCTGATTTACATGGACATACGGATCCATACACCTGTGTGCAGGGCTTCTGTTAGAAACCACAGGGCCCTATACAGCCAACCTGACAGGGCCCCCCCCCCCTCAAAAAAGAAAAAAAAACACAGTTTACTATGCTTCAGTTATGAATGAAAACAGTAAGTGATTGGTACCAATCACTCATTGTGTTCATTCAGAAAAGGAAGGGGTTGGTAAATGTGACATATTTTATTTAGAGGACCTTTCCCCAACTCAATATCCTGAAGGATCCTATTGTTTGGTGGTGGGAAGGAGAGGAGTGAAGCATCAGCACTGCGGGGGTGAGGGTACACAGGGAGGCCTGGGTATCAGGGGGAAATGCACGGTGCACAGGGAGGGTGATAGGTGCACAAGGGGGGCAATTACTGGAACCGATCCCCTGTGTGGCTCTCTCTGCAGCAGCTGAAACCAGGGTGGATTTGATTTAAATCAAGTTGATTTAAATCACTAGTGAAAAAGCTTGATTTACATAATACATTTTAAACAGCAACTGTCATCTCTTTCCCGCAGTGGCTCCTCCTCTGACCCACTGTTGACTCACCGACAGTCCCATTAAATGGGACGCCTGGTGATGCGGCAGGGACACAACAAGGTGAGGGACGTGGCTGCAGCAAGTGAGTGGATGCCCGCTAACAGGCGCTGCCATTATGGATCTAAAATGACAGGTGCTCTTTAAATGTAAAGAATCTGACTCATTCTCGCTGGTAGTTAGAATCTTTAATATTTGCAAACCAAATGAAGATTTCCTTTTTGGAATAATAAGCTGTCAGGTTAGTAAAACAGCGATATCAGAACCAATTTTAGGTTAATAGGTTAATCACACTTAGCTGGAGAACGACTCTAATTCTTTTATTTCATGTTTTTTCTCATGGTTACTGTGAAATTGTGTGAATGCATCATGTTGTCTCAGCTTGCAGAGCTTGGATTCATTGAATGAGTTTATCAAAAATTTAAATATTGCAGAATATACAGCCTCATGCTACATAACTAAGCTCCATTTCATGCTGAATAAACTAAATTATTCATGTATCTTAAATAGAAAACTATTTTTAGATAGATTTTTACTCCAAAAGCATTTTATTACAATAAATATAATAAGTATTTAAAAAAAAATCCAATTAAATTTAAAAAATCCAATTTTTTTAATTTTCTTTTTAAAATCATTGATTTTTATCCACCCTGGCTGAAACCCAGTGGGAGGGAGAAGAGAAGAAGCCAGCTTTAAGTTGCTGCAAGGAGCCATACAGGGGATCGGTTCCAGTAATTGCCCCCAACATCATGCTAATCACCTTCCCTACCCACAACTGATTCACCCAGCTGCCTGGGCCCCCCCATACAGGAGGACTGCCTGTGTGAATGGCCATCTTCACCTGCACACAATGCTTAGGTATTCTGTACAGCCCAGGGGCGGACTGACAACTCATGGGGCCCCCGGGCAATAGGGGATCATGGGGCCCCTGAGTCCTTGCCCAAACTAAAAAAAACCTATGAAAAAGGTACCAGGGGCATCTCATGGGGCCCCCTACTGTCCCCGGGCCCTCGGGCAGTGCCGGAGTTTCCAAATGGTCAGTCCGCCCCTGGTACAGCCCCTTACAGGTAGCCTGTTCATATTAATGACTGGCGGATGCCTGCATGGAGCAGTCTGCCTGCATTGGGATTCCTGCATCAGAGTCGCACAGATATATACTTTGGGGTGCACACGGACATCCCTGCAGGTCTGTGTAGCCAGACGCCTGTCATTAACTTGAATAGGCTGCCTGCACTCACATGGAAGATAAATATATTTTAAATATATTTTAAAAATATTCTTTCCAAATATATTGACATATATTTGAAATACTACAATTTTGTCCATATTCGATATAATTCAAAGTATATTTTTATAAATATATATATATGTGTAAAATATATTTCAAATACATTTTTCTTCCATATAAGGCATGGGACTTCATGGAACACTTGTACATCCAGCGAGGGTGAAGACAGCCTGGTACAGACTGGCATGCCTGCGTGAATGAGGCCTTAGCATGAGGACCAAAGCAGCTAATATTTAAAGGGCCTCGCCATTACAGGTTTCATTCTATAAGAATTGTGCATAGAAATACATTACAGCCTGATATTTGTTTGTATTTGAAGATAGGCTAACAGTCCCTCTGTGAATTGCATTATGAATATTGCCTTTCTGCGTTCTTATAATGCAAGTCTTTCTCCCCTCAAGGCTGATCCATGATCCTTAGCGCAGAACGGTAAGTAAACAATTTAAACAGTCAATAGCATAACTACATTTTAATGTTCATCAGCTTGACCTCCACTCTTAAATGTTTCATCAACCGCATCATTGTTCATGTGTCTCTGAGGCAGAATTAATTTACGTAATGATTGCTGTCACATTGCGGGGCGGGGGTGTTATTAATCGTATTTGTAATATTGGTATTTATACCACCTGTTATTTATAAATCAGCAGGGTATGGCATTGGATTGCAACTCTACGTTTTTGGCACATTTGATGATATAATTTTTGCTTTTTAGCAATGCTGTTAAAGAGACCCTGTCACCAGACAACGCATTTCAACAACAAGTTACCTATAAGATTATATGTGCATGTGACATATTTTATACATGTTATTTATCTTTAAAATCCTCCCTTGTGTAGACTTTCAAAAGTTCTAAGATTGTTACAGGACGACTCCATCTTGGATGTGATGTCAGAAACCTCAGCAAACTCAGAGCTGTCACTCAAGTAACACTGTATAGCACGTAAACACAAGGCCTGTATGCCAAATCCAGTCCGCCAGACCATTTTTTATAATCCTCGCACCCCCCTCATGTCCACCTTGTCTCAGCAGTTGGCAGCATAGAGAAGGACAGAATTCCTCCTCCAGATCCTGCGCTTCTCCATGCAGCTGCGGAGAGAGGCTCATCTCTGCCCTTCCAGTCTCAACAGTTGGCAGCAGAGAGGAGGACAGAGCTCCTCCTACAGATCCTGCACCTCTCTGTACAGCCACAGTACCCCCTCGTCTCCATCACCCCTGGTCTTAGCATTTAGCAAACTCCGGCAGCTGGCTCCAGCCCTACTCAGGTCCTCCTCCAGACCCTGCACTTTCTGCTTCCCAGCTGCTTTCTGGCAGCAGCACAAAGTAAGGGGTGTGCACTGTGATATAAGGGAGGGTGGGGGACTCTTGAATTCTAATGGTGGGGGGGCCCTTGACACAGGGGCGGACTGACCATTTGGGAACTCGGGCACTGCTCGTGGGCCCAGGGTCAGTAGGGGGCCCCATGAGATGCCCCTGGTACCTTTCATAGGCTTTTCTGGGTGTGGTTTGTGTGTGGGCGAGGACACAGGGGCCCTATTGACCGGGGGCCCCATGAGTTGTTAGTCCATCCCTGCCTTGACATCTGATGTAAGTGGGGGTGGAAATCTGTTGATAATTGTTATGAGAATAATACAATTTTATGCCATTTAAAAAGGAGGGCCACACACCTCTGGTATCATCCACAAGAAATTTTATTGGAGACTGACAGACAGAACACCATGGCAGAATCATGTTCTATCTGAGCAGTTTCCAATTTGTCTTTTGGTTGATATCAGCAGTGTGTGGCCCTCCCTTTTTCAAATGGCACAGAATTAACTACAGTGTAGAGCTGGCAGGGGACAGATCTAGCATCGGATCGATGCTGCATCCACCTAGGTGGGTATGAATGTTTATTTTTTTTAATTCCCGCACATCTATTTTAATGAAATAAACATTACAGCAGTCATAAGTGTGTCGCAGGTGCAATGCACAGGCTCCTGCATAGTTCACACCTAGCCCCAGGTACAGACCTCTTGTTACGGTACATACCTTCTGTTATGGAGAGGAAGTTATAAATGGACTATGAGAGAATACAGGTCCCTAGCCTTCACTGAACATTTCTAGGTCCATGTGAAGCCCGGTTGGTGGGCCTGCAGCTGCTTCGTAACACTAAGACAAGCACAATGACAGCTAGGAGTTGGATCCCAGCTGCAGTAGATCAGTAATGTACTGACCCAAGCGTAATGAAATGGAAGAGAAGGGGGGATTGTAGGATGCAGTTTGGCATTTTCACCTTGGACACCCTGAGCCCTGGATGTCCTTGCCCTGGCACTGACTACAAGTGAGGTGAAGCCACCGCCATGCTTCTGGCACAATCTGATGAATGGAGGATGCCACTGAGCAAAGCTTGCATTGGCGTGAGTTAGTGGACCAAATATCTTTTTGTTCTTGGGGTTGTTGAACCTGTGCCAGCATGAAATGAGCCCCCTGGTAACTTCCGCCCAGAGAAGGATAAAACCCCCAGAGGGGCACTGAGGGCTGTCACATTTGGTGAAACAGAGCAGGACTGAATGCCAAAATTTTCACATTCTTCTTCAAACTAAGAGACATAATCTCACAGAGCCGGGGTTCGCTTATGCCATTGCCTTAGTAATGTGAACAGAATGCAATGTGGTATCAAGATACAGTGGGGTATAGAAAAAGAATCTATCCCCTTTAAAATACTGTAATCACATTTTGTTGTTTTGCAGCCTGAAATGAAGACAGATACAGTTTTTGTTTTATCCAGCTGTATTTACTCAGTGCAACGAATGCCATCCAAGTGAAAGATATAACACCAAAGTGTAAGAAAAAAATTAAAAACCAGAATTACTGAGCTAGAAAAAGGATCACCCTCCTTCTAAAAATGACTTGTAAACTCAATCAAGCTAATCACCTTTTCAATGGCATACAATGTCACTTGACTTTCAACTGTGATCAGCTGTGGTCATTTTGATGAGCTCAACATGAAAAGTGCTTTCCTGGAACATTTCAGTCCCTGATAACGCAACTGAAGCAAACAACCAGCTATGGGTGGTAAGGCACTGACAAAAAAATCTCCAGGATAAAGATGTGGACAGGCACAAGTCAGGAGATGGATACTAAAAAAATCAAAAAGCTTTATCAATGCCTAGAAGCACAGTAAAGCCTATTATTAAGAAGCTGAAAGTATTTGGTACAACACAGACCCGCCTTGGATCAGTTCATCGCTCCAAACTGCATGAAAGAGCCAGAAGGAAACTGGTCAGAGAGGCAACCAAGAGGCCTACAGCAACTCTGAAATAGTTGCAGGAATTTATGACAAAGAGTGGTCATTGTGTGCATGTGACAACAATATCACAAATTCTCCATAAATGTGGCTTGTATAGGAGGGTAGCAAGAAAAAAGTCACTCATCAAGAAAGACCACATGCAGTCACCACTGGGCTTTGCCAAAAGCCACCTTGAATATTCTGAGGCCACATGGAAAAAGGTGTTCTGGTCAGATGAGACTAAAATTGAATGATTTGGCTTCAACACTAAATGACATGTCTGGGGAAATCCAATAGAGCTCACCATCCAAATACCACCATTCCTACAGTAAAGCATGGAGGTGGGAATATCCTGTTATGGGGGGTTTCTCTGCAACAGGGACTGGAGCACTTGTCATGATAGAAGGAAAAATGGACGGGGAAAAATACTGTCAAATGCTTGAGGAAAATCTGCTGCCCTCTGCAAAAACGTTGTCAATGGGAAGAAGGTTTACCTTTCAATATGATGATGACCCAAAAGCACACAGCAAAAATGACCACACAGTGGTTGAAGGAGAAAACAGTGAATGTTCTTGCATGGCCTAGTTAGAGCCCAGACTTAAACCCCATTAAAAATCTGTGGAATGACTAGAAGACTGTAGTCCACAAACGGTCACCATCAAATTTAACTGAACTTAAGCAATTCTGCAAAGAAAAGTGGGCAAATATTGCAAAGTCTAGATGTGCAAAGTTAGAAACATATCCCAACAGACTTAAGGCTAAAATTAAAGCAAAAGGTGGTTCAACAAAATACTGACGCAAGGGGGCGAACCTCTTTCCAACTCAATGATTCTGTTTTTTAATTTTCTTTATTTTTTCTGACATGTTGGTGTTATATCTTTCACTTGTATGTTATAAGTTGGTGCTGGATAAAACAAAAACTGTGTCTGTCTTCATTTCAGGCTGCAAAGAAACAAAATGTGATTATTTTAAAGGGGAGGTGATTCTTTTCTATACCCACTGTATGTTTTGACCATGCTATGCAATGACCATAGCGTACCGTGAGGTGTGCAAGGGACAGCAAGTGACCATAGTGTACCGTGAGGGGTGCAAAGGACAGCAAGCAGAGATCAGGTTGTGGGGAGTCATCAGAAGTATACAGAATGGGAACTCCCTGAAGCTCTGTAAAAAAGCCCAGTGCTGGACCTCTTCCTTAATTTCTGTAGTATCAAACAAGGTCATCAGCCTGAAATATTTTTAAAAAACTGTGGCGTTCTATACTAACGTAGAACTGAGTACACTGTGAAAGCCCAGTGGTTAATTTACTAAAAGGCTCTTTTGCATGAAAGTGTAGAAAATCTGAGCTGCTTTAAAACATCCATTCAGTTTAAAGGAGAACTCCACTGTGTATCAATTGATCCTACACTGACACATAATGTAACTCAAACAGCTTTTATCTATGAACACCAAAAACTTGAAAGATCTGACTCAGGAAGGAATAAAGGCCATCTCCTAGGAACCGATAGGAACTTTCCTTTCTGTGTTCTGATCTGATGATGCAATGCGGGGGGCCAGGCACAGTCACAGCATGGCTCTCGCTGGCTTAGTCACGATTGGGCTTATCTAAAGATCTGACAGTGGAGTCTTAAATTATTATAATTGCGCAGACCCACTTATGAAAGATATATATTTGCCCGAGGAAATGTCAGAACTGAGAGGCCCCTGAGGTCTGACAGCTGTTGCCCTGTCATATGCCTGAAGCTACTAAAGTTACTACCAAACATGAAATAACAATTCCTGATCTGGCTGTCTTTCTGTCCATTTAAACAATGGTTTTGTGTTATGGGCTTCATTAAACATCACTGGCATCAACCTGATAAAAGAGGCTTGAAAACCTTGCCTGACCATTAGAGAAAGGAACTCTCTGGCTTTGCCGGAGTCTTCAAACACTTACTGTGACTGCCAGAGCTCTGGGATTTAAAAAAAAAGTCAGATTTTTTTTTTATGTAATTTTGTTTAATCCCCAAAGAACCAAGGGCATGTAGCACTTGGTCCCATTCAAATCTATCCTGCCATTCCTGAGCAGTATGGTTGGACAGTTTGCCACCCTTCCCACCACCGTATTCCGATCACACTGCTAGCAAGGAGCTGACTATATAATTACATTGACAATGCTGGTCTCTGCTAGCAGAGATGCTCTGGAAATCAGTGCTGCCATTTACAACAGATCATTCAGTGCTGCAAGGCTGTGTGATCTATTTGCCACTCCTTGTAAATACACAACGTAACACACAGCATTGGCAGATGCTCACACAGCCCTATTTATTCTACCAAAATTAGTGTGTGCTGTAAATTGCCTCCAGAATAGATCCTGTTTCTTTTTGCTGGTGGCTTCCATTTTGCTGAAGCCCTGAGTTCTGGGCAGAATTACATCTTTAGGCTGTCAGCAGATTGGCTTCCTCTACAAATCTGGCACAGTGCCTAAAAATAGAGAGCAACTGAGCATGTGCAGAGCAGGGTGAGGCAGTGTATTATTGGATTTTAACCTCCCTGGCAGTATTCCCAAGTGTAGCTCGGGGTAAAGTTTCAGTACCACATACGGTAACCCCGAGCTACACTCGGGCTTACCATGCAGCGCTGCTCAGGGATCCCTCGATCACTTACCTTGTCCTGTGCTCCCGCGATGTCCCTCCTGCAGTGTCCCCGGCAATGTAATCCGGCGGGTTCCGTCCTCTGTGAGCGTCGGGACGTACGGGGGACAAACCGGCGAGAAATTTGAAAATGACAAAAAGTGACATTCACAAAAATCACTAAAATCACATAGTAAAACATTACTGTACCAAACCATTTCACATACATTTTGTCCCGAGTGCTTTGTCCTGCGCCCTGCCTAAATTCTTACTGTTCTTTCTGCCTGGAAACTGAGAAATGTCCATGGCGTCCAAAAAGCGTCCCTTTAGGTCAAAAGCGGTTTTAGACCGGCTAGAGAACAGCGATAGTAAATTAGAACTACTTGCAGAATTGAGTGATAATGATTCGTGGGGAAATTCGTCATCAGACACTGAAAACGATTTTGCGACTTTGCTCAGTGATGTGCGAACTTGGCGCTATATTTCAAATTTCAGTGTTTTTGATTTGATTATATTATTGAATTAAATTTATTATTATTATATTATTATTTTTTATGATTATTTATTAAATTATAATTTATGATTTCGTGTTTCAAGTTTTATTCTACCCGGGATGTTTACTAGACTCTTGTTCGGACAGATTTCAGTGAGTTATTCCTAAGAATTACGGGCCTACAATATAACCAAATTTCCATGCAAAATAATGGTACCGCTTTCAGCACCAAAAATCTGAAATAATCATACCGCCAGGGAGGTTAAATAGTATAGGTACTTATAGGTATAGGTACTTATTTTTAATGTTTTACATACTTATACCTGCAAAAGGGTCAGACTGAAATAATCTAGGAGGACTGAATTATCTGACTAAAGCTCCACTACAAAAACATCAGCACTGTTGGGGCTGTGTGATGATCTGCCAGTGCCCTGTATATTTACTATCAGCTGGCAGCTCTATAACACATCTTTGCAGTGCTGATTGTTCATTCATAACAGAAACAGAACAATCAGCTCAAAGAGGTGGCGTGGGCTCAGTGATGGCTGTACCTCCCCCACAGGACCACCAACAATTAGGGCTTCAGATTGGGGTGGAGCTGCAGCCTGGATTAACAAAAATAAAGAAGTGCTTTTAATCTGTAACAGGGCAACTGATGCTATATGCATTTGGTCCCCTGGAGGATTACATAAAAGTTTAAACATTTTCATGCAAGTCCTTTAAATCACACCTGGGCTCTTCCCTTGTAGAGCGATGCAACAGGGTCGCTTAATTTCCCCCTTTCCTCTCCAACAGTGGTTCATACTCCCATTGCCTTTGACCTATTCTACCACCAGGAGGAAGCACTGTGGACTGTAAACTCAACGTCATGACTTGAAGCTTAAAAAAAATGAAGTGGGGAATTATTAGAACTCCTGCTGGGTTTTTACTGCTATCAAAGGCTCTAACAGAAAGATTTAGCTTCATTTTTTTACCTGCTGGTAAAGCTTTCACCAGATAGAAAGTAAGGAAAAATCTGCAACAGAGATACAAGCAACCGTCCCCTACTCTTAATAAGAACATTTTTATGTCTGTCTTTGTTCCTGTTGGAGAGTACTCCCCACCTTCTGTCTGGAAAAACATTGTCAACAGGACAGAACTGGAAGTGAGAGTAAATCTCTCTAATGGAGCCCAAAATAAGAATAAAAAACTGCCAGGGGTTATAACCCTTCCCCAATCTAAAACTAAGAAAAAAAAAGTTTGGTACACTGTATGCGTCCTTGACCGTCTGAGCTTCTGTGCCGAGCACACTCACCGGGTGCTCTCTGCACACAGACCAAGTTATCTCAGATGGTTTACAGTCATGGGTGGTGATTGGGAGCCAGTGGGATGGGCTCTGGATTATGTAACCGTTGTGAGAGCCAATCATAGTGACTGGGTGATTGTAAAGTTTCTTCCCCTCCCAGTGTTAAAACCCAATTAAGACATGGTGGAAAGGGGCTAAAGGGGTATTAAACTCGAATTTGTTAAAGTTGCTGACCAATCGATCTCTTCAGTCAGAAATGCTTCCTCCTGCCTATCAGTTGTCATATACACTGAGCCACACACGCGCAGCACAGTGTACAGTTATGTCACCCAATCTGTGCCATGGCGATGACTCCTGTGTGCATGCACAAGAGTGATGTCAACACGACTTGGCCATTAAACCAAAAAACATGAAAGGAAGACCAGGAAAGGATGGAAGCTCCCAAGCACTGAAAGTGATAAATCGATACTAATTTCAGGATTTTCTCCATTCCCTTTAGGGCCCTTTTACACACATGCATTGTAATGTACATAAAAGTGAGTTGACATATGCAGTAGGTTCCAATGAGCCCAACACAGTATGATTTTCTGTCTGACACAGTATAATGCAATACAATGCAATGCTATATTGTAGTCAGGGGCGGACTGACCATTTGGAAACTCGGGCACTGCCCGAGGGCCTGGGGTCAGTAGGGGGCCCCATGAGATGCCCCTGGTACCTTTTTCATAGGCTTTTTTGAGTTTGGGCCAGGACACAGGGGCCCCATGATCCCCTATTGCCCGGGGGCCCCATGAGTTGTCAGTCCACCCCTGATTGTAGTCTTTGTTGTGTGCTGAGGGAGCAGTAAGTTTGTTTTGGCCTTGTAAGCCCATTGGAATGCCATTGACAATAATGGCAATGCACTGCACCATGGATACACCACACACTATTATAACACAGGTAAATAGGTGCAAAGCCAGCCTAGGAGAATTGTAGAAAAATGATAACGTTTTGCAATAAATACTGTACATCATATCTACTCTTCATTTTTGGTTGCCTAGTTTGGTAGAAAATATGAGACTCAACAGAATTTTGGGCAGAATCCAAAAAGCATTGAATAACTTTCTCTACACCATGGGCACAACCATTCACTGCAGACAATTCCGTCCAATGGTCACCCCTACATTTACAGCCACTAGGACAGCTAATCAACACACAGAGAGTCTGGAAAATTATTTGCAACCCTCCCAAGAGGGAACATCTGCAGGTCACAGTATGAAAAGGAATTACGGAGAGCATATAACCTGATATTATGCTGCAATTTTTATCCCGTTGTTTTCCTCTATTGCTAATGGTAGCTCCTTCGCTCTTCCTTTGTACCTGTTTATATAATCGCCCTTCCATTGTGTAGCAAGAGTAAGGTCAATCTGAAAGTTGTACAAAAATAACATGAATGACTCGAGGTTAGATTTAATTACACAAGGTCAGGACCAGCGCTGTGGTGTGAATTTCATGACATATAATATTTACTCTCCTTGATAATCCTTGAAAATGCATTCTGTGACAGCAACTCTATTCCCATGAATACCTGACTTAGCTGAATAGAACAGTCCAAAACCAAGGTCTGCTGTCCACATATACTGACCCCGTATATGAATGTCATATCCTAGATCATAACACAGGTCAACGCAAAGCTGGCTGCCTATTCAAAAGGTCCAGAGGGAGAGTGAGGTATCCATAATGTGTTTTTTGTTACATGAATCACATCTCCACAATAAATAGGGAGATCAGTTTATTTTCCCATCACATTTAGACTCTGCTCCCTGTGCTACACCACTTTACTGCTCCTTCTCACAGTTCAAATCCAGGAGCCAGAAGACGTATTAAAAACAATGCACCCCCTGTGTGACTGATCTTGGACTATCAGTGGTAATTGGAGGAAAAGAAGAGGCCAGACAGAGATATGAGAGCTGGTGTCATGGTCAGGGGTCAGGCTCGGAGTCCAGTAGCTATAGTAGTAGAAAGGCAAGCACCAACCAGCAGGATAGGTAGAACACTGCCACCTTTTTAGCTCTTGGTGTCAGGAAAACTTGTCAGATGTGAAAGAACTGACACTTAGGGGTTGATTTACTAAAACTGGAGATTGCAAAATCTGGTGCAGCGGTGTATGGTAGCTAATCAGCTTCTAACTTCAGCTTGTTCAATTAAGCTTTGACCAAAAAAAAATGGAAGCTGATAGGTTTCTATGCAGAGATGCACCATATTTTGCACTCTCCACTTTAAGTAAATTCCCCGACTGGTTATCTCCACCAAACTACAGCTTCCTCCACTCGAGAACCAGGATATAGCAAATTTATCCCAAGCATCAGACAGAACCAATGTTGGAGTAAAACAAGGACTGATATTAACAAACAGCACAGCATTTATACTCAAAAACCCTCCCCCTGGACAGGTATTGCACACATTACAAGTCCCAGGAGAAAACTACATTACATAAATAAACAATCAAACACAAGAAAACAATGGATTCCTTCCTGGCACCTAGAAGTCTGGGCTCTGGAGGTGATTAAACAAAGTGAGAGCTTATCACCTAAACCTAATTACAGTAAACAGTAGTTGATGCCAGGAAACCTGTAACAGACAAGTTTCTTAACCCCACATATGCTGGAATTCACCCCCTGCATATAACCCATCGTTCCAGGATAATAGTTCCACCATGCACAGTATGCCAAGGGGTCCCAGAAACAGTCCCTCTTGCCCTAATTGCATAGAAAGGGTAGCTGGTAGATTTTGCGTCCAGGCAGACACCCAGGAAAGTGATATAACCCTTTTGGGGAAAAGGTTCCTTGTAACCCAAAGAGGGGGGTTCTTTTTAGTCCTGGCTCCATAGTCAGTGGGAAAGAGGCTGGCCCCCAAGGCACCTCCGGAAGCCCAAGTCACAGTGGTTTCTGTGACAAAAATCAACCCCTTTATATTTTGTATAGTGGCAAGTAAACACCATAGAAATATGTGCTTTGCCCAGATTTCATGTAGAACAGGGGTGTCAAACTGCATTTCATCATGGGCTGGATCAGCATTATGGTTGCCCTCAAAGGGCCGGTTGTATGTGTAAAACTAGACCCCCCCCCCCCCCCCCATTACATCAGATATAAGGAATCCCACACCCTCCATAACATCACTGTTCATCCCCTTTGGGGGCAGAGCTGAAAAGCAGAAAGTGCAGGGTCTGGAGAAGGACCAGAGGAGTGGAGTCAGTTACCAGAGTCCAGGCAGAGATGAGGGGGTGCTGCAGCTGCACTGAGAGGTGCAGGATTTGGCAGAAGAGTTCTATTGTCCTCTCTGAGGCCAATTGCTGAGATCAGATGGCAGTGGAGACAATGGGATACCTGCAGGAGAGGTGTAAGGGCCAAAGAAATGGCCTGGAGGGCTGTATTTGGCCCATGGGCCTTGTGTTTGACACCTGTGATGTAGAAAGTCTACAACCACTTTAAGATTTGGATAAAGTGCTGAGGGGGATAGAACCCCTATGAGTTTTTTACTGCTGTGTACTAGTTAGAGAGATTGGAAATTTTGAAGTTGCCACCACAACAGGAATACAAAGGAACTCTTCCAAGCAGTACACTTGTTCCCTTGACAAGTGTCTAAGAGGGGATATCCCCTGTAATTTGCCCCTAATGAGCAGTGTAACAGGGCCTCCTAAACCCTTCTTGCCCCTTTCCAATGGACTTTTTAACCGAGTCTTAAAACGGAACTAAATGCAAAAAGTTAAAAATTGCGATCAGGGAGGCTTTTTAATGCAGAAGAGATATGCAATGTCTCTTCTGCAATAAAGTACACTTACCTGCCTATCTGCAATATTCTGGAGATTGTACACTAAGCTGTGCCGGCACACTAGAGTGAAGTCATCCTGCGCCTGTCAATCAGAACAGCCGAAGACACATCCGGAAGAAACCGGGAAGAAGATGCCAATGAGGCACCTCATGGCCATCGGACCATTGGAACCTAGGTAAGTATGTACTGTATGCCTTTAGTTCTGCTTTATTTGCCGGCAAGATGGAGTTCCCAGTCATGTGATCATTGTGACTGTCATGGTGTTCACACGATCAGTAGCCTGTCCTGCTGGCTCCTGATCATATACAGAGCTACCTGTGATATCTACAGTTGTGTCCAAAATTATTCAACCCCCAATGCTGTAAAGGGGTTTAGGGACTATAGTGTACATTTGGAATTGTATTCAGAATCAAATCCTACAAGGACGTTGTAACTACCCAAATGCAACTAAAATGACATCAATTGTTTATGTAATACAGTAGTAAATGGTTCTTATGTGGTTTCTTCATTGCCACAATTATTCAACCCCTTAAAGACTACCACTCTGAAGAACAGAGGTTCATACAGGTGCTTTCCATCAGGTATTGAAAACACCTGTGGATGTCACCGAGCAGCAATCAAGCATAATAAGCACCAATTAGGCAGCTTTAAAATGACTGTGATACTCAGCTCCTTCTAGACATTTACTGGTGTGGTTACAAACATGGTGAAGGCAAGAGAATGGTCCAGGAAGACAAGAGAAGAGGTGATTTCTCTTCACAGGAAGGGCAATGGCTATAAGAAGATTGCAAAGATGTTAAACATACCAAGAGACACCTTAGGAAGCATCATTCGCAAATTCAAGGCAAAGGGCACTGTTGAAACGCTACCTGGTCGTGGCAGAAAGAAGATGCTGACTTCGACTGCTGTGCGCTACCTGAAGCGTAGAGTGGAGAGAAGTCCCCGTGTGACTGCTGAGGAACTGAGAAAAGATTTGTCAGATGTGGGTACAGAAGTTTCAGCCCAGACAATAAGACGCACACTGCGTAATGAAGGCCTCCGTGCCAGAACTCCCAGGCGTACCCCCTTGCTGTCTCCAAAGAATAAGAAGAGTCGACTGCAGTATGCCAAAAGCCATGTGGACAAACCACAAAAGTTGTGGGATAGTGTTCTGTGGACTGATGAAACAAAATTAGAACTGTTTGGGCCCATGGATCAACGCTATGTTTGGAGGAGGAAGAACAAGGCCTATGATGAAAAGAACACCTTGCCTACTGTGAAGCATGGTGGAGGGTCAATCATGCTTTGGGGCTGTTTTGCTTCTGCAGGTACAGGGAAGCTTCAGCGTGTGCAAGGTACCATGAATTCTCTTCAGTACCAGGAGATATTGGATGGAAACGTGATGCAGTCCGTCACACACCTGAGGCTTGGGAGACGTTGGACCTTTCAACAGGACAATGATCCCAAGCATACCTCCAAGTCCACTAGAGCATGGTTGCAGAGGAAAGGCTGGAACATTTTGGAGTGGCCATCGCAGTCACCAGACTTAAATCCGATTGAGAACCTCTGGTGGGACTTAAAGAAAGCAGTTGCAGTGTGCAAGCCTAAGAATATGACTGAACTGGAGGCCTTTGCCCATGAAGAATGGGCGAAGATACCCGTAGATCGCTGCAAGACACTTGTGTCAAGCTATGCTTCACGTTTAAAAGCTGTTATAACTGTAAAAGGATGCTGTACTAAGTACTAAGATTGAATGTCACTTGGGGGTTGAATAAAACTGATAATGCTGTGAGCACAGAAAAGACATTTGTGGTTATTTCATTATAACTGTTATGTTATATTTGTCTGACCTACAAGTGCCTCTTTAATGTAAATGTAAGCAAGATG
This sequence comes from Staurois parvus, assembly GCF_062004578.1. Taxonomy (NCBI): domain Eukaryota; kingdom Metazoa; phylum Chordata; class Amphibia; order Anura; family Ranidae; genus Staurois; species Staurois parvus. The sequence continues at coordinate 3,376,815 of NW_028318219.1, forward strand.
ACTGAATGATCAAAAGCAATGTCAAACTGGCCAAAACACTCAATTTCAGTGGGGGTTGAATAATTTTGGACACAACTGTAAGTCATTGTGCTGGGAGTGCACTTTCAGCTCAGAATCCGCGGACACCATGGACGCATAGGTGCAGCATGTGGGCATAAGGGCTCACCCTCCTTGCCGCTGAACATAAGGGTACATGGTCGGCAAGAGGTTAAAGCCTCAGAAAAATCACAATGTGATTATTTCATCATTGTCACCAAACTCATTTGAGCCATTGTACACTACTCAAACCTGATGCTTTTACGTAATCAGTTCTTTCTACATGAAGACCTCTGCCACTAGTATCACCAGCAATTTTGTTAATAAGTTATTGATCTGAAAGCCCCCCTGAGCTCATTAACGTGACGGATATGCTAAGGTCTCATTTCTTTGCAGATTTCCAGTGTTCGTCATTCCCCTAAGTGCCATTTGTTGACTTTGTAGACAAGCCACTGTGTCACCTTGTTTTAAGTTGGTCCCCAAATTCTCTTTCCCGTTGGTGCTCTGACAGGCCTGTAATTACGGCTCACTGCATGCTGTGACATAATGGGTTTTGTTATGATATATTGCGAAACGTTCTGCCTGCTTTTGATCTATTTTGACAGTGTGTATCACACAATAATTTGCTCTGGCAGGCTGTGGTATGTGGTAGTATTGGGGGATGTACAGTGAAGTGTTGTGACAGGGGTCCTGGGGGTACAATTAGGGAAGGGCATGAGGGCGGCTGCCTGGGATGCAGAGAAGACGGGGCTTGGTATGAAAATAAAGAGATAAATAGTAGTGCGTACTAATTATGAGGCTGAAAAGTGAATATAGTCTTCTCTTACAGCCCAAAGCAGTCTTTCTCAACCTTTATACCATGGAGGAACCCTTTCCAGACTCAGGGAACCCCTGCTAATAATTATATCTACAGCTCACTGTAAATTTGTGTGTGCACTAGGAAGAATGTGCCTTAAGTCGGTTGTCAGTGGGAAGAATGCACTTTATATTGGAGCTCAGTGGGAAGAATGATCCTCACATTGGTAGTCAGTGGAAATAATGTTCCTTACATTTATGATCAGTGGAAAGAATGCGCTTTACTCTGGAGATCAATGGGAAGATCCTCACATTGGTGGTCAGTGGGAAGAATGATCCTCACATTGGTAGTCAGTGGAAATAATGTTCCTTACATTTATGATCAGTGGAAAGAATGTGCTTTACTCTGGAGATCAATGGGAAGAAAGATCCTCACAATGGTGCTCAGTGGGAAGAATGTATGGCGTTGCAAGGCCCTGACACTGTGGCAAGTGACAAAGGGTTTGCACATATGCAGAGTGCAGGGCTCCAAAATGTCAGTTCTGCACAGAGAAAGGTAGTTTCTCATCTTTCTCCAATTTTGTTGTTCCCTAATCAGGGGCTGGATCTTGGAGACTCCAGAGTGCTTTGGTCAGTAACCAGTAACCAGCAGGCTGAGTGTGCAGGTGTTCACAGCTTATATAATCTAGGACCAGACAATAGTTCACGGTGCCACCCAGGAGAGAGGAGGTCTCTGCATTGGGGTCAGGAGGACCCCAATCCTTCCCCAGTAGTCAAAGAGGTTGCTCAGAGCAGCCAGAGTGTGTATGTCTACATAGTGCAAGGAGCTGGAAGAGAAGCAAGGTATAGAGTTTGCATGGGAGCACCAAGGTGCTATGCTTGATGATGTGCAGGACCAAGACAAAAGGACTGAGCAGTGGAGCTGCTAGAGCGAGCCAGCAGCCTGAACCTCATTTATGTTCATGTTGATGTTGGAAAACCCTGCATTTCTGGATGAACTTTTTCTGTTTTATTATTAAAAGTGGGCTAGCAAGCCCTTAAGCAGCATTTCTGGAGTGGATTGAACTCACGGTGAAGCAATACCATTGAGCAAAACCCCCAAAATATCAAAATGCTCTTTAAATTGGTGGTCAGTGGGAAGAATGCCCCTTACATTTGTGAACAGTGGGGAGAACACCCCTTTCATTTCTGGTCAGTGGGAAGAATGTCCCTTACATTTGTGAACAGTGGTAAGAATGTTCCTTACATTGGTGGTCAGTGGGAAGAATGCTCCTTACATTTGTGAACAGTGGGGAGAACGCTCCTTTCATTTCTGGCCAGTGGGAAGAATGTCCCTTACATTTGTGGACAGTGGTAAGTATGTTCCTTACATTGGTAGTCAGTGGGAGGAATGCTTCTTACAGTTGTGGTTTGTGGATGGAGTGCTCTTTGCATCCATGATCAGTGGGAAGAATGTTCCTTACATTAGTGATCAGTGAGTAGACTCCCCTCAATACAGATAGCTAGAAAGATCAGTGGTGTCAGTAGTTACTCATCTAAAAGACAAACATGCCACACTATGTAAGGAAACACTAGCAACCTGTGGATGAAGTCTAGGGTTCCACAGAGCCGTGGTTGAGAAGTATCTAATCTAAACCCATAAGTTTTCTTTAATATCTTTACAATACGAAAGGTTAATAGTAAATCCTGTTAATAGTAAATCCAGGTACTGTCTGTATCCCATTCGGGAAATTTCCTTCCATTTCCTGTCTTGAAACATAACAGGAAGTCACCATAAACAGAAACTCCATCTTAGCCATCTGTCACTAGAATAGATTTCCCCATTGAAATATTTTCCCTCACTTCTGTTCTAGTGACAACTGTGAAATATTGAATTTTACGTCACTTGCTATCCCAGTGACAATGATCATCAGGACAAATCGAGAGGGTGAATCTCCTGGAGAAAAATTAATTGCTCACCTGTACCATTGACATCTTGTAGGAAGGTGCTCAGCCAACTGTGATACCAAGGAAAACTTGCAACAAAAAATCCAGCACACTGGACCTCAATATTTACTAAGGTCATAGTTGCAAGAACAGATTCAAAATGCAAAAAAGGACATGAGAACACCAATGTTTCTAGTTTCAATGACATTTTGGAGACACACAGGTCCCCTATCTCAAGGTGACAGCACTGACATTTCAGAGACACATAGGTCCCCTTTCTCAAGATGATAGCGCCAATGTTTCGAAGACACATAGTTTTCCTTTCTTAAGGTGACAGTGCAAATATCTCAGAGACACACAGATCTCTTTTCTCAAGGTAACAACACCAAAGTTTTGGAGACACACAGGCTCCCTTCTCAAGATGACAGTGCTGACATTTTGGAGACACACAAGTCCTCTTCACATGGGTCCCCTATCTTAAGGTGATAGTGCCTGTGTTTTGGAAACAAACAGGTCCTCTTTCTCAAAGTGACAGATTTCAAAGACTCATATCTCGCCTTTCTCAAGGTGGCAGCACTGATGGTTCAGACAAACACAGATCCCCGTTCTCAGGGAGATAACCCCAAAGTTTCTGAGACATACAGGTCCCCTTTCTCAAGGTTGCAGCACTGACATTTCGGAGAAACACAAGTCCCCTTTCTCAAGGTGACAGACCTTTTCTGTGGCAAGCAATAAAATACAGACAGGGGTTTTAGTATCTACCCCCTTGGGGCTAGCTCTGAGGAAGGGGGGTTTATCCCCCAAAATATGTCGGTCATCCAATCGTGTGTTACTTGAAGAGATGACATCGCCTATGGCTGAAGTTGTCATTTGATACGCTTGTTTTTATATATGTTTGTGAGTATTCAATTGTTATTGGATTGAATAAATGTTTATGGTGGTAATGCGCTAGGCGTTTGCGCCCTCCTGTGTGTGTGTTTTTGCAGCATTTTTGAAGATGACCCGATCTGAGGAGGGCTGCATTAAGTAAAGCATTACATGCCAGGAATTCATGAGAAGCACCTCCGTCTGAGCACTGGAGTGTTTGGACTTTTTCAGCATTAGTGTAGCGCTAGTCCCGTAGAAGCCGCAGGAATACTGTCCAGGGCAGCTGAATGCCTATCTCTGTGATACCAGTCCAGATCTTCAGGAGATGGCCCCTCAGTCAACTTAGCAAAACCTGGGTCTCAGCATTCAGGCCCTCAGGTCACCCACCTGAGGCCACATGGCAGTAGTTATCTGGGAGGGCAACATGCCCTCCCCCAGGCTGGACAGGGAAAACCCAGAGCTCAGTGTGCTCACTGAATATGTACAGTTATCCAACATGCCATTTGAGCCAGTCTCTCTGGGATACGCTGGGACCATATCAATATTCATGTTGCCATCCGCATATTTCCACACCTATGATCTAGAACCTTCCCAAGCCTTCTAGATACAGAGAGAGCTATCAGCCTGGCAGCAGCTGATCACACTGAGCAGACCCATCTAACAGAACATAGCAACACTGATTACAATGTGCAAGTTATGCATTTACAGTACCTAACAACAATCACAGTTATACTGACTATAGTGTAACAATTAAATTTAACTATTTAAAGTGTTACTAAACCCACAACAGTAAAATCAGTCTGTATATGCAGTAAAGCATGTTTGTTATACTCACTGTGGAACCTAAGAGGTTAATCCTCTGCATTGTGTAAAAAAGCTGTTTGATCCTTTCTTCTCTGTTCCTCCCCTTTTTCTTTTTTTTTTAACAGTTAGTTCCTCCCCTTTTTTCAAGCAACCACCACTTATGTCCAGACTGAACCATAGGCATGCACATGCTCAGTTTGGTGTATATTTCTAGAGAGGTTTTTTCTTCTTGGAGAGTGCATGTGATCAGCACAGGGCCAATCAGCACTGGTCAGACAGAGGTCGGGGGATTTCCATCCTCCTAGAGCAGAAAGAAAACTCCTCCTACCAGCTTTAGCTAGTGGTCTGCTGGACACTGACAGAAGTCACAAGACTGCTTTAACTGCCGAGGAGAAAAGGTGTTTAACAGTGTATATTTACTAAATAATTGAACTTCTATGTTGTGTGTACTGTGGGAGACCAGAGTGCAGGGTCCTGGGTTTACTAACACTTTAAGTATCAAAAACACTAACTCTATCTATCTAAACAATCTATCTAGACAACTATCTATCTAAACCTAGCATTTATCTAGGAGGGTGCTACATCAGTATCTCCCCACTAAGCTAAGCTCAAAGCTAAAAAAGTTGTTTTAGCTTTAGACATACTTGAGAGCGGAATTAAACTCTGCTATATATTCTTTAAAACTGGGTCCCGGGAGGTTTATGCCGTAATGTGCTAGTATGCACAGCATATTTGCATATTATGGCAGACTTAACTGTCAAAGGACCTCCAGCTGGTCCTAGGTGCTTCCATCGTCTCCTGGTCTTCCATCTGGGTTCACTCTGTTCGACCGGACCGTGATGACATCATGCATGCACACGAGAGTCGCTTCATCACGCCACAGAGTGCATGTGCAGCTCAGTGTACAATACCGCTGGCAGACAGGGAGAAGCATTTATGGCTATCATAAAAAAAACTCTGCCTGCCAGTGGTTTATTTTTTCTAAATTAGAGTTTCATTCTGATTTAAAGGGTTATGGAATCTTTACCTAAAAACTGCCTATGCAAAGAAGAGATGTCTTTAGATAAAAAAATAAATTGTGCAGCTTTGGCTAAAGTTGAATATTCCCTTGTTATAGGTGTGGGCCATTTACTGTACATACTTCATGAAGCATGACGGTGCTAGGACTTTGCTAAGAGAGGCCCACTTCTAACTGTCCACTATCACAGGAGTGAGCTCTCAAATGCTGAGCTCAGAGCTACTGCATCAGGGAAGAAAAAGTGCATGTGAAGGGATTTGAATCAGAGAAAGAGCTCGCTCCTGTAATGGTGGAGGTGAACAGTAATGGCCAGGTATCTCTTAGCAACGTCCTGGGAGTTATACCAGTCAGGCTTCATGAAGTAGGCAAATGGCCTACATCTATAACAAGCAGGGTGGATAAAAATCAATGATTTTTTTTTAAAAATCTAAAAAATCAGAATTTTTTTATTTAAATCAGATTTTTTTTTTTATTTAAATCTGATTTTTTTTTTTTTAAATCGGATTTTTTAAAATAAAATGCTTTTTGAGGAAAATATATTACCATCCAAAGGTTATTCCATCATGAAATAAAGACTAGTTTTTTAATTATGTAGAATAAGGCTGCATATGTTTAATTTTTTTGGTAAATAAATTCCATGAATCCATTCACAATGTCATGCTCTTCCAGAGGTTTTTGTAAGATTATTGGGCAGTTTCTCTGCCTACAAGATATTATCACAGATGCTTGGTTTACTTTTGCCGTTCTCAAAACTGAATTTGACTCAGCGGAGATCACATGCCTCTTCTTCACAGCAAAAATGTTATAACATGAACAGAGTTAAGAAAAAGACCTTCATCCTAACTTCTACAAACCTATGAATACAGAATCAACCCCTTCAGTGCTAAGTTTCAAGAAGTTCAGTGAATAGAAACAATATTTTTCTGATTGTTTGGAGTGGAATAGATCTGCACAAAAAGAAAGTGAAACTAAGTGTGAGGAGGAAGGGGCTGACAGTCTAAGTTTCTTAAAATATATATATTTTGTTTAGCCAAATTAGTTACCAAACATGGATGTTTGTTTAAGCAAATAACATATGCTGGAATGTTATTGTTTCAGTTGAATAAATCTATTTAAATTGTTATTATTAAGGTAATGATTATTTTTCTCCTTCCTAAGTACAACAGAAAAGTTGTCCAAATATGAATGATTAACCTATTAAACTGGGGATAAAAAAACTAATATGAAAAGTTGTTATTCTAAAAATCTTCATCTACTTGCATATTAAAGTTATACCAGCAAGAATTAGTCTTTATGTAGAAAACTAGGATTTAAATCAAGCCTTACTGACTAGTGATTTAAATCGGGATTTAAATCAGTTTGATTTAAATCAGATCCACCCTGATAACAAGGGAATTATTTAACATTGGTCAGAGCTATACAGTTTGTTTTCATCTACAGACACCCCTTACCTGCATAGGCTGTTTTTTGGTAAAGGTGAACTATGCCTTTAAATGTTATTCAGAATTAGCATTGACCTTCTTGGAAATTCAGTCACATCTTGTAAAACACAACATGACCATACACAGTGCCCTCATTAACAATTAATGGATAAAATGCTTATTTACCTTCTTACTAGGGATGCCACATTGATGATAGTTGGCTGATAAAAATGGGACTTGTTGCCCATGTTATTAATAGGAAGAAGACCAGAAGGCTGGCATTTGTTCCCAGGAAAAGTACACCATGTGACCTGCTGTAACCAATCACAGCAGGTCACATGACAGTTGTATACAATGGATGGCTTCATTCATGATGCCATCCATTGTATACTAGTGTCTAGCTGTGAATGGTCACAGCTAATCACATGCACATGTCATGTGATTAGCTGTGGCCAAATCACAGCTAAGCACAAAAAAAATAAATAAAAAACCTGAATGAATCGATGTCATTCAGGTAAATGCTTGCTTATAGCAAAGTAATTCTTTGCTATAAGCAAATTGTGTAAAAAAAAAAATACTGATCACTTCCCCAAAGTAGTACAGTGTTACTATGGTAACATTGTACTACTTTGGACATAGTGAAATATGAAAAAATAATCTTAAAAAAAAGAAAATTAATAAAAAAAATTTTTTTCATACTGTCACCAGTCAGTGTCCCTGATCACCGCCATGCCAGTTATATGATGACGCTGTACTGCACTGGTGACAATATGTTGAAAAAAAATAGTGAAACTAATTTTTTTAATTTTTTCATTTTCCGAAAAATTATGACAAAAAAAAATTCAAACAACTCGCCATTCCTCTTATGAAGTACGTCGGACTGTCTACTCTGCAAAAAGGGGTCATTTGGGGATATCTGTACTGTTCTGACATTCTTGGACCTCAAGAAATTAGATTGGCTGTCAGTACTTCAGGTTTGATCAATATTCAGATCTATCCCATAGTTTGTGAACTCTATAACTTTCCTACAAACTAAAAAATACATCCTAATTTAGGTTATTTTCACCAAAGACATGTAGCAGAATTTTATTTTTCCTTTCATATGCTCTGTTTCTGGACTGCAGGGTGTAAAGAATGTGGTAGGCCGAGGGTGTGAAAATCAGGTAAGTAAATGAGTGGGAAGTTTAGGCTGGGAGGAGGGTGGTAGGGTACGTATAGTTTCTCTGAAGCTATACCTAATCTTTAAAGCCCAATTCCAGCCAAAATTTATTTTTGCTTTTATAGGTTATGCTCCTTGACTAGACTATGTAAACAATGTGGTAGGCCGAGGGTGAGAAATTCAGGTAAGTTAGTGGGTTGGTAGTTTAGGCTGGTGGGGTAGAGTATATATAATTTCTCTGAAAGTATACCTAACCTTTATAGCCCAATTCCAGCCAAAATGTATGTTCCTTTCATAGGCTATGTTCCTGGACTACAGGATGTAAACAATGCGGTAGGCCGAGGGTGTGAAATTCAGGTAAGTAAGCAGGTTGGTAGTTTAGTTTGGGGGGGGGGGGTAGGGTAAGTATGATTTATTTGAAAGTACACCTTACCTTTACAGCCCAATGCCAGCCAAAATGTATTTTTCCTTTCATAGGCTATGTTCCTGGACTACAGGATGTAAACAATGCGGTAGGCCGAGGGTGTGAAATTCAGGTAAGTGAGCAGGTTGGTAGTTTAGTTTTGGGGGAGGGGGGGAGGAAATAGGGTAAGTATGCTTTATTTGAACGTACACCTTACCTTTACAGCCCAATTCCAGCCAAAAGTTATCATTTTCCTTTCATAGGCTATGTTCCTAGACTACAGGATGTAAACAATGCAATAGGCGGAGGGTGAGACATTCAGGTAAGTAGGTAGTAGGTTGGAGAGTGGAGGTTCAGTATATTTGCTCTAAACCAGGGGTCCTCAAACTACGGCCCGCGGGCCACATGCGGCCCGCCTAGCACACTCATCCGGCCCGCCGGCAGGGGACACCAAGTACAGGGGTGGGCAGGGGGCTGCTGTCTCTTACCTGGCTCCGGGCCCAACTACGAAACTCCAGGATGCGCAGCTCCTTCACTCCGGCCGCTCCCTCACTCAATGTCCGCGCTGCCACTCGGCTTTGCCTCCTCATCGGTGGTTGGGCGCCAGTACTGTAGCTCAGGAAAGGCACACAGGCGGCCAATCACCGGCGAGGAGGCGGAGCCGAGCGGCCCTGTGAAAATCAAGGGAGGGAGAGGCCGAAGTGAAGGAAGGAGGACAGCTGACCGCCCGGTAAGTGTGCCGTGCAGATGGTACTGCTGCAACCAGGTATGCTGGCTGCAGCAGCACCATGCTGGAACAGGGGTCGGCTAGTTAAGTGTCATTGCTGTCAGTGGGAGGAATAGTGCCCCATCATTGGTGTCACTGATACTAGATGGGGCATTATTCCTCCCACTGACACCAATGATGGGGCACTATTCCTCCCCCCACTGACACCAACGATGGGGCACTATCCCCCCCCCCCCCCCCCGCCCCCCACTGGCACCAATGAAGTACTATTCCTCCCACTGACACCAATGATGGGACACTATTCCTCCCACTGACACCAATGACGGGACACTATTCCTCCCACTGACACCAATGATGGGACACTATTCCTCCCACTGACACCAATGATGGGGCACTATTCCTCCCACTGACACCAATGATGGGGCACTATTCCTCCCACTGACACCAATGATGGGGCACTATTCAAGCCACTGACACCAATGATGGGACACTATTCCTCCCACTGACACCAATGATGGGACACTATTCCTCCCACTGACACCAATGGAGGGGCACTATTCCTCCCACTGACACCAATGATGGGGCACTATTTCTCCCACTGACACCAATGATGGGGCACTATTCCTCCCACTGACACCAATGATGGGACACTATTCCTCCCACTGACACCAATGATGGGGCACTATTCCTCCCACTGACACCAATGATGGGACACTATTTCGCTCCATAAGACACACTTGGGGGGAAATGTCTGTGCGTCTTATAGAGCGGCCGGCCCAGTATTCCCACCACCGTTGTATGTCCGCAGTCTCTGAACAAATGCGGACACAGTACAGGAGATGACCATAGTTTTGTTTTTAAAACTATAGTCCGGCCCTCCAACGGTCTGAGGGACAGTGAACTGGCCCCCTGTTTAAAAAGTTTGAGGACCCCTGATCTAAACGTTTACCTGATCTTTAACCACTCGCCTACAGGGCACTTATACCCCCTTCCTGCCCAGGCCAATTTCCAGCTTTCAGCGCTGTCACACTTTGAATGACAATTGCGCGGTCATGCAACACTGTACCCATTTGAAATTTTTATCATTTTTTTGTGACAGATAGAGCTTTCTTTTGGTGGTATTTAATCACCTCTGGGATTTTTATTTTTTCTTAAACAAACCAAAAACCACTGAAAATGTTGAGAAAAAAAAGTTTTTTCTTAGTTTTTGTTATACAATTTTGTAAATAAGTGATTTTTCTCCTTCACTGATGTGCGCTAATGAGGCTGCAGTGATGGGCACTGATAGACTGCACTGATGGACACTGATAGGTGGCACTGATGGGCACTGAGGAGGAGGCACTGGTAGGTGGCACTGATGGGCATTGACAGGCATCACTGATGGGCACTGACAGGCAGCACTGATCGTTGACACTGATACATGACACTGATATATGGCACTGATAGGCAGCACTGACTGGCACTGATAGGCGACACTGACTGGCACTGATAGGCGGCACTGACTGGCACTGATGCGCACTGATAGGCGACACTGACTGGCACTGATTGGTAGCACTGATTGGCAGCACTGATATGTGGCACTGATTGGCATTGATAGGTGGCACTGACTGGCAATGATGGGTGACATTGAAAGGCAGCTCAGATGAGCACTGATATGTGGCATTGATGTGCACTGGTAAGCACTGATATGTGGCATTGATGTGGCACTGATGGGCACTGGCACGTGGCACTGATGAGCACTGACAGGTGGCACTTCTGGGGCCACACTGATCATCAGGGTACACTGATCATCAGTACCCTGATGATCAGTGTACATGTCCCCTCCGCGGAAAGCCGATTACCGGCTCTCCTCTCCTCTGTCAGTGTGACAGCTCGAGAGGAGAGAAATGCCGATAACCGGCATTTCCGTGTTTACATGTGATCAGCTGTGATTGGACACAGCTGATCACATGACCAAGCCGACATCTTCGGCTCTTTCCGTGATCCGCTGTGTCCAAGGGACACAGCGCACCGGTGATCACCGCACGCTCCCTGAGCCGCGCAGTGAGAATGGTAGGACGTCATATGACGTCCTATCAGAACGAGAGAACCATCTTGCCCCCCGTCATTGTACTATAGGGCGGGCGGAAGGTGGTTAAAGCTCAATTCCAGCCAAAACTTGTATTTTCCTTTGATAGGCTATGTTCACAAACTATATTCTAATATTGTACATCCAACTCACCAAATGGCCCAGAGCATTTAGGCAGCAGGAACACTCTAAAAATATCTTCAGTAATAGAATATTTACCTCATTGGGCCTTGTTCATAAAAAGTGCAGAAAGGAAAATGTAAGCGTTGCCATAGCAATTGATCAGATGTTATCGTTCACTCTCTCTCCTTACTGTTAGTATGAGACGCACAGAATCTTACAGATTGCCATGGACAACATTGAGTTTGCCATCCCTTCCTGGAGAAAATACCAACCTTACATTCATTTTTTTGTTTATCGTGAAGCTGATGTTCATAAAAATAGTCCTAACCCTTGTCACATCTTGTTTGATTTTCCTGGTCAGCACCTCTATTTTTCCTGCCATTTTCTTTGCTCCAGTTCAGAGCTCAGGTCATGTTTTCAGACATTTATTTTCTCAGGTAAACTCATTTAGTCCAATGATCACGGCCTGCTCTCTTGCAGATGTCATAGGAAGTGTGAATTCTTAAATTCCTGTGTTATAAAGGCTGTAAGGAGGACATGATTAACTGGCGTTGGCAGCGTTAAGCCATCCACAGAACGGGGACACCCAGAAACAGTCCAAGTAGGTTTGTCTGGCACTTTTATTTAGCAAGACAGCAAACAAACAATGCAGGAGGGCTTTGTATGGTAAGTCCATAGCAGGGTGGATTTAATTTAAATCAAACTGATTTAAATCACTAGTCAGTAAGGCTTGATTTAAATCCTAGTTTTCTACATAAAGACTAATTCTTGCTGGTATAACTTTAATATGCAAGTAGATGAAGATTTTTAGAATAACTTTTCATATTAGTTTTTTTATCCCCAGTTTAATAGGTTAATCATTCATATTTGGACAACTTTTCTGTTGTACTTAGGAAGGAGAAAAATAATCATTACCTTAATAATAACAATTTAAATAGATTTATTCAACTGAAACAATAACATTCCAGCATATGTGATTTGCTTAAACATCCATGTTTGTTAACTAATTTGGCTAAACAAAATATATACCGGTATATATTTTAAGAAACAGACTGTCAGCCCCTTCCTCCTCACACTTATTTTCACTTTTTTCTTGTGCAGATCTATTCCACTCCAAACAATCAGAAAAATATTGTTTCTGTTCTATTCACTGAACTTCTTGAAACTTAGCACTGAAGGGGTTGATTCTGTATTCATAGGTTTGTAGAAGTTAGGATTAAGGTCTTTTTCTTAACTCTGTTCATGTTATAACATTTTTGCTGTGTAGAAGAGGCATGTGATCTCCGCTGAGTCAAATTCAGTTTTGAGAACTGCAAAAGTAAACCAAACATCTGTGATAATATCTTGTAGGCAGAGAAACTGCCCAATAATCTTACAAAAACCTCTGGAAGAGCATGACATTGTGAATGGATTCATGGAATTTATTTACCAAAAAAATTAAACATATACAGCCTTATTCTACATAATTAAAAAACTAATCTTTATTTCATGATGGAATAACCTTTGGATGGTAATATATTTTCCTTAAAAAGCATTTTATTCAAAAAAATCCGATTTAAATAAAAAAAATCAGATTTTTAAAAAAAAATCATTGATTTTTATCCACCCTGGCCCATAGCATAAAACAAATAAAACATCTGCTTGTCTGAGCCACTAACTAAACTCAGGCCCATTCCCAATGAACAGATTTTCCCCTAACGCAGGGATGTCAAACTGGCGGCCCTCCAGCAGGTGGGAAACTACAAGTCCCATCATGCCTCTACCTTTGGAAGTCATGCTTGTAACTGTCAATCTTGCAATGCTTCATGGGACTTGTAGTTTGACAACAGCTGGAGGGCCACCAGTTTGACACCTGTGCCCTAATGGATTACCCAAAACAAACAGACAACACTTGTACCTTTTTTAGTGTTCTTTCAGCACTCAGTCCTTTCACCCAGCAGAAGGTTCCCACAGGAGGGGCAGTAAGGACTTGCTCACACTAGTGGTTCCCCTTTGACAGGCAGTGAGGAGGTATGTTGCCTCTTTACTGCGTGTTTTGCCCCTAAAAACCCATGCCACAGGGCCAAAAAATGACAGGGCAGTTGCAGTGCAGCACTAGTCAGTTGAATGGGTTTTGTTTGAAGGGAGGTACTGCCCACCAAACTGGACAAGAGGGAAAATTTTTACCAAGCATTGCGAGCATGGCATGCGTACTCCACATCTGCTGCCTTTTCAGCTTAAGTGGGGAGTGGTTGTTAGGTGGTAATAATGCTCATGTTGGTATCTTAACCACTTGCCCTCTTGAGTATTTACCCCCCCCCCCTTCCTAACCTTCTCACCAAGCTGCTTGGCGATAGTTTGGTAGCCCAGTCCAGCCTTGTGTAGATCTACAATCTTGTCCCTGACATCCTTGGACAGTTCTTTGGTCTTTGCCATGGTGGAGAGTTTGAAATCTGTTTGATTGCTCCTGTGGACAGGTGTCTTTTATACAGGTAACAAAATGAGATTAGCAGCACTCCCTTTAAGAGACTGCTTCTAATCTCAGCTTGTTACCTGTATGAAAGACACCTGGTAGCCAGAAATCCTGCTGAATGATAGGGGATCAAATACTTATGTCCCTCATGAACATGCAAATCAGTGCATAATTTGTTAGACATGCATTTCTTTTGAATGTTTTGTTGCTATTCTGTCTCTGTGTTACAATACACCTACCATTCGATTTTTAGACTGATCATTTCTTTGTGAGTGGGCAAACATTCAAAATCAGCAGGGGATCAAATACTTATTTCCTTCACTGTATATACTGCAATTTTTTTTACTAGTAGTGGCGGCAATCAGTGACTTACCAGGACAGCAGCGGGCATTCTGACACTGGGGGGAACTGACTTGGTGTCACTGACATCCCCAGTGACACCAATACAACGGTCCGTGCTAATAAAAAGCACTGACACTGTACTAATAGCACTGGGCAGGAAGGGGTTAACATGTGGGACGATTAAAGGGTTAACTGTGAGCTGTGTGCTGTTTCACAGTATGCAGTGTGTTTTCCACTGTAAACACACTGCTTTGTATGGCTCTGCTATCGGACACGGCCGATGACAGATCTGTGTACCGGCCCCGTTGCCAGTACCATGTGATCTGCTGTGACCAATCACAGCAGTTCAAATGACAGCTGTATACAATGGATGGCTTCCTTTCATGCCATCCATTGTATACAACTGTGCCTAGCTGTGAATGGTTACAGCGATCACATGCACAGGCTGCGCCAATCACAGCCCATCTGTGTCATTTGATTAGCCGTGGCCAATCACAGCTAATCACAAAAAAAAAAACCTGAATGAATCGATTTCATTCAGTTAAATGCTTACTTATAGCAAAGAAATTCTTTGCTATAAGCAATCAAATTGTGTAAAAAAAAGATAAAAAATACTGATCACTTCCCCAAAGTAGTACAATGTTACCATGGTAACATTATACTTCTTTGGCCATAGTGCAATATGAAAATAAAATCTTAAAAAAAGAGAAAAAATTTAATAAAAAATAAATATATATTTAAAAAAATTTGAAAAAAATAATCTTTTTTTTTTCTTCGTACTGTCGCCAGTCAGTGTCCCTGATCACCGCCACACCAGTTATTTGATGACGCTTTACTGCACTGGTGACAGTATGTAAAAAAAAAAATAGTGAAAATAATTTTTTTAATTTCTTCATTTTCCAAAGAATTATGACATAAAAGTTACAACTTCAAAAAACTCGCCATGCCTCTTATGAAATACATTGGACTGTCTACTTTGCAAAAAGGGGTCATTTGGGGGATATCTGTACTATTCTGACATTTTTGGGCCTCATGAAATTATATTGGCTGTCAGTACTTCAGGATTGATCAATTTTCAGATATATCCCATAGTTTGTGAACTCTAGAACTTTTCTACAGACTAAATAATAAATACTGATTTGGGTTATTTACACCAAAGAAATGTAGCAGAATACATATTGGCCTAAATTTTTGAAGAACAAATATTTATTTGCAAACTTTTATAACAGAAACAAAAAAAACGTGTTTTTTTTCAAACTTTTCGGTCTTTTTTTGTTAATTTAGCAAAAAATAAAAACCCCAGTGGTGATTAAATACCACCAAAAGAAAGCTCTAGTTGTGTGTACAAAATGATAAAATTTTAGTTTGGGTACAGTGTTGCATGACCGCGCAATTATCATTGAAAGCGTGAGAGCGCTGAAACCAGAAAATTGGCCTAGGTAGGAAGGGGGTAAAAGTGCCCGGTACTGAAGTGGTTAAGAGAACCTGAAGACTTCTTGCCTGGTAAAGAGGCCCCAGGTCCTTTATTAGAATATTGATGATAATAATAATACATACCAATAATAATAAAAAAAATATAACTAAGTTCAATTATGCCAATGCTGTTGGTAATAGAGCACCTCGGGTTATGATGTTTATGGAAATAATGTGTGGATGCCTGAAAATTCCTTTATGGATACCTAATCCAAACAACAAAAATGTAATATATTTTAAATTTCAAATCCTTAGAAAAGGTGTCTGCATTACATTTTAAAGCTATGTTCCCTTTATATTCACCTGCAAATCCTATAAATAACACACATTCTGTTCCTGGGTGGCCACCTTTACTACTGTATGTCTATGGAGGAAGCCATGGTTGTCCCTCAGGCTTGACTTCAAACATATCTGTCTCTGACCAACTTCATAGCGTGGGGACTGACAGCATTAGTAGTTTATAGACAGAAGATGAGATCAGATTGCTTTTATTTCAGCTCACAGGAAGTAACAAGGACAGTGCACTTTTGGCAAGATCAACAGCTATTTCTGTACTTGCTTATAATGTTCCTAACTTAAAAAAAAAGAAAACTAATGCAATCACCACATCTAAGGATTGGCAAACCGATATATAATACATTTTTGCTTTGGGGGTTAGTTATCCTTCAAAGCATTGGTTGTCAACTCATCAGCTAAAGGGGGCCTCAATAGACATGTGCATGCCAGAATTCTTTGTTTCGTATGCATTCGTTCACTAAAGAATTTCATTTCATCATATATTTGTTATGTTAAACCGATTCGTTTTCGGTATTCGTTTCGTATATTTGTTGGTCTGGGTGGATTAAAATAAATGTTGCAGTTTTTTCCGAAAATTTCTATATATTTCGGATTAATTCAATATTCATATATCAAAACTATTGAGAAGAATTCAATATTTTCAGAAACAACAGAACAAATATAATGCAAAACTCAGCCCCAAATTTTCCAAACCTAAGAATTGCATTAGACTATGGAACTGAACTGACTGACTGTGAAAATTACAAATTCAATTTAAATCACAAATTTACTTGAATGCGAATTATCAAATTAATTTGAAAATTTAATACATTTCCTATGGGCCCAAACTACTATCGCATCATGTGATGTCATCTGAATGAAACAAATGCATTTGTTAATTTCGCTATAACTTTTTTCGTTTACATACATTACTATGTCCATTCGAAGGTCAGAATCTCCAAAAACCGAATTTTTGGCCAAAAATTGATTTGTTACAAAAGGAAATGCACACATCTAGGCCTCAAAGGTGGCCCCTGACATTACCAAAGGAAATGAGGGTCAGACAGTGTGGAAATGCTATATTTCAGCTGGGGATATGCTGCAGAAGACAAAACAAAATGGGGAACTTGTTACATGAGGTTAGTAGAGCTCAATGCTATTACCTCATCAATGTTCCCACTACAGACTGCTGAGGCTTAAGGGCCACATATCATATACCCAAGGGCCCCAGGTTGGGCAGCAGGGCTTTAAGGCGTACTGTATGCAGCAAGCATCCATCAACTTTTTCCAGGAACACTTACACTCAGGGTGCTCTATTGAGGACAAAATTATCATGGTTGCACTTACTCTCTTTATTCATCACCAAATGTTTAATGCTTCACTAGCCAATAGGAAAACATGGGGGCACAAGGAGGTGGGCCAAATCATGGCCATAACTTAGATATGCCTGCTGGAAGGGCCCAGGAACAGTACTCTTTACTAGCACACCTCCCTTATATAAAGGAAAGATTTATTGAGTCAGTATTATTGAGTCAGCATTAGAGTCATTACACAGTTGGGAATTGTATGATGCCTATAATGCTGACTAAGTAATTCTTTCCTTCATATAACAGAGGTGTGCTGGTGAAGAAGACTGTTTAATGGTGCCATCCATCTTGTCACTTCACTATTCTATGCCTACAAGTCACACAAGAACCATACAGCATAATACAGTTGGCATACTTATCCCATGTATAGGATCCTGAAGTCACTACCAAGTAGGAAAAGTCCCGGTGTTCACCGTAATGCAGGTACTTTTTGCGGCTCACTAGATTAAGATAACAAAGTACATATAGCCTTAGCGGATATTGTATAAATTTGCTGACAATAGGCACCAATGATTAAGCTCTTTTGCCACAATGATCATTATTTTTACCCCCTGTTGCTGAAAATAATTGAACCTACAAATCTTCCCAGCCTTCCTTGTCCTTTAAAGACCTCTAGTACTGGTATGTAAAATGGCCATATAACAATGTGGGTTGAAAAAAAACAAAAAACAACCCTGTTTGTAAAAAAAACTCTCAACCTCTGTCATACACATATATATATCTACCTTAGGGGTTGTGCTGAAGGGCGTTGCTCTCAATCATGCAAGAGTAGTTCTTTTTAAAGGACAAAATTATTTTTTAAAGCTTGCAAAGCATTTATTAGGACCTGCTGCGTCCAAAAAAAACACAATGCAAAGCTGGTCAGCCACAGCCTCAGAGCTGTCATACATACTGCCCCATTGAAGAAAATAGCAATGCATTAACCTATGTTTGATGCCTGTTTCAAAATCAAAAGGCAGGAAAACAAATTCCATCTGCATGAGCCTTCGGTATGTCACAGCTGTCAAAGGTGAGTGGTTTCCAGCAATCCTTAAGACGGCACTTGGCAGAGCTGGCAGCATGACACCAATGATCTTTTTAGCTGTCCATGAAGGTGGCATTCTTCCCACTAGCCACCCACCACCGTAAGGGACATTTTATTACTGATCACCAATGACTTGGTTATTGCAGGAGTTCCCTTAGATCTTAAAACTATTCTAAGTGTTCCTATGGGGTAAAAAGGCTGAGAAAGGCTGCTCCAGAGCATATTCTCACCTAGGGTTCCTCCAAGAGTTTCTTGAGCTGTGGCTAACGGACCTCCAATCTGATGGTACCTGCATAATTCCAGGTCCAAAGCTACTTGGCAGAGGAGTCAGCAGCATTACTTCAAAGGTGTCACTCTAGCCACCTGTGTAAGTGGGGCATTCTTCTCACTTACCATTACCAATGTTAGGGACATTGTCCCAATGACCTCTGAAGGACTAATGTCACCAGGGGTTCCCTGAGACCCAAAAATTATTTCAAGGGTTCCTCTGGGAAAAAATGGTTAAGAAGGGCTGTGCTAGCATATAGGGTCCTTTAGTAGAAAAAATTATTTTACTTAACTGCTAGCAAATTTTTTCAACTCTATACTGTTTGGATGCATGCACAGTACAGTGTACAATCCCAGCATCCTACAGATGCCAGGAATGAAACCAGGTGCCGAGATAATGTACTGTACTGAGCATGCATGTCTGGGAGTTACATCACCAGTGCCCTCCGAATGGACAAAGCAAGAAGATAGCGGGCTTGAAAGAAGAGGAAAATAAATGGCAATGGTGTGGATGCAGTAGGATAGCCAGAACAGGATTTTTATTTGCTTCACCTAATAAAGTGCTAAAGATAATGCACTAGGAGTTTGCACCCATTCTGTTTGTGTTTTTTAGCATTGAATTTCCCTGATTTGAGAATGGCTGCACCGCCTACCCTTCCAGTTTGGGTTGCATGACTCTGGCATACTCTACAGCAGGAGTCTGCAAACTTTCCAAACAAAGGGCCAGTTTATTGACCTTCAGACGTTTGGGGGGCTGGACTGTGGTCAGTGGGAGTAGAAATTTTTTTTGCACCAGTTGAAGTAAACCATGCCCCATCTTTGGTCTTAGGGGAAGGAATGGTACCCCATTATTGGTCTCAGTGGGCCCTATTGTTGATGTCAGTGGCAGAAATTGTTGGTATCAGTGGGCTGAATAGTATTTCATATCAGTGGCATGAATAGTGCTCCAAGGCCCAGAAAAAGGCAAGCAAAGCACCGTATCTGGCCCCTGGGCCACAGTTTGGAGACCACTGCTCTACAGCATAAGATAGGGGCCTCCACCACTTTTGAGGGCTGAAGTGTCAAGTTCTCTGTACATCAGTATATCCTGTTATGTGTCTGCTTTCCCTGAGAACGAATATTCACTGAATTTTATGTGTGCCCCTTTGGTGATGTTGAGGGCCGCATTTGAGGCCCCCTAAGAAAGTTGACCATCACTGGTGTAAGAACTGAGAGTCCTGCTAAGTTCTTATTAGTTCCTACTGCTGACCTCCAGGATATCATTATAGGTCTCTGCAGGGAACCCAGAAAATCTACACTCCAGAAAACAATGGTTACCTGGTGGACTTCACATAAAGATTTCTAATCTAGAGAGGCATTCAGCAAAAAATGAAGTATTTACTGTCTTCTTTTATAGGTATGAAGAAAGGAAAGACATCAGGTGCACCTCTAGTGCTTTAAACATGATGGCAGAGAGCTGAATAAATATATCATTTATTTTGCTCATCTTCAAGGTGTCACATTTAATGCACTAAGGGTGCCCCCGATATCTTGTGTTCTTTTGTTTGTGAACAGTTGGTATTTTCCTTACCGGTCTGACATTGGTGCCACCACACTGGGACATTGAGCTTCTCAGATCAGCCCATTAGGAAGTGATCTGTCTTATTGATCATCCATTTCTGCAGATCCAAAGCTTGGATGTGCAGAAGGACAATATCTTACCTTTGAATGTACTATTTCTTTTACAGGTACACCTTGCCTTAGTTACTTTTGTATAACAACAGGGTAGCTTTAGGCCAGCTGAGACTTTATGTTGCATAGATTTACCGATCTTTGTGCTGTACAGTATAACATCAGACAATCCTGTCTTGTTGGATAGATCTTATGTATCAAATAGAGAGGCATTAAAGTAAGTCCACATAATACGGCAGTCTCTAATATGCTGTACGCTGCCAACAACAACAACAATAGCGCTTTCAGTGACATACTTTTCACATAGCCACTTACACACTCCGCTGCAGACCCCTTGACACGCATTATCTTAAATATCCCACACTACATAAAGCCAGCCAAATGCACTGAAATGTTTTAAAATACATAATAGAAAAATAGCAGGATCAGAATAACTGCAAAGGTAAATATTTGGGGTCTTGTTGATGCTCTTACCAAAGTGGATGTTTTTGTTATGAGTGTGAAGTGCACAGCGAAATATTGCACAGCAAAACTACAGACAAAAAAATAATGAGAACCAGCTTTTGCTGCAATACTCAGCTTCAATTTAGAGATTCCCTTACAGTACTCTTTGTCTGCCACTGGATGTCCACAATCTGATGGCCAGCATCACTAAAGCCAATTCTTCTGAGCCCAGGTCACCCTGGACCTGCTGTACTTAAAGTGGATGTTTTTTGTTATGAATGTAAAGTGCATGGCAGAATATTTCAAAGCAGGACTACAGTCAAAAGTAATGAAAACCAGCTTTTGCTGCAGTATCCAACTTCAGTGTTAGAGATTCCCCTGCAGTACACTTCTTTTGAGCCCAGTACATCCTGGACATGCTGTCAGCCTAATTGGAAAGTGAAAAGAGAAGCAGCACAGGGATGAGCTCATCTCCCTGATAAGAGATAAAATACCAAAATTTAATTTGGTTGCAATACCTGCCTGGAGTTTGCATGTTCTCCCTGTGCCTGCATGGGCTTCCTCCGGGTATTCCGGTTTCCTCTCACACTCCAAAGACATGCTGATAGGTTAATTGGTTAATTGTTTTGTGTATGTATGAATGTAAGTTAGGGACCTTAGATTGTGTGCCCCTTGAGGGTTAGGGACTGATGGGAATGTACCATATATATGTAAAGTTTGTGTATGTATGAATGTAAGTTAGGGACCTTAGATTGTGCGCCCCTTGAGGGTTAGGGACTGATGGGAATGTACCATATATATGTAAAGTTTGTGTATGTATGAATGTAAGTTAGGGACCTTAGATTGTGCGCCCCTTGAGGGTCCGGGACTGATGTGAATGTACAATATATATGTAAAGCGCTGGCGCTATATAAGTGCCTGAAATAAATAAATAAAAATATTCACCTTCAATCCACATTTCCCTGCAGTACTCTTTTTCTACCACTAGATGTCCTCAGTCTGATGGCCAGCATCATCTAACCCACTTCCTTTGAGACCAGGTTATTCTGGACCCGCCCCCAGCCTGTGATTGGACAGTGAAAGGAGAAGCAGCATAGGGATGAGCACCTCTCTCTGACACTCTGCTCTCTCCTCTCAGTATGCTTCTTTTCAGCACACAAGTTTTACCTATTTATCTGCAGTCTTCTCTTTTTTACAGCCATTTCAAGTTCAAAGTTTGTTAAAACTTGTTTTGAGCTTCAGAAAACGGGGGAGAGTTGAAGTTACACACTGCAGAGCTCAGTGAGGAGAACTTTGAAAGCTGATTGGAGAGAAGGGACACACCCCCCTTCACACAGTACACAGGAACAGAGCCCAGGCTGTCCATCACAGGCTGAGCACTGGAGCTCCCTCTCAGGAAAACCTTTCCAAAGTGAGCGAGGCAGCATACAGAAATGACACTTAGGCACCATTCACACTAGGGTGTTTTAAATCGCCAGAATTCTGCCCATGATTTGAAAATGCGGTGTGACAATGTGAAAATGCTCAATCACATGTCCAGGTATTCATTTCAATTACGCTGCAGTTTTCCATGCGACAAACAAAATCGCAGGATGCGCATCGCCCAAAAAAGGTTCTGGAACGATTTTGCGTTTTCACATTGTCACACCACGTATGAAAATTGCGGGCAGAATTATGGCTATTCCACCCACGATTTGAAATGCCATAGTGTGAATGGAGCCTTAGTGCTCTGGATTGAGACAAATACACACTATAGAGGGATATGCTTTGTTTATATTTCATGTCTGAGGTTTACAACCATTTTAATTTTGCTTAAAATTGGAAGTTAAACAGAAAACAAAAAGGCTAAAGGGATTTGATTGGATGTCGGAGGTTTCCAAACTTTGCATTCTGTAGGCTGACTGGGAACTTTGCGTTATGGCAACTTGCTAGCTGGGCAAATTTTTTCTTGTAGATCCATCATATGTGGTCGGCAGGACCAGCTTCCGGGAATGTCTGCTTCATGGCTATACATTTGCCAGATTTCATGCTGATTTTAGAGAATTTCATCATCTTTCAACCACAGCAATCTGTCTCCCAAAGTTTTCTTTGTTTCTTGGGTTTAAAGAGTCCTTGTCACCAATTTAAAAATATTGCAGAAAGAAGCCCAATAAAATAACACATTTTAAAGGTTTATTTGCAGTGTTCCTCCTTTTATCATTAATCATTTTTATTGTATTGCAATGTTCCTGTGATCTTGTCCAGAAAATGACACATTTTTGGCACAACCCCCTCTCTCTTTGCACAGCATAGCCCTTTCTTCTGAGAGTGTTTAATCACTGTCTGTACTGGCCCAGCTCCTCTGCCCCTCCCCTCCCTACGTAAACTTTTATGTTGGAGCTGGGGAAGAAGAGAAGAGGGGTATTATAAATAGGAGCCTCCAAACTATGACCTGAGGTGGGGGGATGGTTGTTATAGCAAGGGTTAGGGAACCCTGAAGCAGACTTGGTGGCCCTGTAGGAAGCTGGAGGGGCACTTTGGGAAGTTGGGGGGCACTATGGAGGGCTGGGGGCACCATGGGAGGTTGTGCAGCACTGTGGGAGGTTGGGAGGCACTGTAGAGATTGAAGGCCATTATAGGAGGTCAGGCACACTATGGGAGCTGGGAGGCACTGGGGAAGATCAAGGGATCTGCTACTGGAGACCCAGGAGAAGGGAGGTCTTCTGACCCACTAAAATATCTAACCTGGCCCTCAGCAACTCTAATATGATGGAGTGGGGGGCTTCTGATGTAAAAGGAGGACTCTATTAGAATAGGAAGGCTGTGATGGAATGAGGGGTTTTCTGATGTGAAAGGAAAACTTGGATGAGATCGGGGCTTCTGATGTGAAAGGGGGGACTTTTGATGTTAAAGGAGGAACCCCAAGGTAAATGTATTTCTTGGGGGTGTTTATTCATTATATAAAGTTTAGTCTCTTACCTATGAAACGTATTCTTTCGACCCGTGAATATTTGCAGAATATACAATGCGGCCCTCATACTAAAAAGATTGGAGACCCCTGCTATAGATCAGTGGTTCTCAACCTTTTTGAGGCCAGGGCCTGGTGAAGTCTTCCAAATCCTTCCATGACCCAACAGTAAAAAATAAAGTTTATACGCAGACAACAAAAATATGGGAATGATAATATGTATTGAAATGGTGGAGGGCTCTGGAAGGGATTGATGCTGGGTGATGGGGATGGTGGTTGTAGCGTGGGTTAGGGGACACTACAGTAGACTTGTTGAGCCAGTATGGGACTAGGTTTCTGAAGGAAGCTGGGAGGCACTGCCAGAGGTTGGGGAGCACTGAGGGACACTGTTGCAGGTTGGGGGCACCATAGAGGGCTGGATGCTCTGCAGCAGGCTGGGGGCACTGTGGTTGGCTGAATGGCTCTATAAGAGGTTGGGGGTCACTGTAGGACCCTGTTAGGAGGTGGAGGAATTACAGAGGGCTTGGGGCCCTGCAGCAGGTTGGATGAAACTGTGGGAGGTTAGGCAGCACTATTGGAGGTCGGGAGGCACTGTGGATGCTGAGGGCACTCTGGAGGCACCGCAAGCCACTATGGGGGATTAGGGGGGAACTATGGGAGCTGCGAGACACTGTGGGAGATTAAGAAATCTGACGCTGTAGGCCCAAGAGAAAGAAGGCCAGGCAGTGGGCCTCCACCTGGTTGTTGAGAACCACTACTATAGAATGTCACTTGTGTCTGCTGGGGCTGATGATACAGCAGCCAAGATGACGGCACAGCAGCGAGGCTTTCATAGTGACATGAATGAAATACATTCAATCCACATATAATCATATGCAAAGATTGTTGTTGAAATGAATGATGAGTTCTCTTTAAGTGATGAAACAATCAGAATTTTCGGGCAAATTGATCAAAACCACTGCAGCACTAGTTGACAGACATTTTTGATCGATTGTTCATACTGACATCATTTAGTCACTTAAAGCAAAAGAACCCGGATTGCTGTGGTTGGGAGATGAAACAAAGCTGAGACTTGTAGTTTCTCGGTAGCTGAAGAGATTAGAGATGCCCCTGCTATAATTATTACAAGGTTCCCTTATATAGGGGTATATACCCTGGGTATACGTTTCATGCTACAGTAGAGAGGCAGACCTCTGGGGCTCAAGTGCTTAAACTACCAGACCTACAAAGAGTATTAAATTAAATTCTGTTATACATTATTTTCAACTCTGAGGTCCTGTAGTCAATACCCTCCAGGGACACAACCTGTATGGAGTCACTATGTGCCCATGTATGTGTGGCGGTCCACAGAACTAAAACAGTCTGGTGGGTTTTTTGGCCCTTCACTCTTTCTGTATGAACATGGTGGAGGTATTATTCTTGATACAGTTTAGCGGAGGAGCTAATCTTTGTCAGAGTCAATCCCAACTGCAGACTTTCTCAGTGGTCAGGAAAGAATCAGTAGGAATTGGAGTACCACACCGTGATATTCAAGTCCAAACAAGTTTATTCCAGTGGAAAAATGTTTGCAGCACCAACACGTTTCAAGGGGCTGTATCTCCGCTCCCTTCATCTGGGCTAATGTGTAACATGAAAAATGAAAATTATAACTCATGGTTCAAAGACCTAAAGAACAACGAGATCAGAAATAAATAAGTATAACATTATTTTGAAGTATTACATTGGTGATGATGATATTAAAAATCAGTGATAATACAAATAAGAATATTTGTAAATCAATAATAGTCATAATAATAAATATGACTAAATGGTACTAAAACTAGTGTTGCTATTAACAGTATTGATGGTCATTATGAAATAGTCAACTTTTCTCCTAATAAAGACTATATATCATATAAAAATGTGATTTATTAATGTAACATCAGTAAATCACATATTATGTGTAATATAACGACCATCAATGAAACAACAATTTTAGTTACCATTTATATAATTAATAACGATTCACAAATATTCACATTTGTATTGCCACTGATTTTTAATATCATTACCATAAAAAGAACTGAGAACAATAGTAACAGTGTACCAGAGGAAGTGTATACAGGAAGTTATCTGCTTATTGGATTTCTGGCAGGATCAACAGGTGTTGTAATTGCACTTATTACAAATATAACAAAATAGTTTTAATGGTATATTAAACAAACTAAAAAAAGGAGCAAATAAGAGAAGTTAATTGTTGGGGTTCATATGATACACTTTAAGTCACAGGTGTACTATACTGTACATCCTACAAATCAGTGTGCTTGTGGTGGGTTTTCATGTACTTTACTGATTAATGAAACAACATCCAAAATGGCATTCATTTTAAGCAACACTGTTTACATTAGAAATCAAAGCATTTCAAAGAAGTCCTGAATATTGCATTCACAATATGCGCCTTCCAAGTACATTGAAATGCATGGAAAGCTCATGATAAACACATCTGCTGTGCACTCTGCATGCACCTATTAGCATGACAACAGTATTCAACCTCAGTATGGACTGGAAAAATCATTGTAAAAACACATTTATAATAACACCAAAGCTACATCACATAGAAGCACTCAACATGTATTTTATACTTTCGCTGTATATATTTCTCTTTTGTATATATATGGACGATGCTAGATTCTGTACAAGGGCAAAAACAAGCAAGAATTCTATATTGTCATACCATGGCTCAGCCGAGAAGCAGTTGCACCCTCTGTACCCTTTGTAATTATAGATCAACCTTGAAATTATTTTGAGGTCAAGAGGAACCCCTGCTAAAACCAATTTATAGGTGGCCAGTGATAAGGATGTCCCTTTGCTATGGTGGTCAGTGGGAAGAATGTCCCTTACATAGGTGGTCAGAGGGAAGAATGCTCCTTACATTGGTAGTCTTTTGGAAGAATGTCCTTTACATTAATGGTCAATGGGTAGAATGTCCCTTACATTGTGGTCTCTGGGAAGAAAGCCCCTTACATTTGTGGTCAGTGGGAAGAATGCTCCTTAGGTTGGTAGTCAGTAGGCAGAATGCCCTTGCATTGGTGGTCAGTGGGAAGAATGCCCCTTACATTGGTGATCTTTTGGAAGAATACCCCTTACATTAATGGTCAATAGGTAGAATGTCCCTTACATTTGGGCCACTGGGAAGAAAGCCCCTTACATTTGTGGTCAGTAGGATGAAAACCCCTTACATTTGTGGTCTGTGGAAGGAATGCTCCTGACATTGGTGGTCAGTGTGAAGAATGTCCCATACATCGGTGGTGTATGGGAAGATTGTCCCTTACATTACTGATCACTAGATAGAATGTCCCTTACATTTGTGACCTCTGGGAAGAAAGACCTTTACATTTGTGGTCAGTGGGAAGAATGCTTCTTACGTTGGTAGTCAGTGGGAAGAATGACCTTACATTGACTGCCAGTGGGAAGAATAGCCCTTACATTAGTGCCCACTGAGAAGAAAGCCTTTTACATTTGTGGTTAGTGAAGGGAATGCTCCCTACATTGGTAGTCAGTGGGAAGAGTGCCCCTTACATTAATGGTCAATGCATAGAAAGTCCCTTACATTGTGGCCACTGTGAAGAAAGCCCCTTACATTTGTGGTCAGTGGGAAGAATGCTTCTTACGTTGGTAGTCAGTGGTAAGAAAGCCCTTACACTGATGGCCAAAGGGAAGAATGGCCCTTACATTGGTGCCGACTGAGAAGAAAGCCTTTTAAATTTGTGGTTAGTGAAAGGAATGCTCCCTACATTGGTGGTCGGTGGGAAGAATGCCCCTTACATTGGTGGTCTGTTGGAAGAATACCCCTTACATTAATGGTCAATGGGTAGAATGTCCCTTGCATTGGGGCCACTGGGAAGATTTGTGGTCAGTAGAATTAAAGCCCCTTACATTTGTGGTCTGTGGAAGGAATGCTCCTGACATTGGTGGTCAGGGTGAAGAATTCCCCTTACATCGGTGGTCTATGGGAAGATTGTTCCTTACATTACTGATCAATAGATAGAATGTCCCTTACATTTGTGACCACTGGGAAGAAAGACCTTTACATTTGTGGTTACTGGAATTAATGTTCCTGATGTTGGTGGTCTGTGGAAGGAATGTCCCCCACATTAAGTGTCAATGGGTAGAATGTCCCTTACATTGTTGCCACTGGGATGAAAGCCCCTTACCTTGGTGTCCAGTGGGAGGAAAGCCCCTTACATTTGTGGTCTGTGGTAGGAATGCTTCTTACGTTGGCAGTCAGTGGGAAGAATGTTCCTTACATTAATGATCAATGGGTAGAATCTCCCTTAAATTTGTGGTCAGTGGAAAGAATGTTCCTTACATTGGTGGTCAGTGGAACTAATGCTCCTTATGTTGGTGGTCAGTCCAAAGATAGCTCCTTACGCTGGTGGTAAGTGGGCATAATGTCCCTTATGTTGGTGACCAGTGGGAATTATGGGGTTTATTTACTAAAGCTGGCTCACTCAGAATCTGGTGCAGCTGTGCATGGTAGCCAATCAGTTTCAGATGGTTCAATTAAGCTTTAGCAATAAAACCTGGAAGCTGATTGGTTTCTATGCAGAAGTGCACGAGATTCTGAGTGAACCAGCTTTAGTAAATAAACCCCTAAATTCCTTAGATTGGTGGTCAGTGGGAAGAATGCCACCCTTACAGACAGCTACAAATATACATGGTATCATGCAGCTGGTTCTGCTGAGTGGCATTGGCCCCAGAACTATGCAGGCACCATCAAATGGAGGTCAAAAAGCCACAGCTCAAGGAACCTCTGGAGGAACTGTAGGGGGAATGACTGATACAGACATTCCCCAGTATATGTTGAACATAAACCTGTATTGATGAAAATATATTGAGATCACTATCATTGACCTCCTACAGAAAATGTTAGTTGCTTGCCTAACTTTAGCTGCACTATTTTCTGAGTCACCAATCCAGAACAAGCAAGCAAGTCAACAAAGTCAGAAAGAAGTCACAACTTCTGATTTGCATACCAGGTAATTGTCTCAGAGATCATTGCAACAACTGGATTAGAGTGCCCGTCAGGTAACCAGCAATTTTAGAAGGAGATGGCAGCCTCCATATTCTCTCACACAGGTTTCATTTTATTTGCCGTCTTGAAAAATGCACAATTTTACCTTATTTGGATTGTAATATGTATCTTATACTCCATTGCAGTGCACTTTTGATGCATTTTTCTCTCTACTTTCTTGTATGCAGCTAAATTGCAAGTGAATTGTGTTTATACCATAAAATGAACTCCAGGTGACCAGCTAAATACACTGTTGATACATATATGCATAAACTGTGTTACTTGTCAAAGTATTTTTGGTTGTGTTCAGCCAGCCTTGTGATCCAGGCACCTTTACAAGACAGAACAGCCAGGTCAGGGACTCTTTTTTTCTTTACCCAACCTGCGATTGTCCATTGAAAGAGAATCATCAGTGGAGAATTATCCCACCTCCACTTAAAAACTGAACTTTTGCTTTCACCATTAACTCATTCCCCCAAAAGTTATTACCTTTTCCATAATTTGTTCCTCCCTTTTAGACTGTAAACTCTCGAGAGCAGGGCCCTCCTAACCTTCTTGTATTGAATATTGTTGGAACTGTCATAATAATAATCAGCACACTGATGAGACCATCACTCTGCTCTTTAGGACTGTTCAAACAATTGACTGGCAGAAATGTGCAAACCAAAAGAGTTCTGATTGGCTAGACAGCTGACCCTCCCTCTCCTAATCTGAGGACTGCTATACAGATGACAGTAGATGGTATGAAGGCAGATTCAAGTATTTATGTGTAAAAATACAGATTATATTCTTTCAGTGAGTACACAACTAGTGTTTATTTTCATTTGAACTCCAATGGTAATATTAATTCCTTGGTGGGAAATGCACTATAAAAAAGGGGCAGAGGTGTAAGTGGCCCCTATATGAGTGTAAAGATAAAGAACAATGCACTGGTGACAATGTATCAATTTAATTGCTTATCTTTTTTTTGCTTTCCTTCTTTCTCTCCTTCTCCCTCTCTTACTGTTTCTCTCTTTCTCTCCTGCTTGCTCTCACCTTCTCTCTCTCTCTCTCTCTCTCTCCTTCTTGCTCTAACATTCTCTCTCTTTAACTCGCTTTCTCTATCTCCCTCTTTCTTTCTTTCTTTCTTTCTTTCTTTCTTTCTTTCTTTCTTTCTTTCTCTCTTTCTTTCTTTCTCTCTTTCTATCCTTTTTTGCTCTCTCTCTTTCTCCCTCTCTCTCTTTCTATCCTTATTGCTCTCTCTCTCTCACTCTTTCTGTCTCCCTCTATTTATTTCTCTCTCTTTTTCTTTTCTTGCTCTCAATCTTCTTTCTTTCTCTCTTTCCAGCTCTGCTTCTCCCCCTTTCTCTCACTCTGTCTCTCTCTATATCTCTCCCTTTTTCCTACTCTTTACTTCACTCTCTTTCACTCCTTTCTCTCTCCCTCTCTTTCCCTTTCTCTCACTCTTTTTCTCTCTCCCTTTTCTCTCCTGCTTCTCTTTCTTCACTCTTTCTTCTGTCTCCTTCACTTTCTCCTTTCTTTCTCTCTCCTTTTTACCCTCTTCTTTTATCCCTCTCTTTCTCTCACTTCTTTCTTTCTCTCTCTCTCTCTCCTTTTCTCTTTTTCTTTCTCTCCTGTCTCTCTCTATATATATATATCTCTCCCTCCTTCTCCGTCTTTAACTCTTCTTTATTTCTCTCTCATTCCTTCTCTCCTTTCGCTTTCTCTTCTCTCTTTGTCTGTCTCTCCCTCTCTCTCCTTTTCATTCTTTTTCTTTCTTCACTTTCTTTCTTTCTGTCTGTCTGTCTTTCTTTCTCTCTCTCTTTTCTCTCTCTCTCTTTCTTTCTTTCTTTCTCTCTCTCTCTTTCTTTCTTTCTTTCTTTCTTTCTCTCTTTCTTTCTCTCTCTCTCCATCCCTCCCCCCCTCTCCCTCTCCCTCTCTCTCTGCCTTTCTCTTTTTCTTTCTCTCCTGAGTCTCTCTCTCTCTATACATCTCTCTCCCTCCTTCTCCTTCTTTAACTCTTTCTTCTTTATTTCTCTCTCAGTCCTTCTCTCCTTTTTCTTTCTCTCCTCTCTTTGTCTGTCTCTCCCTCTCTCTTTCTCCTTTTCATTCTTTTTCTTTCTTCACTTTCTTTCTTCCGCTTATTTCTTTCTCTCTCTTTTCTTTCCTTTCTTTCTTTCTTTCTCTCTCTTTTCTTTCTTTATCTTTCTCACTCTCTCTCTCACTCTCTCTCTTTCTTTCTTTTTTTCCACTCTGTCTCTCCCACCTATCTACCCATACTATGTACTGTCAGTACAATAGAGCATGTTTCAAAAAAAAAAAAGTGAAAACTTCTTAGTGACATCATAGACAGCAATGATTCAGAAAGCATTTCACCCTAGTACCTAGTTCATAATGAAAGCAGTCTGTTGCTATAGGCTGCTGCACCTCCGTTTTTTTTTTTCATTCCATAAACTAGAGGAGCTGAAGGCTGGCTGAACCAGTCACAAAATTCACACAAAAGAGTTCACATAGTTACAGTCTGTGTATTTAGCCATTTGCCTGGTGATTTAAGTATCAACTCAATGGTTAAAGGAGACAAACCCTACCTGAATGACAATTAGTTTTCACAAGCACTGTGTACCACAAGCAATTGCAATCTTTTTTTTTTAAGCAAATCTTAGTGTCAGTGCTGATCTCATACAGTCTTTTTGCAGCCACTTAATTTATGTCTACACACACTCCAGTGCTGACACTTCTCCAGGCAGATTTTCTGATGACGACAAGAACACACCATGGCTGCCTAATCTACAGTATGTTGGAACAACCACTTGTAGTCCCCATCAGAAGTCTGCTAAAACAGGGTGACAACGCAGCTGCCCAATTGAAAGACAGGGATAGAGCGTTGTCACCCTATTAAAGGAAGAGCCAGAAAGAGGATTTTCATTGGAGAATCAGCAGAAGATGAAGATGCGCATTTAAAAGATGTAACGCTTGTATTAACTTTTAGCAGTTGGAGTTACATTTATTTTAAAATAGTGCAGAAAAAAAAACACCTCTCAACTTTCATTCGTTTTGATTGGTCAGACCAGGGAAAGACGAGTGCTGATTGGATGCTACTGGGGATTGCACTTTACATGCTGCTGTTGCCCTTAGTAACTAACCTTAAATAAGATGGATTTCAGCCTCAAAGGAGATGATTTACTAAAGGAAAATAGATTGTGCACTTTACAAAGTGCAGGTGCTCCAGAGTTTAGTAAATGAGGTAAAGCTTCACTTTGCAAAAAATACCCACTTACGAGTAAGGAAAATGAAAAAAAAAACTGCATTTTTGCTTGAACATGATTGGATGGTGGAAGGCAGCAGAGCTTCTGTTCATTTACTAAGATCTGGTGCAACTGCACTTTGCAAAGTACACAGTCTATTTGCCTTTAGTAGCTCAACCCCAAAGTGCTGAATATAATAAGCTCCAAAAAATAATCCATACACATCCACTACTTCATGGTCCTGTAATCTTTTTTCCATGAAATTGTTTCTTTCTGTGTATTTCCGCCTCCTTATAACATCCTCTGTCAGTTTCTGAACCTCTCCTTTTCCTCCTTACTTTTGTTTGTGTGAAATAAGCAGTGCATGTTAGTTTCAGTTATGTGCACTGCTCTACACACACTACTTGATAGTCCATCTCAGCAGCAAGCAAGA
Source organism: Staurois parvus (assembly GCF_062004578.1). NCBI lineage: Eukaryota > Metazoa > Chordata > Amphibia > Anura > Ranidae > Staurois > Staurois parvus. Next base: position 3,409,135 of record NW_028318219.1, read on the forward strand.
GAGGGTGGCCACGTACCTACATACAGTAGACCATGTAGCCACCCTCTAACAGGAAGTCAGATTACAGGAGCAAAAAAAAAAAGAAATTTGGGGGAGGCTGGTAGCAATAGAAGGGACTTTTTTTGAGTGAATACAAACTTGAATTTGGTGGCACTTTCTATGTGACAAATGGTAGGTGTTATGTACATCCCAAGTTCTCAGTAGTCTGATGGTATTTTTACCTTTGTATATTCATGTTGTTTGCTCCATTGGATGAATTGATCAGATATGATCTAGGTGTTGGTGTCTACCAGATGCCTTCATCAAATTGTTCATATCTTTGTACATGGTGTGCTGGCCTTATGCTTCTCTTAGGTACATCCCATATGTTCTTCTATTTGTGTGTCTACAAAATACATTCTGGTGCACCTTTCCACACAGGAGTGCATATGTTCTGATGTCTGGTTGGTTGGTATACACATACTGTTTGACTATAGGAAATGAGCAGTGAATATCACTGTGTAGACAGCTCAACACATGTATACATCATCTGTGTGTTTGTACTCTTATCCTTATATACACATGAGGAGCGTCCCAGCAACCTGACAGCATGATCACTGAGCTCATCAAGTGTCAGATTAACCTCGAACATGCCTTGTTGTACTCTGGTTCCTAGGCTTGTGCCCAAATCCCAAACAGGCCTGGGCCAATAAGCCCCCCCCCCCCTTACCACCATCAACACCTCTATCTAGTCTCAAAACCTTGCCATGGAGAAGTCAACCAAATTATTGACCATTCCTCCATCCTGCCCAACAAACATTGCAGCCCACCATCTTTTCCCTCTTTGTCTCATGCCCAAACCTGGCAAGGCTCAATGGTTCCCGTTGCACCGCCATTTTTAAAGGGCCCATGAGTCAATTATCATATCTATTTTTTTTTCCACACACCAGGTCATGAACATTCTTGGCTATGCAGCCCCACTCTTCCCATCTCCTTTTGCCGATTTTCCAGCCACCCCGATGAGGAGTAAAAAAAAAATTGCACTCACAGATAGATGAGGATGCAGCAGTTGGAGAGCTTGGTCCTGTTTGCTCTCTGGTTCCTTAGTACCTAACACACCGGAGAGATGAAGGGAGCCTAGAAGCAAAATATGATGTGGAGAGAGGAAGGGGAGGGTCACACTCTTTGAAAATACCCCCCCAAGACAAGCCACAAGGAATCCATTCCCTCTTCGCCACAATTCCGCGCTCTCCCTCCTCAATTCCTCCTTCGTCTCCCGGAGACAGTGCACAGAGGGGGGAGATGCCGCCTCATCCGCCGGGGAGGGGGGGTAATCACGTCCTTTTGGGGTGGAGGGGGGGACAACAAGCTAACAATCTCTATCCCCCCAGCCTGGTGATGCAAGACACAGGTAATGTCATTAAGGCACAGAGTCCCACAGGAAAAAAAAGGGGGGCTACCGTTGACCAGAAATTGCCAAAACCAACCTGGAGACCTCCGTTGACTCGTCTGGTTGCTTCACGAAAACCCACCGACAGCTGTGGCGGTATGGGAGAGCGCGGCTATGAATCTAAAACAGCGAAACCAAGCACAGGCCATGTTGACGGTCTTCCTACCTCCCCTCCCCAGGTGAGAAGGAGACAAAAACGCTTACAGGCAACCGGGTCCAACAGGAGAAAACCGAGGAGTCCACAAAGAACCAGATCCTGGAGGTGAGGGCGAATGGAGGGCTCTCGAGAGGTAGTCAGAGGTTTTCACAAGAGGAAGACGGCATGTAGCACAGAATACGTGAAAGAATCCTGAGGACCAGGGATGATGTTTTGAAGGGTCGGTCTTAGTCCAAACTCAACGGTGGGGGGGGGTCTTTTTTTTTTTCTTCTTCTTTAGTTTATCTTCTTCGTCCCAATGAAGGGTCTTCTACCTCCAAGAAGCAAAAAGATATAAAAATAAATAAATAAATACAGAAGAAGGAGCCTTGGTCATAAGGGTGGGATGCGGTCTGCAGGCCTCCTTCCGAAAACCAAAGACTGGGGGGGGTGAGGAGCTGTGTGTGCACGACGAAGGCGGATGGTGCATGTGAAGTGCCTGTCAGTGCAGAGAAATGGACAGCGGGGAGGATGAGGTGTGCATACGCCGTGCTGGAAGGGAGAGGAGGCTATGCATGCAGTGATGACATGCCATCAGAAGGATGCAGTGCGTCTGCGGTGCATATTTATAAACGGCGTGTGGGTAGGACCCCCGCGTGTTGCGAAGCAGGTGCAGCGGGCTATGGGGGGAAAATCCAGATTTGCAGGGTCTCTCTCTATTACCATTTCCCAGTCACTTCCTCCGCTGTCTCCCTCCCTTTGCAGGAGTCTCACACACTTCTCTCCATATCGCCACACCACGCCTCCTCCCTCCCTCTCCCTTTCATCCCTTTTTCTATCTGGTCTTGTGTCTATGCCCCTCTCCTATCCTCTCCGGCTTTGCCCCCTTTGCTCTGCTCCTTTCCTGCAGCTGTCTTCTCTTTCTCCTTCATTTAATTCTTCCCATGCCTGGTTTTTCTTTTTTTTTTCTTTTTCCTGGTTAATATTTGGTTTTGTCTGCCACTCACCCCACTCTTGGGTTATCCATCCTCCCCTGATGGTGCTGAGGCTGACTCGTCTTGTATTCTCACCATGGAGTGTTCTACTGTTCTCCTCTCCCAGCGCTCCCTCCCCCCATCGCCCATTCATTGAAGTCTTTGCTGGAGGTGGAAATGTGCAGCACAGTCACGAAGGATGGCCTTCAAGTGTCAGGGTTCATGCGTGTCCATGCACGGTGTATGTCATACGATTGGTGAGACCTACCTCGCCCACGCTGGTCCTCACACCTACCTAATGGAGGATCAGGAAGACTCACAGAGCAGTTCTGGGCAACAAGTGACAGCATTTCTCTAAGCTACTAAAGCCATCCAGCAAACCCAGCAACTGTGCTAAAATCCCAAGATCCTATCTTAAGGCTGAGCTCACAGTTGCCTGGTAAATAGTAAACTGCAGCGTGTGTCCATGCACTGTGCATGTGTCAAGTACACGGGGACACCATGGGGGAGGATTTACTAAAAGTGGTGCACTCAGAATCTGGTGCAGCTGTGCATGATAGCCAATCAGCTTCCAATATCAGTTTGTTTAAATAAGCTTTGACAAGAAAATCTGGAAGCTGATTGGTTTCTATGCAGAGATGCAGCAGATTTTGCACCCTCCAGTTTAATAAATACCCCCCCCCCCCCCCCCATGAGTCCTACACCTACCTCGCCCACGCTGGTCCTCACACCTACCTAATGGAGGATCAGAAAGACTCACAGAGCAGTTCTGGGCATTTCTGTAAGATACTAAAGCCATCCAGCAAACCCAGCAGCTGTGCTAAAATCTATAAAACAAAAATGCACAATATCCTGCAAAGAAAATTGCAATGTGTTCATGTACTGTACATGGGGACGCCATGGGGGTTATTAACTAAAACTGGAGAGTGCAAAATCTGGTGCAGCTCTTCACAGAAACCAATCAGCTTCCAGGTTTTACTGTCAACGCTTAACTGAGCAAGCTGAAGTTAGAAGCTGATTGGCTGCCGTGCACAGCTGCACCAGATTCTCAGTGCTCCAGTTTTAGTAAATCCCACCCAATAAGTCCTACACCCATCTCTCCCACACTGGTCCTCGCACTTACCTAAAGGAGAGTCAGGAGACTCGGATCAAAGTTAAAGCACAGTTCTGGGCAACACAGTTTGCATTTGATCATTTTCTGCAGTACTTTTTGCGGTGCGATTTTGCACATTAATTTTTGCCGCGTTTTTGATGCGTTTTGCGTTTTTTTTTTTTGCAACTTGTCGCTGAGCAGATTAACCGCTTAGGGGACTGCTCAGATATACTGCTGCAGGGTGGCACATGTGCGCAGAATCACGTATATATACGTCATTTTGCATTTCCGGGTAGGGGGCGCGTACGAGCTGCGCGCCGCCATTCGCAGACGTGGATGTCAATCACTGGGTCCCGGCCGGTAATTACTTGCCGGCGCCTGGTGATTACCGGCGATCACAGACGGAGGGAAGATTGTTTTGTTTACAAACAACCTTCCTCCCTGTCAGCTGGAGCACACTGCTTGGGATGGCTGGGCACAGTACAGGCATCAAAATCAGTGTGCTTACAGTGAAGCACACCCCCCCCCCGCCCCATAGTAAAACATCACAGCACACAGTTAACCCTTTGATTGCCCCTCACATTAACCCCTTCCTACCCAGTGCCATTAGTACAGTGTCAGTGCTTTTTTTAGCACTGATCACTGTATTGGTGTCACTGGGGTGTCAGTGACACCAAGTCAGTCCCCCCCCCCAGTGTCAGAATGTCCATCACAGTCCCGCTAAAAGTTGCTGATCACCGCCATTACTAGTAGAAAAAAAATCCCATTATCTATATCACCATTTGTAATCGCTATAACTTTCATGTAAACCAATTAATTTACACGTATTGGGTTTTTTTTTAGCAAAGACATGGAGCAGAATACATTTTGGCCTAAATTCATGACGAAATTTGATTTTTTACATTTTTTTACTGGATATGTTTAATAGCAAAAAGTCCAAAATATAGGGGTTTTTTTCTCAAAACTGTGGGTCTTTTTTTGCTTATAATATAAAAAATAAAAAACTCACAGGCGATCAAATACCACTGAAAGAAAGCTCAATTCTTGGGAAAAAAAGGACGTAAATTTAATTTGGGTGCAGCGTTGCATGACCGCTCAATTGTCAGTTAATGTAACGCAATGCCGTAATGCAAAAATTGGCCTTGTCATGAAGGGGGGTAAATCCTCAGGAGGGCAAGGGGTTAAAATGCAAAATGCATCAAAAACGCACTACATGCTTTTCCTTATCATCTCCATTGAAGTCTATATAACCAAAAATGTTTTGCGTTTAAAAAAGTCCCCGACCCTTTCCAAAAAACGCACCGGGTGAAAACGCGGAGATGTGAACCTGTCTCATAGGAAATCATGTTAAATGGACTGCTGTGCGTTTCTGAAAACCGCAGAGGAAAACGCAGAGGTGTGAACCTAGACTAAGGCTGTGTTCACACTAGTGTCATGCATATGGTGATACCATGAGTCCTACACAGGGGCGGACTGACAACTCATGGGGCCCCCTGGGCAATAGGGGATCATGGGGCCCCTGTGTCCTTGCCCATTACTCAAAAAAGCCTATGAAAAAGGTACCAGGGGCATCTCATGGGGCCCCCTACTGACCCCGGGCCCTCGGGCAGTGCTTAAGTTTCCAAATGGTCAGTCCGCCCCTGATTGCACCATTATCAGTATCCAAAACGCTTCTCCTATACTGACCACGGGCCCTCGGGCAGTGCCTGAGTTTCCAAATGTTCAGTCCGCCCCTGGACTCCTACACCTACCTCTCCCACATTGGTGCCCGCACTCAGGGGCAGACTAACCATTTGGAAACTCGAGGGCCCGGGGTCAGTAGGGGGCCCCATGAGATGCTCCTGGTACCTTTTTCATAGGCTTTTTTGAGTTTGGGCAAGGACACAGGGGCCCCATGATCCTCTATTGCCCGGGGGCCCCATGAGTTGTCAGTCCGCCCCCCTGCCCATACTTACCTCATGGAGATTCGGGAGAATCAGATCAAAATTAAACAGCAGTTCTGGGCAACATGTGAAAGCATTTCTGTAAGCTGCCAAAGCCATCCAGCAAACCTGGCAGCTGTGCTAAAATCCAAAAAGCCCCACCTTACCTTAATGCTGGGCTCACAGTAGCCTGCAGGGTGCATTGCAGTGTGTGTCCATGCACTGTGCACATGTCAAGTACACGGTGACACCATGGGGTTTATTTACTAAAGCTGGAGAGTCCAAAATCAGACTCCCTTCTGCATAGAAACCAATCAGCTTCCAGGTTTCATTGCCAAAGCTTCATTGAACAAGCTGAGGTTAGAAGCTGATTGGTTTCTATGCAGAAGGGAGTCTGATTTTGGACTCTCCAGCTTTAGTAAATAAACCCCCATGAGTCCTACACCTGCCTCACCCACACGGGTCGTCGCACTTACCTAAACGAGAGTCAGGAGACTCCATCACAATCAGGCTCCATGCACACTAGCGTTTTTTTTAAGTTCAAAAAACACTTGCTAAAAAGTGCTGGTAATACCGTTTTTAGCAGCGTTTTAGTAGCATTTAAAAGCGTTTTATTAGCATTTTTACAGTACATGTAGAGGAAAAGGAAAAAAAAGCTGATTATTTATTTCAGGTACTTATATAGCGCCATCAATTTACATATCGCTTTACATATATATTGTACATTCACATCAGTCCCTAACCCTCAAGGGGTGTACAATCTAAAAAGCTGATAGCAGCGACCAGGACCCTGCATTCACTATATCTGGTGTCCCCGGACCCTGCATTCACTATATCTGGTGTCCCCGGACCCTGCATTCACTATATCTGATCTCCCTGGACGCTGCACTCACTATATCTGGACTCCCAGGACCCTGCATTCACTATATCTGGACTCCCAGGACCCTGCATTCACTATATCTGGTCTCCCAGGACCCTGCATTCACTATATCTGGTCTCCCAGGACCCTGCATTCACTATATCTGCTCTCCCTGGACCCTGCACTCACTATATCTGATCTCCCCGGACCCTGCACTCACTATATCTGATCTCCCCGGACCCTGCATCCACTATATCTGGTCTCCCCGGACCCTGCATTCAATATATCTGCTCTCCCCGGACCCTGCATTCACTATATCTGGTCTCCCCAGACCCTGCATTCACTATATCTGGTCTCCCCAGACCCTGCATTCACTATATCTGGTCTCCCCGGACCCTACATTCACTATATCTGGTCTCCCCGGACCCTGCATTCACTATATCTGGTCTCCCCGGACCCTGCATTCACTATATCTGGTCTCCCGGACCCTACATTCACTATATCTGGTCTCCCCAGACCCTGCATTCACTATATCTGGTCTCCCCGGACCCTGCATTCACTCTATCTGGTCTCCCCGGACCCTGCCTTCACTATATCTGGTCTCCCGGACCCTACATTCACTATATCTGGTCTCCCCAGACCCTGCATTCACTATATCTGGTCTCCCCGGACCCTGCATTCACTCTATCTGGTCTCCCCGGACCCTGCCTTCACTATATCTGGTCTCCCCAGACCCTGCATTCACTATATCCGGTCTCCCCGGACCCTGCATTCACTATATCCGGTCTCCCCGGACCCTGCATTCACTATATCCGGTCTCCCCGGGCCCTGCATTCACTATATCCGGTCTCCCCGGACCCTGCATTCACTATATCCGGTCTCCCAGGACCCCGCATTCACTATATCTGATCTCCCCGGGCCCTGCATTCACTCTATCTGGTCTCCCCGGACCCTGCATTCACTATATCTGGTCTCCCTGGACCCCGCATTCACTATATCTGGTCTCCCCGGACCCTGCATTCACTATATCTGGTCTCCCTGGACCCTGCATTCACTATATCTGCTCTCCCACAGTACACAGAACATGGAAATTACATTATTTTAGGAAATATAAACTGCGAAATACCTTTTCTCATCAGCAGTATATAGCAGTCTTGCGACTTCTATCAGTGTTCAGCAGCGCACTGGTTAAAGTTTGTAGGGGGCGTTTTCTTTCTGCTCTAGGATCCCTGACCTCTGACTGGACAGTGCTGATTGGCCCTGTGCTGACCACATGCACTCTCCCAAGAAAAAAAAAACATCTCTAGCAATACACACCAAACTGAGCATGTGCAGAGTGTCTCCAGTCCATTTGTCTTATCAGGAGATTTTTTTTGCATTAAAAATTTAATTAAAAATAATTAAAAATATATATAGGCAATGAAAGCATTTTTGCTTACACATGATTGGATGATGGAAGTCAGCACTAAGCTCTAGAGCAGCTGCACAAGTAGCCTAGGGTGCAAAATAGTCTAGCACCAGCCCTGCCTGCAATGTACATAGATCACCCACAGGGGGGAGGGGTTCTTCCTAATAAAAGTAAAGTGGAGTTACTCATAAAGGCAGAACTCCATTATACGCAAATATTGTCTAAATATATTCTTCCTTGAATCCTGGTGAGCTTTGTGTATTTCTTCCAGATCTGTGCAGAAATCCAGTGAGAAATATTTCCTTCCTGTAATAAAGACCGCTCACTACTGCTCTCTCTCCTTGTGCAGGTTGCTTATCTTGTCTCCGCCCCCTATAGTTTTCTGTAGTGGGTGGAGCCTTCTGGGTCCCTCCCACAGCTCTGTTTTCTGCATCAGTGAGTGATGATGTCACTGCTACTTTTACAAGGTAATATCTAAGTTTGCAAAGTCATTTAGTGCACATTTAGCTTTTTGCATTGTTTTTAAGAAATCTATTAAGAAATGTACTTAAATAAACATTTTTGTTCCTGAAGTTGGGCTTTAAGACATCTGTGCATTGCTCTTCTGCTTGTCCTGGAAAAAAGTACCGGTGATTTTTTTGGTGGGACAATGATTTGCCCATAGATTTTAATGGAAGTGCATGAAAAATGCATTTAAAAAATATTAATCAGAAAAGAAATAATAATAAATGATAATAATGACTTTGCGCATGCCTGCTGCCCTGTAGCAGTATATCTGCTATAGAGTGACTGGAAAGCGGTTAAACTTCTCTACAACTTTATCCCTGACCTGTCTGGTGTGTTCCTTGGCCTTCATGATGCTGTTTGTTCACTGATGTTCTCTAACAAACCTCTGAGGGCTTCATAGAGCAGCTGTATTTATACTGAGATTACGTGACATACAGGGGGACTCTATTTACTAATTAGGTGACTTCTGAAGGCAATTGGTTCCACTAGATTTTAGTTAGGGGTATCCGAGTAAAGGGGGCTGAATACAAAACCACGGCACACTTTTCAGATATTTATTTGTAAAAAAATTTTGAAACCCATTTATCATTTTCCTTCCACTTCGCAATTCTGTGCCACTTGGTGTTGGTCTATCACATCAAATCCCAATAAAATACATTGACGGTTTTGACAAAATGACAAAATGTGGACAATTTCAAGGGGTATGAATACTTTTTCAAGACGCTGTAGAACTCTGTAACATGCAATTTGATGAAAGCCCATCAAGGATGCAGCAAGCAGGATTGTTTGTATGGCAGATGCATTGCTGTGAACAGGACCTAAGAGCTCATCCTGAGTTGCATTGATCAATGCAAGACCAGGGGCGGACTGACAACTCATGGGGCCCCCAGGCAATAGGGGATAATGGGGCCCCTGTGTCCTTGCCCAAACTCAAAAACGCCTATGAAAAAGGTACCAGGGGCATCTCAGGGGGCCCCCTACTGACCCCGGGCCCTCAGGCAGTGCCCGAGTTTCCAAATGGTCAGTCCGCCCCTGTGCAAGACTCGATGCAAGGACATAGAAAATACTATTGCTACTTCTAGGCTACGTTCACACTAGCCTTGTGTGCAGGCGGCAGAGAGGCGTTTGGGAAGCGTTTTTACCGCTTCCCAAACGCCTCTGCCAATTCTGCACATTACAGCACATGGTGCTGTTCTAACGGGAGCGTTTGCGTCGCGTCGCGTTGCATCGCGGCAAAACGGACGCCTCTGGACGAGTCAGGAGGCTTTGAAGCCTCCTATTCTCGTCTATGGTGCCGCTCCGCAAACGCCCCGCCGGCGTTTGCGGTGCGGTTGCGACGCGGTTGCGGGGCATTTGCGGAGCGGTAACACCACTCAAACTGCATTATAGGCGTTTGTGGGGCGTTATTAACGCTCGGCAAACGCCTAGCAACCGCCGCTAAACCGCGCATGCGGCGTTTGCGGAGCGTTTGCCGAGCGTTAAAAAACGCTCCGCAAACGCCGGACCAACGCTTGCCAAACGCTATAGGGGCGTTTGGCAAGCGTTGGCAAAACAGCCTAGTGTGAACGAGCCCCTAAAAAAGTTTTCCAAGAGGAAAATGGTGACAGAGGGAGGGACCTCCAGCAGAGTGACAGCCTCAGCCCTGTTCCTGTGGGAAGGTGGGTGTGTCCCTTCCCTCCAATCAGCTCTCAGAGCTCTCTTTGCTGAGATCCCCCGCCCCCTGCTTTTCAGAGCTGAGAGATCCTGTGTGAATTCTGCACTTTGAACAAATATAGAGAAGACAAGGCTGCAAATAAACAGGTACAACTTATGTAGGAGGATTTGTTTCATGTCTGTGTATCACCTGAGGTCAGTCACTTCACTGGGTATATGGAAGGGTTTACAATTACTTTAAGACTGTGTTCACATGTACAGTCAGGGGGCAGTAAAACTAGGCAGTTGAGCCACAGTTTTACCACCCCTGACCACCCAACTGAACACTAATATGCAGCCGTTCATGGCTGTACACATGGCATAGCCACGGCAAAGGTTAAACAGCATGTCGCTTTCAGCGGGTAGCGCCGCAGCAATGCACACGACTGTGGAGATCTCGCACTCTGAAAAGTGATCCACAACTTTCCCCTCTAACGTCCCCCTTACACCAGAATCCCCCCTTACATCAGAATCCAAACTTACATCAGAGTCCCTCTCTCACATCAGAATCCCCGCTTACATTAGAACCCCCTCTTACATCAGAGTCCCCCTCTAACATCAGAGTCCTCCCTTACATCCCTGCTCCCTCTTACGTCAGCATCGTGACTTACATCAGCATCCTCTGTAACATCAGAGTCCCCTCTAACATCAGAATCCCAACTTACATCAGAGTCCACTCTTACAACAGAGTTCCCCCTTACATCACAGCTCCCTCTTAGATCAAAATCTGGACTTACATCAGAGTCCCCCTCTAACATCAGAGTCCCTCCTTACATCAGTATCCCAACTTAAATTAGAATCCCCTCTCACATCAGTGCCCCCCTTACATCACAGCTCCCTCTTACATCAGAATCATGACTTACATCATAATCCCAACTTACATCAGAATCCCCCTCTAATATCAGAGTTCCCCCTTACATTAGAATCCCAACTTACATTAAAATCCCCTTTCACATCAGAGTCCTCCTTACATCACAGCTCCTTCTTACACCAGAATCATGACTTACATCGGAATCCCCCTCAACATCAGAGTTCCCCCTTACATCAGAATCCCAGCTTACATCAGAGTCCTCCTTACATCACAGCTCCTTCTTACACCAGAATCATGACTTACATCGGAATCCCCCTCAACGTCAGAGTTCCCCCTTACATCAGAATCCCAGATCTACATCAGAGTCCTCCTTATATCACTGCTTCTTCTTAGTCAGGGGCGGACTGACCATTTGGAAACTCGGGCACGGCCAAGGGCCTGGGGTCAGTAGGGGGCCCCATGAGATGCCCCTGGTACCTTTTTCATAGGCTTTTTTAGTTTGAGCAAGGACACAGGGGCCCCATGATCCCCTATTGCCCGGGGGCCCCATGAGTTGTCAGTCCACCCCTGCTTCTTACATCAGAATTGTGACTTACATCAGAGTCCCCTTTAACATCAGAGTCCCTCTTTACATCAGAATCCTAACTTACATCAGAATCCCCCACTAACATCAGAGTTCCCCCTTACATCAGAGTCCCCCATCAGAATGTGTGTGTGTGTACAGTACAGTAATATACAGAATAGTAAAGTGCTGCATGCAGGGGCGGACTGACCATTTGGAAACTCGGGCACTGGTACCTTTTCATAGGCTTTTTTGAGTTTGGGCAAGGACACAGGGGCCCCATGATCCCCTATTGCCCGGGGGCCCCATGAGTTGTCAGTCCACCCCTGGCTGCATGTATGAACTTCATGAGCCTGTGCTTTGTTAGTGGCCTTTAAATCTGCCTCTAACCCTTGTGTTGCGGTAAAATGCGGTTTCCACCCAATGCTGAGTACGGTACCACAATGAACTAATTCAATCCATCCAGTACTGCAGAGATCTGACCTGCCAGGAATAGAAGAGGGTCTGCTGCAGTTTCACATTTACTTACTGGTCTCCTCTCCCCCCTGTGACTGAATCAGGGCCGGATCTAGCCTGTCTGATGTGGAGGTGCAGTAAAAAAAAGTCAGGGGGGCAGAAGATTGGAGGTCAGCAGGGCAGTGTATAGAGGGTAAGCGGGGCAGAGGATAGGGTCATTAGTTTGTATTGCAGTGTACAGAGGTCATTAGTTTGTAGGGCAGCGTACAGGGATCAGCTGGGTGGAGGACAGGGGTCAGGAGTAGATAAGGCAGAGTTCAGGGGCCAATAATAAGTGATGCAGAGGACAGATTTTGCCTACCAGTGGGAGAAGCTTCAAGGGAATGCTTAACCTCCCTAGCGGTCTGATTATGACAGTATTTCTGTGCTCAAAGCGGTACATTTTTTTGCATGGAAATATGTTGTTTTATTTTATTGTAGGCTTGTAATTCCTAAGAATAACTCACTGAAATCTGTCCGAACAAGAGTCTAGTAAACATCCCGGGTATGATAAAATTTGAAACATGAAATCATAAATTATAATTTAATAAATAATCATAAAAAATACTATAATAATAATAAATGTAATTCAATAATATAATCAAACCAAAAACACTGAAATTTGAAATATAGCGCCAAGTTCGCACATCACTTTGCAAAGTCGCCAAATCGTTTCCAGTGTCTGATGACGAATTTCCCCCACGAATCACTATCACTCAATTCTGCAAGTGGTTCTAATTTATTATCGCTGTTCTTTAACTGGTCTAAAACCGCTTTTGACCTTAAAGGACGCTTTTTGGACGCCATGGACGTTTCTCAGCAAAGCACTCGGGACAAAATGTATGTGAAATGGTTTGATACAGTAATGTTTTACTATGTGAATTTAGTGAATGTCACTTTTTGACATTTTTAAATTTCCCGCCAGTTCCATCCCCGTACGTCCCAATGTCGCAGGGAACGGAACCCAGAAGACAGATGCTGGCATCGGCCGGAGGGCATTATAGGGGACACTGCAGGAGGGACATCGCGGGAGTGCAGGACAAGGTAAGAGAACAGATCCCGGAGCAGCGCCGCATGGTAAGCCTGAGTGTAGCTCGGGGTTACCGCTTTTGGTACTGAAACTTTACCCCGAGCTACACTCGGAAATACCGCCAGGGAGGCTACACAAAATCTGTGCCTAGTCACTATATACTTTGCACACATATAACGAAGAAAATAATGTGGCGCTAATACCCTATAACACCCCACCAAACAATGACATAAATAATAAATAAATACCAATATGCACATAAGTAATATCAGAAATGATAAAAAATGTCTAAAGGTGTAAAGATGCACAAATATAAATATAAATAAATCAATATGTATTAATAAACAAAACAACATATATGAACAGTGATGCACATAGGTGTCTAAATCACTCACACAATACACGTGCGACAAAGTGCCACCTAACAGGTCCAAATTCTGATATTACTCCACTCCACCTCCGCAACATCGCCAAAATCTGCACGTTCCTAACCCCAGAAACCACTAAACAGCTCATCCACTCCCTCATCATATCACGACTCGACTGCTGCAACTCCCTCCTCACTGGCCTGCCTCACCACAGGCTATCCCCGCTTCAGTCGATCCTGAATACGTCTGCCAGACTCATTCACCTTTCCAACGGCTCCGTTTCCGCCACCCCCCTCTGCCAATCCCTCCACTGGCTTCCGATTGCGCAACGGATCAAATTCAAAATCCTAACACTGACGTACAAAGCTGTCCACCATACTGCCCCGAACTACATCACTGACCTAATATCCAAGTACCGCCCAGCACGCACACTCCGCTCCTCACAAGACCTCCTTCTCTCTAGTTCCCTGGTCTCCTCCTCCCATGCCCGCCTCCATGACTTCTCCAAGGTGTCACCCATCCTCTGGAACTCCCTGCCCCAACCCGTCAGATTATCACCTACTCTCCTCTCCTTTAGTCGCACCCTGAAAACCCATCTCTTCAGGGAAGCCTCTACCCCACCCCCTGCTAATTGCCGCCCTCCTCCACTCTTCCTACCACTCCATCCCCCACAGCTTTCTCCTCCTGTGCCACCATCCCCTCCCTCCTAGATTGTAAGCTCCAAGGAGCAGGGCCCTTGATCCCCTCATGTTTTGCATTATATTGTATTGTTATTGTTATTGTTCTGTCCCCCTTTGTAATGTACAGCACTGAGCGAACTATTGGTGCTTTATAAATACCGTATAATAATAATAATAATAACAAATAACAGTAGTGCCCCAAATGATCCTAAACGGATACTAGTGGACATGACACGGGAATACAGGTGTACAACAGTCTGAGCAGGAAGAAGGATGAGCTCAGACTACACTCAGCGGCTGCAGCCACATGGTATAGCTGCAGGCAGGGGCAGACTAACCATTTGGAAACTCGGGCACTGCCTGAGGGCCCGGGGTCAGTAGGGGGCCCCATGAGATGCCCCTGGTACCTTTTTCATAGGCTTTTTTTAAGTTTGGGCAAGGACACAGGGGCCCCATGATCCCCTATTGCCCGGGGGCCCCATGAGTTGTCAGTCCGCCCCTGGCTGCGGGCCTACAGTTTATGATCATGCACATCTCGGGCATGCATGGAAATGAGTGGCCACTTACTGCTTAATTGCCTGGAGAGGAGATCTGCTACCTAATGAGCCTATACCTGAAGGGAGATCAGTGTGGAGAGCTTTGGAGGAGTCCCAAGCACGAAGGATCCAGGTTTAGCGATCCTAAAAGCGTTTTGGCCCTTTGTGGGTCGAAACAGGGAGGTGAGCGGGCATTTCAGCCACTTTTGGATATTTTCGCACACCTGTCATCACCTTTGGGTTAAAACATTATGAGGAATGTACTCCTTATTGCAATTAGGTGTTTTTTCACCTCACGGGACTTTTTTGTAAAAAATATTTTGTCATTTGTTTTACGTTTACAATCCAGCACAATTTTATATGCATGGTTGGATGTACTGTGTTTATTAGCGACATAGTGGTTGTTATTTATGTGTTTTCTGTGCCTGGAGCACTTCCGTTTTCCGTTGGGAGGTTGGAACACAATAATTTGGGTTTAGTCCCATTTTGGACTTCCTGTTTGTTGTTTGTTTATTAGATCCGTTTAGGATCATTTGGGGCACCACTGTTATTTGTTGGTCCCAATTTGGACCTGTTAGGTGGCACTTTGTCACACGTGTATTGTGTGAGTGATTTAGACACCTATGTGCATCACTGTTCATATATGTTGTTTTGTTTATTAATACATATTGATTTATTTATATATGTGCATCTTTACACCTTTAGACATTTTTTATCATTTCTGATATTACTTATGTGCATATTGGTATTTATTTATTATTTATGTCATTGTTTGGTGGGGTGTTATAGGATATTAGCTCCACATTATTTTCTTCGTTATTTCACGTTTGTCATTACAGTAGGTATATGACTGGATGTTGGCACCTCCGTGATTAGTATATAGGGACTTAGGAGTGCAGGAGGTCTTTCACACATTTTGAAGACATATAGAACAGCCCTTGTACCCACAAAATACTCCTATTTACTATGTCACGAGTGACACTCTCACAGATACACAAAACTCAGAATGAAGAATCATTTTTAAATATTTAAACATTTCCAAGAGAATGCGCAGGCGGGCAGAGCGGATGTCCTGCTGACCGCTCCGCTGATTACCGGCACTTCAGGGGCGAATTATTGTGGTCCCAGGTCACCAGCACCCCGGACACACACCTGAGCCTCTGGTGGAGATGGTGGGGGCTCTCTTCATGGCCACCCAACCAGCCGGAAAGTCCGAAGGTGGCTCCCACACTACATTTAAAGGAGCGGGCAGGGGAGGCAAGATGGCACCTGGCTCCTGCTTCAAGTCTTCCTCAGCTGCTGAGGGATCAAGGCGGCGCTCACAGGGGACTCCTTCTTCATCTGACCCTGGATACCAAGATGACAGCTCCTCTGCAGACGTGGCTCACGTGCCTGCACCTTCTGGCTTTCTTCCTAGCCCTCCAAGGTCTCCTTCAAAGGCTGCCTCTCTCTCCGGGCCACGACTCCCACACGTCCTCCATGCTAGTCAGGGAGATGGTGGACATTTTCATTAGTCAATCAGGCAGCCATGATTCCACTCACGATAGTCCAGTGGACTCTCCTGTCCTTCCTCCTGAACTTCCACACTATTCTGGAGATTCCATACTTATTGCACGTTTTGCTGATTTACTGCAGCAGGAATTAGATAAAGCTACCACTACATTGCCCTTGGACCTGAAACAGGATTTTCGGGAAGTGGGGGATCACCTCGAGAAGATCGAATCTAAAGTTGGTAACACAGCACACAGAGTGACTCAAAATTCTAGCACAATTGGCAATTTACAGGATCGCTTAGATGAGGCTTACAATAAAATTGATGATCTTGAGAATCGGCCAGACAGGGCAATTTTAGAATTAGAGGGCACCTCGAAACGGTAAAAGATATTGAACCCATTATCCATTCCCTTATTCATGCCGCAGATCCGACGATTGATGACATTCATCTGGAAATAGATCGTATCCACAGAGCCTTGGTTCCTTTGCGGCCAGATGGCCCTCCTCAGGACATAATCCTGAAACCGCATTTTTTCAAAGTGAAATAATCAGTGATGCATTATGCTAGGGAACATCCAGATCTGGAAGTTGAGGGACACCGGATTCAAGTCTTCACAGACATCTTTCAAGCAACCATCCAAAAGAGAAGGGCCTTCAAACTGCTACTCTCACCATTGATCCAGAGGGATATTCGCTATCAATGGAATTATCCATTTCGTCTGCAATTTCTTTATAATGGCAAATCCTCCTTCTCTACATTTTCTGAAGGGGAAAGTCTTCTGTTGAATTTGGGTTTTATCACCCTTAGTCCCTCCTCTTTGAACCTGTCTAAAACTAATGGACCCCATTAAGTCATGCCATGAAGTCTTGGTATATTAATGTGAGTTAATTTTGACGGAGGCCTCTCAGTGACCCCGTTTTGGGGCATTGGCCTCTGTCTGTGCGTAAACTGGTTTATGATTGTGGTTGATGTATTTTGGTAAAATACTCTGGTGGCTTTGAAAATGTCTATGCACACTCCATATTTCAAAGAATCTCTCCATTGTTTGACTTTGTGGAGACTCTTTTGGTCCTTGACCTATGTTATCTTACGTTACATATTGTTAATCAATCTTCAGTTGGATGCAGGCCTTTCTTCAGCCTTGGTGTCCTTGGTTCCTCTCTTTTATCTTTATTCCTTTTCCTAACTTTTTCCACTTTTCTTGTCAACCTGGGAATTTTGTCCTGCCTCGGGTTATTTGACACTCGGTATAGATGGGTGGGTTTGTCTGATAGTGACCTCGCCATTTGCTTCCCATGTCTCCCCAAAAATAATGCCCTGCCATGATCCAATTGCTCTCTCATAACGTCCAAGGGTTGGGCTCCTTTACTAAGTGACTCCAAATATTCTCCCATTATAAGTTTTTGGGAGCAGATGTTGTGGCCTTACAGGAAACACATTTTGCCCCTTCCTTTACTCCAAGATATATTCATAGGGATTTTCCAACTTCTTTTTTCGCTAATGCCTCCGAAAAAAAGAGAGGGGTGGCACTCTGCTTTTCTAAACGGTTAGCATTTACTTGATCTACAGTTTTAATGGAAAGGGAGGGATGATACCTCCTGGTGAAGGGTCATTTAAAAGGTAATATGGTGTCTTTTCTTATCTACTATGCCCCTAATACGAACCAATTGGCCTTTTTCCTTTCTCTTTTCAAGTCTCTGTTTAAAGAAATAGAGGGAGATGTGATTTTGGCAGGGGACTCAAATCTGGCCTTAGAGCAAATACTTGATAGATCCCATGTAATTAAACTTAAATCGCCTTCTAAACAAAGCCGCAATTTCGCGCTGCTTTTATATCGCTATGACCTAATTGACGCATGGAGGGAGGCCAATCCCACCTCTAGAGACTACTCCCATTTTTTCAAGGGCTTATAGTCATTATTCCCATATAGACCATGTTTTCATCCCCTCGGACATGATCGCTAAGTTGCATTCAGCTAAAATTATATTGACACCTTGGTCAGACCACGACCCTGTACTTTTAATGCTCTCTAATTTGATGGTTAAAATGGTTAAACCTCACTGGCGATTAAATGAGTCCTTATTAAGTGGTGCAGCCTGTTGCTTGGAAGTGGGTGAACATCTCAAGTCCTATTTTGCAATTAACAAAGCGGAAGACACAAACCCCTCCATTAACTGGGCAGCCCATAAAGCCTTCGTTCGGGGTGTTTTTATCCAGCTGTCCTCCAGAATTAAAAAATCCTGTGAAGAGTTGTTCTCTACCAAATCTAGAGAATATGAATTGTTAACTGTTCAAGATAATATTACCCCGACTTTGAATCTTTTATCTAAGGTGGAACACGCTCTGCTGGAGCTTAACCTTTGCCTCACCACAAAGGCGGAAAAGCAACTGCGTTGGATGAATCATAAATATTTCACGTGGAGGGATAGACCGGGCTCTCTTCTTACACATAAGCTTATCCACAAATTTACCCACTCGGCATTACCTATACTTTGGCAGACGGGGGGTACTATCATGCAGGATCCTCAGAAGATCCTTCGGGAATTTCATGATTTTTATGTTGCTCTATATAGTCCCCCATGGGCCAGCAGAACCCTGTTCTATTCGATCCTTGCTAGAGTCCTTGCCTGTCCCTTCCCTTACTGAAGCCCATAAAGAGCTTATGGAACAACCCAAAACTTCTGAAGGAGCTCCAAAAAGCTATTAGATTACTACCGTTGCATAAATCCTCGGGCCCTGACGGCCTCCCCAACCAGTACTACAAAATTTTTTGTGAACATTTACTTCCTCATATGACACTGTATTTTAATTTATTGTGAGAGGAAGGTGTGGTCCCTTTAGATGAGAACAAATGTTCTCATGAACAGATGTCATTCCTAAACCCAATAAAGATTCCACTGATGCTCATAATTATTGTCCTATTTCATTAATTAATTGCGACCTGAAAATTTTTATGAAACTCCTAGCTGTACGCCTTAATTCCTTTCTGACACAATCAGGGGCGGACTGACAACTCATGGGGCCTCCGGGCAATAGGGAATCATGGGGCCCCTGTGTCCTTGCCAAAACTCAAAAAAGCCTAGAAAAAGGTACCAGGGGCATCTCATGGGACCCCCTACTGACCCCGGGCCCTCAGTCAGTGCCCAAGTTTCCATATGGTTAGTCCGCCCCTGGACACAATATATCCATAAAGATCAGTCAAGATTTATATCGGGTCCTCAAACGTTTGACCAGATTCGTAGATCTATTACCCTAATATCAGCTGCCCGTTCCAATTGGGATGCTCCTCTCTCTAGGGCACTCTTACTTCTTTCTCTGGACCTTCATAAGGCCTTCGATAGTCTGACATGGGAATATTTATTCACCACCCTGCAGGTGTTTGGCTTTGGCCCAACATTTCTTGCTCTGTTACATTCGCTATATGCTAATCCCTTGGCCCAGGTCTCCATCAAAGGCTACAAATCCTCCATGTTCCCTATCCACAAAGGGACTAGACAGGGCTGTCCACTTTCCCCATTGCTTTTTGCACTGGCAATTGAACCCTTGGCTCTGGCAATTCGGTCTCATCCCCAAATCAATGATGTCCGTTGTGGCCAACAGGAACATAAATGTGCCCTATTTCCCAATGATGTTCTTATATATATTACTTCTCCTTTGATAACTATTCCAAATTTACTATCATTATTATGCCAATTCTCCACTCTTTCTGGGCTTTCCCTTAATTCCCAAAAACGACTGCCCTTAATGTTTCCTTACCCATAACTGATGAACAGCAGCTTAGAATTTTCTATGACTTCCAATGGGCGAATAAATCTTTACCCTATTTAGGAGTTTACCTTACCAATTCCATCAAGACACTTTATCAGGCTAATTACCCTCCCCTCTTTAAAGCACTTAGGGATGATCTCCATCTTTGGGCTGACTATTTGGTAGAGTCAACTCAATCAAACTGACGTTTCTGCCTCGACTACTCTATTACTTCCAGACCTTACCGATAGCGATTCCGCGACGGGACTTCCAGCTTCTATAAGCTGAGGTTCTTCGCTTTATTTGGAATAATAGATGGCCTAGGATGAACCAGAAGATGTTATATGCTTCTAGATCGCGGGTGGTATTGGCCTTCCTAATCTCCACACTTCTAAGCTGTGCAGATCGCCCAACTAGCTTATAGCATGGTAGGGGAACATACTACACAGTGGCTTTCAGTAGAAGCTCTTTCTTGTCACCCTTTGGCTACTGGGGTGTTACTCTGGCTTCCTAGTCAATTACGTCCTCCTATATTGTGCCAAACCTTGTCGTTCTCCCTAGCAGTTTGGGACAGAGTACGCCACCCCAAGTTACTAGTATCGCCACATACACCTATTGCTCCGATCTTTTGCAACCCTGAATTTGTGCCTGGATTGACACCGGCCCATTTTCAATGGTGGATCAATAAGGGCTTGCCGTGGATGAGAGACTATCTTAATTGTGCTTGTATACATTCTCTGCAATATTTTAAAGACAAGTTACATATGCCTAATACTGAAATCTTTAGATACAGATTGTCTCATTTATCCGCTCGACTCTCGCTTTATTGGACGAGTCACCTTTGCTCACCACCTTTGAACTCTCCTGCAGGAATAGGGATTCCCTAAGAGGCCGGGTCTCTCCAATATATTCTCTCCTCACTGACCAAAATTGCACATTTCCTTACATGGAGCTTTGGGGAAAAGATTTAGCTGTCAATTATGAATTATTGGATGAATTATAAGATATCGCCTTGGCAATGTTTAAAATTTCTATCAATACGACTTTAATTGAAGCTAATTTTAAAACTTTGTTGAGATGGTATCTGGTACCTACCCGGCTTGCAAAGATGCATCCGTCTGCCTCTGCGATGTGCTTCTGGAGTTGTGGCCAAGTTGGGTCTATGTTTCATATCTGCTGGCAATGCACACTTGTAACTAGATTTTGGATTCGAATGTTCAATTCGGTAAACTCAGTGACGGGTATAAATATTCGCAGATCCCCGGAGACAGCGTTCTTTCACAAATTTTCAAATAATGTTCCCAAGAAATCTCTTAAATTGATTTCCTATATGTTTCTGGCAGCGAGAATTACTATAGCTAGACATTGGAGGCAATCGGTCATTCCACTTGACTATGTTAAAAAGAAACTTAATTGGATCATGATTAACGACAAACTCACCTATATCCTACACAATAACTCGAAGAAATTCGATAACACATAGAACCCGTGGATCCAATACCTCTCTGTGCCTTAATGACCCTCATCTGGACTTTCCTTTCTACTCTTTCCTTTGTTCTTTTTACTCTTTTTGTACTGCTTTGCATTGTATATTCTACGTTGGCAAGGCGAGATATGCTTGATCTTGAATTGGCCACGATTTATGTCTTTTCTTAACTGCCAATTGTTGTGGCAAACTTTGTTGTTTTGATGTTTCTATTTGTATATCTGATAGAACGTTGTTCATTGATATTGCTTGTTTTACTTATGTCTTTTTCCTTTGTAAAACTATTCATTAAAAACCATTGAAATATAAATATTAAAACATTTCCATCACATATGCTTTTCTGTACAAAAAAGTGATACTTTTGTCTGTCTGAATCGACCCTAAAGAAGAACATCATTAAAACCAGCAACTGTTGGGACAATGAGCACTTTGGTCAGGACTATGACATGTACAACATAGTGTATAGAGTGCAGAGGTCAGGAGTAAATAACATAAAAAACAACATTTAGAGTTCAGCATCTAACAGCTGCTGACTTCTGCACTTTTCATTTTCACAGGGTGTTTTTGTGAAGATTTTTCAACACTTCACTTCTTTTGGAGGGCTTTCTGGACTTTTATTAAAAAAAAATTGTGTGGGGGGGGCATTCATATTTGTTATGTTAACACTGTGTAATATTTACATTGATTGGGTTTACATTGTTATCTTCTTCGGAATATTATTATTCTTATTCAGTATTTTATTTAGCGCCGCATCCAGGGGCGGACTGACCATTTGGAAACTCGGGCACTGCCCGAGGGCCCGGGGTCAGTAGGGGGCCCCATGAGATGCCCCTGGTACATTTTTCATAGGCTTTTTTGAGTTTGGGCAACGACACAGGGGCCCCATGATCCCCTATTGCCCGGGGCCCCATGAGTTGTCAGTCCGCCCCTGGCCACATCATTATTATTTATTGATGATTTTTGTACACACGACAGATTTTTAGTGCTGCTTCTCCCTAATCCTCTCTGTGCTCTGCTGTACCATAGACTGCAAAGGGCTGATACCAAATACAAAACAGCTACCTGCTATAAAACTGAATGAAGCTGAAATGAAAAGTTTGATTTTTTAGTGAGCTTTGGATCCCAGGAGCAATTCTTTATTGCCAATCTTATGTCTGCACACTGCGGATCTAGCACCAGAGTTTCCTATTCTGTTTGGATTCATGAACTGAGGGTTTGCAGCTCGTTCCTAGCAGTCCTCCTGGACTAGTACGCTGTCAGCATTCAGCTGCATATGGCCGCGAGGGCTCAGGATTGCTGAATACATGTTCTGTATTACTTTCACAGGAATCAATAATGGATCAATAGTAAAATCAATGATTTGACATTCGAAATTGACAAGTGTTTAAAGCTGAACTCCAGGTAGAATTAAATAAAATGTCAATTCATTCGGTCATGTATGCATTAAAAAATATTTTTTTTTTTAAATGCGCACACACAGCAGATGTACAGCAGCGCTCAGACTAAAGCTGGCCATACACAGAATTTTGTTTGAAAACGCTACTTTTTAAGGCATTTTGTCAAATTGATCAAACATCTCCAAAAGTCCCTAGGTTCACACCTATGCAGGTTGCGTTTGATGCATTTCTGCATTGCGTTTTGCGTTTTTGCGCTTGCGTTTTTGCTGTGTTTTGCGGGGGGGGTTTCATTTTTTAAAATTTTTCTTGTTGCTAGGCAGATTTGAAATGCATAAAACATCAAAAGCGCATCAAAACCGTGGCAGAAACGCAGCAAAAATGCAATATATGCTTTTTTGCAGTGTTTCCTTTGAAGTCTATACAACCAAAGACTGACAACTCATGGGGCCCCCGGGCAATAGGGGATCATGGGGCCCCTGTGTCCTTGCCCAAACTCAAAAAAGCCTATGAAAAAGGTACAAGGGGCATCTCATGGGGCCCTCTACTGACCCCGGGCCCTCTGGCAGTGCCCGCGTTTCCCAATGGTCAGTCCACCCCTGGAACCTAGGGTAAGGGTTAATGGGGAAAAATTGAAGGCAAAGGACGAAACGTCTTTCTTCTTTCTTATGGATGAAATTCTAATTGGTAATGTGGTCCTCAGTTGGAGAAGAGTGAACCAAACGCAGAGCATTTGACAGGCGGTGAGAAGACATATCACCCAGTCACTGCCTGCTTTAACGCCTTGAAGACCGCAATAGCGCACCGCAACCGCCTGCATTGTACACATATGCGGGCTGCTTGCAGAGCAGCCCCATTCACTTGGGTATACTTTCTGCCGAGACTGTGAAGCAATTCAACGTGGTTGCAGCATGTGTACACCCCCAGCAACTACATCTGCTGCTAAAGGGGGAGCAGTTGGGGAGCCATGGGGTTTTACCGCCCCTCAACCACTAGTGTGAATGAACCCTTAATGCTGAATTCCAGGTATGGCGATTACTTGGAGCAAAATAACTATGCCGATTACTTGGACCAAAGTAACTATGCATATACCCAAGACCAGGACAAGGGGTGGGCAGGAGGGGCAGGCGTCCGGAAGCAGCACTATCACATGGGACGTGAGGATATCATGAAGCAACTAAAGCCCCCCATATATAAATATATACTCCTGCGCCACAGAACAATCCCCACCCCTAAAATTTGAAATGCTGCTGTGCACTAGTGTAAACACCAAATCATAAACGCGGTGCGTTCCAGCGGCCATTTTTGGGATCTGTCTGCCACACATACTGTCATCCTCTGCACAGCAAGTTGTGGGATTTCTGCAATTGATCCTGGATGGTAATTGACTGTGTTTGGCCGATGGAGGCCACATAATAAAAAGCCTTTAATGATTTCGTGAACCATGAGTGACCTGGCATTATTACTATAGACTTAAGAGGAGGTCATCAGCAATATCACACTATATGCAATATTTTCTTCTTTGGCACAACGGTGGAGCGGTTTTGGAGAAAGGAGGTGGAAGAATCATCCTAGTCTGGTGTGGTGGAATGGAGGTCTGGAGGCTATAAGAGGGGGTGTAGGATCCCTAAAAGGCGTACTATTCGCCATTATCTGGTGAGTGCGACTAATGTTGTTTTTTTTACTGGTGCATGGTGGAAGCACTTATAACAGAAGGATAACCACAATACATATTTATTCGTGTTTGGTGAAGCACTCTGAAGTTGGAGAAAAGCTTTTTATATATTTTTTTATTTTTTTTAAATATATATATTTATTATATTTTTTATATATATATTTTTTGGACACATTAATTTTGGACACTTTAAATCAAAATATGAGTTTATTCCTTTATTATGTGAAATTTGTTGGGTATTGTTTTGCGCTGTTTATTATATATTTTTAAAGCCCCCCATATGCTCTAGATCAGTGGCTAGAGTGACATTTCAATACAGTTCTGTTCTCCACAGTGGCATTCTGATGCGTGCGTTTGCATCGCAACCTGCTGCACTGAACAAAAGACTGCATGTCTTGCTTTTTTTTTTTAATGGTTTAACTGGATGGACTTTTGTCTTTTTTCAGCCAGACTAACTATGTAGCTATGTAATAATTATTTCCAGTGTACACCATTGGATAAAAGTCTTTTTGCCATGTCTATGCATTGGGGCTGTACTGGAAATACAGTAGCTGACAGCATAGCCCCAATGCATCTGGCATGAAGGAGCCCCTAGGCATGGTATAGATGTGTGTAAATAATGGCGGTATTTACTTACTATAATTGTATGGAGTCGGTATATGCGCCTGTGTTGTCTATTATCCAGCACTAGTATAAAAGAAGTGATTCCGGCTGTATCAGCTGGTCAAATATTTGTTTTTAATCTCTTACTCCAAAAACATGGCGGAAATTAATTGTTCTGTAGAGCAAACGAGCATTTGCGTGTTTATGTGATTTCTGTTTTTGTAGTAGCTTGTTTTTGCTTGTGTTGACCATTCTAGGCAGCTAAAAATGCACCAGATCCCGTACCCAGGCCATTGCAGTGCGCTGAGAATCCCAACAAGGGCTCATTCACACAAGTGGAAGTGAGACAAAATTGTTCATACCAGTGGACACAGATACAACAGATCCTGCGCTCGGGGACCCAGATCCGTAGAGGGACTATAAACCAATATAAAGTATGATATATGGAAGTTCCTCCAGGACCAATCAAAGGTTGTGCGTCTCTGACACGAAGCTGGGGAAGCTTGATACAAACTGTAGTAAAGAACAAAAAAACAGAGTGCAGCTCTGATGAAGAAGAGACACCCCCTTCGAAATGCGTCAGCTTCATCCTAAGAGTCTCCCCTCCTCATGGGATTTGCACGTGTCTCCCAATCCAGGGACTTGTTTTGGGGATGTTATATGCCTTTTATATTGCTACTCTTGTGCAGGGGCGGACTGACCATTTGGAAACTCGGGCACTGCCCGAGGGCCCGAGGTCAGTAGGGGGCCCCATGAGATGCCCCTGGTACCTTTTTCATAGGCTTTTTTGAGTTTGGGCAAGGACACAGGGGCCCCATGATCCCTTATTGTCCGGGGGCCCCATGAGTTGTCAGTCCGCCCCTTGTGAGTATATTTCCTGTATCAATAAATCTACTAATTGCTTACTGAGGTAATGTGCAAGGTTGGTGCGCTCCCTGTTCATACCATACAAGAGTGGGATAAAGAACACAGCATGTCTGCGATTTTACACAACACACAAAAACACGAGTCAATGTGCGGCAACGCAACATGCCCATTATAATACAAGAAGATGTTAGAATGTTGACCCTTGATGTGGCCTGTACAAAGAGCAGTTAAAAATGCGGTTTAACGTGCAGTAAAGCATGGCGTTAAAAAAAAAAAGTGCGTCCATGTTTGCGTTTTCTGTGCATTTTTGTGTGTTCCGGTGTGAACAAGCAACCTACGTTGCATCTTAAAAAAGAACTTCACCAAGTTCTGATTTTTTTTCTCTTTTAAACTTCATAATACAAAAAGATGTTAGAATTTTGATGTGAACTGCACAAAGCGCATTTACTGTACAAACGCAATTCAGTGTTTACCATTGGACACAGTTCTCCAAAAGGATGTCGGGAAACTGGATAAAAGAGCAGAGAAGGTCAACCAAACTGATAAGAGGCATGGAGGAACTCAGCTATGAGCAAAGATTAGAGGAACTGAATGTATTATCTCTTGAGAAGAGGAGATTAAGGGGGGATATGATCTCCATGTATAATACATAAGGGGGGATATGATCTCCATGTATAATACATAAGGGGGGATATGATCTCCATGTATAATACATAAGGGGGGATATGATCTCCATGTATAATACATAAGGGGGGATATGATCTCCATGTATAATACATAAGGGGGGATATGATCTCCACGTATAATACATAAGGGGGATATGATCTCCATGTATAATACATAAGGGGGGATATGATCACCATGTATAATACATAAGGGGGGGATATGATCTCCATGTATAATACATAAGGGGTATATGATCTCCATGTATAATACATAAGGGGGGATATGATCTCCATGTATAATACATAAGGGGGGATATGATCGCCATGTATAATACATAAGGGGGGATATGATCTCCATGTATAATACATAAAGGGGTATATGATCTCCATGTATACTATATAAAGGGGGATATGATCTCCATGTATAATACATAAGGGGGGATATGATCTCCATGTATAATACATAAAGGGGATATGATCACCATGTATAATACATAAGGGGGGGATATGATCTCCATGTTTAATACATAAGGGGGGGATATGATCTCCATGTATAATACATAAGGGGGGATATGATCTCCATGTATAATACATAAGGGGGGATATGATCTCCATGTATAATACATAAGGGGGATATGATCTCCATGTATAATACATAAGGGGGGATATGATCTCCATGTATAATACATAAGGGGGGATATGATCTCCATGTATAATACATAAGGGGGGATATGATCACCATGTATAATACATAAGGGGGGGATATGATCACCATGTATAATACATAAGGGGGGATATGATCTCCATGTATAATACATGAGGGGGATATGATCACCATGTATAATACATAAGGGGGGGATATGATCACCATGTATAATACATAGGGGGGGATATGATCTCCATGTATAATACATAAGGGGAATATGATCTCCATGTATAAAACATAAGGGGGATATGATCTCCATGTATAATACATAAGGGGGGGATATGATCTCCATGTATAATACATAAGGGGGGGATATGATCTCCATGTATAATACATAAGGGGGGATATGATCTCCATGTATAATACATAAGGGGGATATGATCTCCATGTATAATACATAAGGGGGGATATGATCTCCATTTATAATACATAAGGGGGATATGATCTACATGTATAATACATAAGGGGGGATATGATCTCCATGTATAATACATAAGGGGGGATATGATCTCCATGTGTAAATACATCAGTGGTTCATATATTGAATTCGGTGTAGAGTTATTCACCCTGAGGTCATCACAGAAGACAAGTGGGCACTCTTTACGTCTGGAGGAAATTAAATTTAATCTCCAAACACGGAAAGGTTTCTTCACAGTGAGAGCTGTGAAAATGTGGAATAGACTCCCTCAAGAGTTGGTTCTGGCCAGCTCAGTGGATTGCTTTAAAAAAGTCCTGGATTCTTTCCTAGATACACAGAATATAACTGGATATAACATTTATAGGTAAAGTTGATCCAGGGAATATCCAATTGCCTCTCGGGGGATCAGGAAGGATTTTTTTCCCTGCAGGAGCAAATTGGATCATGCTTTGCTGGTTTTTTTTGCCTTCCTCTGGATCAACTGTGGCTATAGAATTGTGTATACAGGATTATATACTTTTTTTTTCATTTTTATTGGTTGAACCAGATGGACTTGTGTCTTTTTTGAACGAGACTAACTATGCGCAGTAAAACACGGCGTTAAAAGAAGTGCATCAATGCATGCGATTTCTGTGCATTGTGGTGTGAACAAGCCCCATGTGCATCTTAAAGAGGAACTTCACCAAGTTTTTTTTTTTATAATTAACGGTCAATATCTACAAATACTACAAATACTGTCCAAGGATTCCAGTGCTGTCTTTAGACAGCCAATTCTTCTCACCGCTGCAGTTCCCCTCTGCCGCCATCTTGGATATGGGAGCCCCCTGTCACTTTCTTATGAACCACAACTGGCTCCTCACTGTAAATGCAGGAGGTTGTGTGGCGCAGGGAGACTAGTCATGTGACATGTCTGAAACGGGACAAGCAACGTTGCCTAAGCAAGGATTTTGTGTAAGCAGGAGCAGGTGCTGACAAAAAAGAAAACCCTACTTGCCCCCTCCTGCAAAAAATTTTAAAAATTGTGCACCCCAGCTACAGGCTGGGAAGAGGGACAGAAAGAGCAATACTTCAATTTTGAGTGGCGTTTGGGTTTATTGTGTTTTGTGTAAAGCCGCCTATTCATCTTATTGGGGTGCCAACGCACCACAGCAATCCTAAAATTATATCTGCTCTTTTTTTCAATGCAGTGCACCAAACCATACTGTAGTGCTTTACCATGTGTTGTGTTGTGCTGCAAAACAGGTGTGTTGGTGGCGCATTGGTTTAGTTCATTGGGGGAGGCAATTCAAAATGCATGGCAACACTTGAGGTGTCACTATTGCGATAATGTGCGTCAAACAGCACGTTACCGCAATTCACCTATGTTGAATTATCTAAGTGGATTGTAGTGAGCGCTCTTGTATAAACACAGCAGCTAGAACACCTAAGGCAACCACAATGCCTCTAAATGCAAAATATAAAAATGGGTAGTATGGTGCAGCGCTTAGAACAAAATAGAACCAAATAAAAATGAAAAACAGCAAGATAGCCGCAAATGACAGTCAATAAAATATCTGTGATGCTCTCTAAAGTGATGAAATAATCAGAGCTTGTCTGCCTCAAATGATAGAAGTGCGCACTCACCAGAAACGCATGGGTTATGCGCATTTAGGAATAATTATCCTAGATGTTAGATCCAAGACCTGGTAGTAGGCATCCTGTTCATAGTGGGTCATCCAGAGCTCCAATCCAGGTCCAGTGATCCCTTTAAGGTCAGCCAGGTGGTCCTCTATGGTGGTAAAGGTCCCTCCTCTAGATGGTACAGGCACCTTCTCTGTGGGGGTAATAGCTCCACAAGGAGCCCCAAAAAAGGTGCCAAAGATAGTGTAGTATGTTCCCAAAAGAGTATTTATTGATACAGTAAAGACAGGGTAGTATGCATGGCACAGAAAAATGAGTAGCAGTGAAAATAGCAATACTGACCCTAACAAAGATGGCCGCCGGGCCTCCTCGTGGCTCCGGCGGTGAAATGACGTCACGCTCTGCACAGCTCCTCCTTAGGCCTTTCGTGCTATAGGCACATCATCAGAGGGGAGGCTGTACAGCCTAAGGAGGAGCTGTGCAGAGCGTGACGTCATTTCACCGCCGGAGCCACGAGGAGGCCCGGCGGCCATCTTTGTTAGGGTCAGTATTGCTATTTTCACTGCTACTCATTTTTCTGTGCCATGCATACTACCCTGTCTTTACTGTATCAATAAATACTCTTTTGGGAACATACTACACTATCTTTGGCACCTTTTTTGGGGCTCCTTGTGGAGCTATTACCCCCACAGAGAAGGTGCCTGTACCATCTAGAGGAGGGACCTTTACCACCATAGAGGACCACCTGGCTGACCTTAAAGGGATCACTGGACCTGGATTGGAGCTCTGGATGACCCACTATGAACAGGATGCCTACTACCAGGTCTTGGATCTAACATCTAGGATAATTATTCCTAAATGCGCATAACCCATGCGTTTCTGGTGAGTGCGCACTTCTATCATTTGAGGCAGACAAGCTCTGATTATTTCATCACTTTAGAGAGCATCACGGATATTTTATATTTTATTGACTGTCATTTGCGGCTATCTTGCTGTTTTTCATTTTTATTTGGTTCTATTTTGTTCTAAGCGCTGCACCATACTACCCATGTTTATATGTTGAATTATCTGTCTTTCCAAAAACGAAGCCCAGTCAACGGTTGAAATAGAACAGATAAAGAGATTTCAAGTATGCCGAATAGCTCATACTTTAAATTTTCTCCAACATGTACAGATTTCCAGGAGAACGACAAATTAGACAAAACCAAGCTTGGAGAGAAATCCTAAATTGCATGAACATTTACAAAATTATTACAATGAATAACATTCTCTCCCTTGGGGCCAGTGCACATCAGAGTTCAGTGTGGGAAACCCACAATCTGTGCACATTTCCCACACCACGTTCAAAACGCACTGCATTTGTGATCTGCAGTGGGTTACAGTGTTAATTTAATGACACCCCAAATGCAGGTCGCAAACGCAATGCATATGCCTGCACCAGTTTGCAGGGTGTAGTAGTACCACGCAGTCTGGGTGATGTGTGTTTTCTGATGTAGGGCACTAATTTTGGAGGGGTCCAGTGCAATTTCAACCCATTTAAATGAATGGGCTGAAATCGCACTGTACCCAAATCCAATGTCAATTGCACAGGAATCCATAGTGTGTTCATGGTGTGAACCGATCCTTACAAAGTACAAAAATATTGTTATAACATATAAGTATATAATGAGATTGATTTACTAAAACTGGAACCCTCAGAATGTGATGTAGCTGCACATGGTAGCCAATCAGCTTCTAACTTCAGCTTCTTCAACTAAATGTTCACAATAAAACCTGGAAACTGATTGGTTTCTGTGCACAGCTGCACCAGATTTTGTACTCTCCAGTTTTAGTAAATTCATTACTCAGGCTGTAATAATGCAGTAATAATTGCTGGCTTATTTTTTATATAATTTAACAGTACTATTTGCCTAATTGCCCTGTGGATAAAATTCAAAACGCTAACACTGACATACAAAGCCGTTCATAACACTGCCCCTAAATACATCACCGACCTTGTGTCTAAATACCACCCAAACCGTACTCTCCGCTCCTCGCAAGACCTCCTACGCTCTAGCTCCCTTGTCTCCTCCTCCCATGCTCATCTCCAGGATTTCTCACGGGCTTCACCCATCCTCTGGAACTCCCTACATCAAGCTATCAGGCTATCGCCTTCCCTTCTCACTTTTAGGCGCACTCTGAAAACTCATCTCTTCAGGGAAGCCTACCCTGACCCTGGCTAACTACTGGAATCCCCTACTCCCCCAACCACTCCATCCCCCACAGCTAATTACCTCTTGTACCACTATCCCCTCCCTCCTAGATTGTAAGCTCCAAGGAGCAGAGCCCTCTAATCCTTATTGTATTGAACTGTATTGTTACTGTACTGTCTCCCTCCATAATGAAAAGTTCTGAGCAAACTGTCGGCGGTATATAAGTCCTGTAATAATAATAATACTATTTGCTGCAGAAAAAGTAAAAAACCCTGAACTAGCAGCATGCTAGAGAGCTGAGACTCTGCTCAACACACAGCACAGAGGTCCCTGAGCAGCATTGCTGAATGGAGCACTGAAAGAGGGGCATGTGTGACCATTGCCTTCTGTGCTGACAGCGGTCCGGCTCTCTAGTGTGCTGCTAGCACAGAGGTATTTGAACCTTATCTGCTGAAAACAATTCTCCTAAAAAAATAGTAATTTCAGCAGTAGATGTGTAGTTGGGGTCTAAGTGGTGCACAAGTGTAGCAATACCTTCTTAGGAGTTATTGAGGTTTGGGTCCCCCTATATAGTTCTGCACAGCCAGACAACACACATTTTCTTCCACACTTGCACACTAGAGACAATAAACAGTCCTTAACCCCTTCACGCCTAAGGGTAAAACAAATCTAAATGCCTAAGCACAATTTTGCAACATTGATGTTAATTGATCATCACAACTACTTTACATGTAGCCAATCAGCCAATCACTCTACTTGTACATCCAGGTGGATTATACCTTGTTTTTTCAGGACAAATTGGGCTTTCATTTGGTGGTTAATGGTAATGGATATCTCCTGATTTTTTTTATTATCAAAGGAAAACTGGCCCAAAATAGTAAAAAAAAAAATCATTTTTTTATTTAGCTGTGTGTTTCTTGTTACTACCATAACCTACCACCAAAAAACAACCCAAAATAAATTATCCAGTTCTTGTGGATTGCAGCAATACCATATACAGTCATGGCCGAAATTGTTGGCACCCTTGATATTTCTCCAGGAAATCATGTATTTCTCACGAAACGTATTGCATTAACACATGTTTTGCTATACACATGTTTATTCCCTTTGTGTGTATTGGGACAAAACAAAAAAAGGGAGGAAAGAAAGCAAATTCGACATAATGTCACACAAACCTCCAAAAATGGGCTGGACAAAAGTATTGGCACCCTTTCACAACTGCGGATAAATAAGAATGTTACAAGCATGTGATGCTCCTGTAAACTCACCTGGGGCAAGTAACAGGTGTGGGCAATATAGAAATCACACCTGAAAGCAGATAAAAAGGAGAGACGTTCACTTAACCTTTGCATTGTGTGTCTGTCTGTGCCACACTAAGCATGGACAACAGAAAGAGGAGACGAGAACTGTCTGAGGACCTGAGAACCAAAATTGTGGCAAAATATCAACAATCTCAAGGTTACAAGTCCATCTCCAGAGAACTAGATTTGCCTTTGTCCACAGTGCGCAACATTATCAAGAAGTTTGCAACCCATGGCACTGTAGCTAATCTCCCTGGTCGTGGACGGATGAGGAAAATTGATGAAAGATTGCAACGCAGAATAGTCCGGATGGTGGATAAGCAGCCCCAAACATGTTCCAAAGACATTCAAGCTGTCCTGCAGGCTCAGGGAGCATCAGTGTCAGCGCGAACTATCCGTCGACATTTAAATGAAATGAAACGCTATGGCAGGAGACCCAGGAGGACCCCACTGCTGACACAGAGACATAAAAAAGCAAGACTACAGTTTGCCAAAATGTACTTGAGTAAGCCAAAAGCCTTCTGGGAAAACGTCTTGTGGACAGATGAGACCAAGATAGAGCTTTTCGGTAAAGCACATCATTCTACTGTTTACCGAAAACGGAATGAGGCCTACAAAGAACAAAACACAGTACCTACGGTAAAATATGGTGGAGGTTCAATGATGTTTTGGGGTTGTTTTGCTGCCTCTGGCACTGGGTGCCTTGACTGTGTGCAAGGCATCATGAAATCTGAGGATTACCAAAGGATTTTGGGTCGCACTGTAGGGCCCAGTGTCAGAAAGCTGGGTTTGCGTCCAAGATCCTGGGTCTTCCAGCAGGACAATGACCCCAAACATACGTCAAAAAGCACTCAGAAATGGATGGCAAAGAAGCGCTGGAGAGTTCTGAAGTGGCCAGCAATGAGCCCAGATCTAAATCCCATTGAACACCTGTGGAGAGATCTTAAAATTGCTGTTGGGAAAAGGTGTCCTTCCAATAAGAGAGACCTGGAGCTGTTTGCAAAGGAAGAGTGGTCCAAAATTCCGGGTGAGAGGTGTCAGAAGCTTATTGATGGTTATAGGAAGCGACTGATTTCAGTTATGTTTTCCAAAGGGTGTGCAACCAAATATTAAGTTAAGGGTGCCAATACTTTTGTCCAGCCCATTTTTGGGGTTTTGTGTGACATTATGTCATATTTGCTTTTCTGCCTCTGTTTTATATTTGTTCCAATACATACAAAGGGAATAAACATGTGTATAGCAAAACATGTGTTAATGCAATACCTTTTTTGTGTGAAATACTTGATTTTCAGGAAAAATATCAAGGGTGCCAACAATTTCGGCCATGACTGTATGTGTTTGTTATTTGTACCTGTAGTACAGCCCAGAAACAATAGTGCGCATTTTGTTTTTGTCTTTTTTTTACCTAAACACACTGACAATGACACTAACTGACACTGATACCAAATTTTTTTTAAATCCTGACCTTTGACTCTGACCTTTTGACCCTGACCTTGACCCAAACACTAACCCTGGCACTGAACTAGATCAAACCTTGATCTAGGTATTTTTTCTTTATTTTTTAATAATTTTTTTTTTTTTACAAACTTTTTTTTCCCCTCTATGCCAGGAGTTAGAGACATACAATGTATCTCTCTCCTCCATTCATAGAGAGAGAAAAAAACAAGGGGCCAGGCTGTACAGTGACTCATCACTGTGATAGCCAATCAGAGGCTATCACAGCAGTCCTGGGTCCCAATCGTTAGAATGGGACCCGGTGCTCTCAGTGACAACATGGTCTTCGTGCTGGGAGAGCGCCATGCGGCGTGCTCCCAGCACAAAGACAAGTATGCAAATATGCGGCCCCACGGAAAAAAGCCCAGTTCTGTGAGGCTGCATATTTGTGTTATGTCGACATCAAGGAGTTAAGCTTGTTTTTGTGATTTTATTAAGGGGTATTGAACTTGGATGGGCTTGAGGGGTTTCTGGGATGCCTAAGGAACTGTGAACATGATGAAAAATCTCCTTAGCAACTTTGTACAAGTCCACAGACAAACCGTCTCTCCTTGAAGAACTCTTCAGCCCTCCTGGTGTACCTCCTCAGATGTCAGATGCATCCTCCTCTTCACCCAGCTGCCTGAGGGAATCCCTGGTCAAGGGGACCCAGAAACTGCCACTTGGTAAAGCAGCCCCAGATGAGGAACTAGTTGGGTTTGCCACCTGACTGTCCTCTCCCCTTATCTGGCCCAGGGGGTGTGGGATTACTCACTTAGTCCTCTCCTGTAAACTTGTGGGTTGGGGGCTGCCTACAGTCCATACTTAAGTCCTTACTTACTATTTTGGGCCCAGGGGGTTGGGATTACTCACTCAGTCCTCTCCTGTAAACTTGTGGGTTGGTGGCTGCCTACAGTCCTTACGCTTGGAGATTGGTCAAGAACCCTTAAGTATGCAGATCAGCCCCTCCTCACACCCACCCACTGCCTTCTAGAAACTTTGTAAGCTTCTAGAGCAGGGGGAGGTATCAGGGAACTGACCTGCAGAGCGCTGACCTAAATTAACCTGGCTGACTCATCCCAGGCTGATTCATATCCAACCTCTAACTAAAAAAACCTATCGAGCGTTTGCATAGTACTTTACATAGTTAGTCTGGCTGAAAAAAGACAAATGTCCATCTAGTTCAACCATAAAAAAGAAAGAAAAAAAAAAGCTTCCCCGGCTAACAAGAGGGGCACTACCTAAGATGTATGGAAGAACCATGAGACGGGTTGGCTGGACAGTGCTTTTTTATGCTAAAGAGATTGACAAATTGAATAGTCAACCGCAAGGCACAACGGTAAATTATAGCCTTGGCACCATCTTGTTTGCAGAACACATGGTTAGGAGATAGACTTTTCTCCCGAATGATACCAGTGTAGCACTAGAACCTTAGGATTGCAAGAGATTTGGGTCCCCCCTATACTGTAGTCCTTTACAGCCAGGAAACATGCATTTCCTTCACTCAGACTTGCATTAGGAGACAGTAACCAGTCCTTGAGCTTTGTTTTGAAGCTTTATTAGGGGATTTTGAATTTGGATCGGTAAAGGGTGTATGGGATGCCCAAGGGAATGGCAACTGAGGACAAACTCACAGGACTTTGGCATCCAACTGCATCACCGTCCTACCCAGGATGGCCATCTGGAGACATTTCTCTTCATTGGACCCCTACCAACCTGACAGGAAAGCACAATGCCACCTTCAGGTTGGAGGATATACCACAGCCTACAGATGCAGCTGTGTGTAGGGGGGTCATTGACTACTACAGTATTGTGTCTAGATGCATACAAAACCATGTGCTGTACTCTTTTTTTAATTTATTAAATCCAGAAAGAACAGCCAAGTTTTGTGGTGCAGCTTATATGTTTATACTTTTGAGAGTGGTGACGGGCTGTGGTAGCCAGCAACAGCTAACTGTGTTAGATGAAAGGTGTAAGTCATAAGCAGATCCACTGTGAGCATGGGCTCATAGAACACAAAAAAACTGCTTTTAGATCCGTTAAAAAAAATTCTGTACTGATGAAAACGTGATTTTATTTACAGCCGTGTGCAGGAGCCCTAAAAGACAAGAAGGTACAGAAAAAGAAATGAAAACCCATTTGTTGGATAAGCAATGTATAAATGCAGCTACATGCCAAATATTGGAACCTTTGTGTTCTGAATGTCAGATCTACCCTTCCTTGTCTGGTAGTAGACCGACGCACACACAGCCACTGTTCGCACTGAAAGAACCCTTCTCCATCTCTCTCCTCATCAACAGAATTGTGTACTGACCCCCATTAGGAAGAGGCACACTCCTCCCAGCGCAAACACTAATCAAGCATGTAACATACACACAGGGCACAATTACACACAACCAGATCCACACAAGCAGAATTCTAATGAAAAAACGAACACCAGCTGGCCTGTTAAATAAGCCTTTATGCCCAAATCTACAAAAGCGAATCGGTAAACGCTCCCTTAAATCCAATAATGTGATTATATACACAAAGCTTCCAATTATATCAACATTATGCCAAGAGCTTGCATTTTATGTTAATCTGCAATGGGAGCACTTCTCCTCCTCCCCGGTCGGGCACCGTGCCCAGATGGCACACATGACACGGTATCACCCCCAAGCGCCAGCACCAGGCGAAGCCCCGGGAGGACCTGCTTCCTCAGCAGCATTGGTTTTTGGACGGTAAGCAGGAAAAGGGACTCGGAAGCATCAATGTCATTGATAAGAGCGCATGCCGCACAACGTTATAGAGGTAAACAAATTGATTGATGGCATATTAGAAGCCTGCACCGAAATATCGCACTTCCTCATTTGCACAGATAATAATTTGCAGTTTTATGGATTTCTGCAGTCAATATTATTGGGTTCCTGGACTCCCTGTTCTTAGAAGCCTCGGAGACGAACAATGGAGAGTTATTTTCTTAACAGCTGGCATCAAGTTAAATAACTTAAAAAAAGATCTAATCTCAATCAATAAATTCTCATATTAGTTTTAACAGGGTAATGCAATTTCAAAAGGTATTTTCAGTTTTATTTTAGTGAACGTGCAGCCAGGTTATGGGCTATCAAAAATGTCAATATTCTTAACAACCATTAAATGAGCTACAAAATAAGCCCTAAGTGATCTCTGTAGCTGTAGGCACTGTGAAGCAATTCATCCTCAAAGTTCAATGAAGACGCAGCGGAGTCTTTAATCACTTCCCATCCGGCCCATGTACATAAATGGCCAGACGGGAGCAGTACAGTGCCGTTTATATATGTCCTCCTGCATTCCCTGCCTGTGGGCGCTCCCCGGGAGCTCATGCACCGCGATCCGGTGCCTGCTGTGTCCTCCGGATACAGCAGAACACATATCGCTGTACAGGACCTCTGTGTGAGGTCCCAATCATGTGATCACTGATTGGCCAATCAGTGATCGCATGAATAGTAGTAAGCAAGATGTCACTTCTGACATCATTGCTTACTACTAGTGAAATCTGTGAGTGACCACAGAGGTCACATGGTACAAGGCTATTCACAACAGACTTGTACTGTGTGACAAGCTGTGACCAATCACAGCTATCACAGTATTTCTTAATAGCTGCAAGAATGCAGCCAGAGAGAAGGAGAAATGATTACTTTTACAGCCTTTATGGGTGTAAAAACAATCAGTGAAAAAAAAAAAAATCTTCATCACCCACCACAAGTAGTACAGTGTCACTATGGTGACACTGTACTGATAGGGTGACAGTATCTTTTTAAAAAAAACATAAATAATAATACAAAAAAAATAAAAATGTAAAAAATATTTTTTAAAAATTATAATTTTTAGTTATAAACTAGTTTGTTTTTTTTTGTTTTTTTACTAAAAAGATAGCTGAATACATTTTGGCCAAGATTTATGAAGAAATATTATTTATTTGCAACATTTTATAAGAAAAACACTTTTTTTTCAAAAGGTTTGGAATTTTTCATTTATATAGCCAAAAAATAAAAATCCCAGTGGTGAATAAATACCACCAAAATAAAGTTTTATCTGTCTCAAAAAATGCTAAAAAATGTATATGGGTACAGTGGTGCATGACCGCGCAATTGTCATTCAAAGTGTGATAGCGCTGAAAGCTGAAAATTGCCCTGGACTGGAAGTGGGTGAAAGTGTCCGGACTTGAAGTGGTTAAGGTTGTTCTCTCAGCAACTTAGCTGAGAACATTTTAAAAGCCTATAGTGGAACTTCACTCTGTCAGTCAATGTTTACTATTATGAATCCTTATGCCAGTGTTTCTCAACTCCAGTCCTCATGGACCCCCAACAGGTCATGTTTTCAGGATTTCCATTATTTTGCACAGGTGATTTGATCAGTTTCACTGCCTTAGTAATTACCACAGCTGTTTCATCTGAGGGAAATCCTGAAAACATGACCTGTTGGGGGTCCATGAGGACTGGAGTTGAGAAACACTGCCTTATGCTGATAGAAGTAATGAATGGATGAGAAATGTTATCATATTTACATGTATGACGGCGAGGCTCTGTCATGGTGAAAATATAGGAAAATGTAACACAGGATTCACTCTCAAGGGAAATACAACATTACAGACTAGTGTTTATTGGCAGAGAAAGCTGTGTCTTTGGCTTTCCTTGGATTCTGTAGCTCTGGATCAGAACATTCAATCCTGTGTCCAGATTTTTCTAGACGCCTGCAGCCTATCTGAGTACACAGGTGTGCAGTTTTGTTATATACTCAGGTCTGAGGATAGCGCAGGCAGGGGCGGACTGACCATTTGGAAACTCGGGCACTGGCCGGGGTCAGTATTGGGCCCCATGAGATGCCCCTGGTACCTTTTTCATAGGCTTTTTGAGTTTGGACAAGGACACAGGGGCCCCATGATCCCCTATTGCCCGGGGCCCCATGAGTTGTCAGTCCGCCCCTGGTACTGCCACTGAAGCTGAGTGAGCTTATGAGCCAGGTGGTTCGGCATTTTCCAGTATTTGTATTCTGCAGAAGCTGGAGGCCGCACATTTGTGTGTGGCCGGCGTGAAGGGGTTAAAGGGTCGAGAGGCGTCGGCGCCAAGGAGTTAAAATTATTACCTTTCTCATGCTCTGGGAATCTATGATTGTATGTGCGTTGTGACGGTGCGAGGCTCAGTCACTATGAAAATGGCCAGGAAAAAGAGTTTGCAGAAAAACTGTGCAGCTTTCTCTGGGTCTGGGTATTGCTGGATTTGGCTCTGTAGTTTGGAGATCCCTAAGAGTCTTGGGCGGGATGGAATTGCCAATCCTTTGTCTGGGTGTTGTGGACAATCAGCAGGGTGTGTGCCCAGGTGAACACAGCCCTTATAACGATAGGCAGGTATTGGTGGAGGTGGAATAGTAGTTTCTATTGCTGCAGGCTTGAAGACCAAGAGCTGGAAGTGCCTGGTGGAGACTACAACCGTTGTGAGGGGGATTCTGGGCCCAAGGACTGGGGAAGTCTGGCCAGCTATGAGAGTCTGGGAGGCTGAGGAAGCTGCAGAGGCAAGTAAGTCCAAGGAGCTTGAGGGGAGATTGTAAGTCTCTGGAGGAAGAAAGCTGAGGTACAGAGAAAACTACCAAGAGGCCATGTGGGACCTGAACAGCAAGGAGCTGTCACCTGGGTTGAGAGCCTGAATAGCCAGTGGTCTTGGAGCCCAAGCCAAGCAGAGCCACTGCTAACCAGAGCCACTGCTAACCAGAGCCACTGCTAACCAGAGCCACTGCTAACCAGAGCCAGGTGGCTTGTCCTTTTCATTATGTATTATTTTGAGTGATGGCAAACCTTGTGTTGGAAGGGCTTTTCATTTGTTTATTAAGAGTGGGCTACCAGACCCTTAATTTTTCATTCCTGTCTGGCATGAACTCACTTAAAAAATGCATCTGTTGAGCTAAGCTGTGTGTGCGGCTTTCTCTGGATCTGGGTATTGCCGGATTTGGCTCTGTAGTTTGGAGATACTTAGGAGGCTTGGGCGAGATGGAATTTCCAACCCTGTGTCCGGGTGTTGTGGACAATCAGCAAGGTGCCCAGGTGCACACAGCCTTTATAATGATGTTCTTGCGAGAGCAGTTATTGGTGGAGGTGGAATAGCCGTTGCTATTGCTGTAAGGCCAGCCATACGTGGGTCAATTTTTTTGAACGATTTTTCATTTGAAAATTGGACATAAGAATATTTTTCACTCTGTTAGTGGGGCAATGGCACCGGCTGATTTATTTTTGTGGTTCCTCCCCATTTTGTTTAATGGCCATGCTAAAAGATTTGTGAAAAACAGCTGGATTTTTTAAATCATTGGTGGCACTGTCGGATTACAGAATGAACAATGTTTTCGATTTTCAGTCGAAAAATTGTTCGGAATTTGACCCATGTATGGCCTTCTTAAGTCTGAAGACAGAGCCTTGTCAGGAGAGCTGGAAGTGTCTGGTGGAGACTACAACCCTTGTGACTTGGATTATGGGCCCAAGGACTGGGAAACCACTAACGAGAGAGCCAGGAGGCTTGGCATTTTCATTGTGGATTATTTTGAGTGTTGAAACACCCCCCCCCCCCCCCCCCCGTGTGGGGAAACCTTGTGTTGGAAGAACTCTTCATTTATTTATTAAGAGTGGGCTACTAGACCTTTAATTTTTAGTTCCTGTCTGGCATGAACTCACTTCATTGAGCCAAGCATTGTGTGTGTTCATTCGTTCACACTATATTGACAAAAGTATTGGGACACCCCCCCCAAATCATTGGATTCACCTAGTGGGTGATATATATCTAATTTTAAAAACCTAACAAAATCACTAAAAATTAACCTCAATTTGTACAAATAACGTTTGATAGAGAGATCAATAAGACTACGTTCACACTAGCGTTGTGTGCAGGCCGCAGAGAGGCGTTTGGGAAGCGTTTTTACCGCTTCCCAAACGCCTCTGCCAATTCTGCACATTACAGCACATGGTGCTGTTCTAACGGGAGCGTTTGCGTCGCGGCAAAACTGATGCCTCTGGTCGAGTCAGGAGGCTTTGAAGCCTCCTATTCTCGTCTATGGTGCCGCTCCGCAAACGCCTGGCCGGCGTGTGCGGTTGCGATGCGGTTTCGGGGCGTGTGCGGAGCGGTAACACCACTCAAACTGCATTATAGGCGTTTGTGGGGCGTTATTAACGCTTGGCAAACGCCTAGCAACCGCCGCTAAACCTCGCATGCGGCGTTTGCCGAGCATTAAACGCTCTGCAAACGCTGGACCAACGCTTGCCAAACGCTATAGGGGCGTTTGGCAAGCGTTGGTAAAACGGCCAAGTGTGAATGAGCCCTTAGTGTCACAAATGG
This sequence comes from Staurois parvus, assembly GCF_062004578.1. Taxonomy (NCBI): domain Eukaryota; kingdom Metazoa; phylum Chordata; class Amphibia; order Anura; family Ranidae; genus Staurois; species Staurois parvus. Next base: position 3,450,613 of record NW_028318219.1, read on the forward strand.
ACTTGGGCAGGAATAACTGGCCTTCAGAACTGTGAAGGTTTACCTATTGAGGTTCTATATTTCCTCCTATTTAACTGTACTACTTTACCATAGTCTGTGCTAAGGACAGCTGAAGTGTTAAGGACACTTTGAAATCGGGAGACAACGTGAGGTCAGGCAGTTGACAAGCCAGCAGCTGTCAAATGTAAGCAGCAAACATCCACTAGTCCTAGGTCTTTGGTTTGGGAGAATTTTAGATTCAATGATGACGGCACAAGTCTCTATTGAATACCACATTTATTTAGAAAGACGCAGAGTGTAAGCCGGCATATTTGCTAAGTGCTGACAGCTTAAAATCCTTTCCTTTTACTAATGTTTACAGAAACTGCTACCAAATATGAACTATTCAGCTCATAAACAATTCACCGGTGCATAATCATAAAATAAAAACTCTGCTCAAGTCTCCCTCGGGATCGGTTGTTCCCTCGTTGGGAGGTGTTCTTGTGTGTGGCACAGCACAGAAGAGATGCTGAGCTGTCAATCACAGCCCGCATGTCAAGTACACCTCTGTCGTTCCTGTGACAGCCGTGTCACTGCTCTCTGCATAAACCAAGAGCCGGGGAGAGAACTTCAATAACAAGACGAAGAATTGGATATTGACTTTTTGACAAAAAGTCAACATTTGCATATGAGTAACAGTTCTGTTTGGTCTGCGCAGGGTGAGTGTTTTGGGGAAAGAAGGTGCATGTTTGAACCACCTGATGGAACGGATTATGACGGTACGGCTATTGCTGTATATCAAAAGCCGCTAACCATGGATGCAGATGGTCAAACCGCTGGCTGCCAGTCGAAAAACTGCATTGAGGCTGCTGACAGCCCTTTAACTGTGTGCAGAATACCCGGCTATGACTTAGACCAGGGGTAGGCAACCTGAGAGCAGCAGGACTACAAGTTCCATCATGCCTCTGCAAGTCAGAGCTGTAACTCTCAGTAATCTTTGCAAAGCCTCATGGGAAATGTAGTTCCACAACAGCTAGAGAGCCGCAGGTTGCCTACCCCTGACTTAGACCAAGGAGTGCCATTTTTAGATGTGAAACGTGTAGTAGAGATTCTCATTGTATGGTCATTGAATGGAGGATGAGCATCTAAGAGGGGCATCCTGGTTGGTGCTAATGACGGCAAGAGTACAAGTCACTACCCCCGCTCCAGCCCTTCTAGAACTCTGTGCCTCCTGCTGAGGCCACACCCTTTGCCGCCTTGTGCCCTCTTCCATGCCATAGGCCTCCACACAACATTCCCAGCCATAGACCTTTGTATCCCCATGGGAGAAATGTCGACACAAGTAGTTTTGCAGCACTTTACTGGTGGTATTCAGGAAATGGCGCTACAGTTACATCACAAGGACATACGTTCCGGAGTCACTTGACTTTACACAGTTAATCACATTTAGTGGATAATCAGCAGTAGTCACAAGTGAAAGCATGTACACCACCTCAGCAGCAATCTCCCTTTACAGCCTCTCCTCTGCCCAGGGTCATTAGTACTCACAGGCTTGTGCTCTCTATAGTCACCTCCTTGCTAGGTACATCTCTCCCAGAAACCTTCCACGGAAGCAGCCTCATGCAGAGATCTCCAACCTGGTCTAAAAAGCCTTCTGGAATAAGCCCAATCTGCATAAGAGACAGACTACAACCAGCATCTTCTGCCCTGCTGACCACATAGATATAGGGTGTTCAGCCCTCATACCCCTAAAACCACCTCCCTGCCTGACTTTTATATATGGGTGCTGACTCACCCCTGACATCACTGTAGGAGGGCTCTATCTAAAAGGGGCCTAACACCTGGTGACGCTACCTGCTGTAAAGACGCTTCTGGTACAGAGCCACCTAGTGCCAAAGCAGCTAACTGTACCTGCCTACAAGTAGATGAATGAAAGGTCTGCCACCTCCATTAATACAGCGCTTTTCATTGTGGGAAGTGAAAATACAGCTTTATCTCAACTTAAAGTGGAAGAAAAACCTAAATCTAACTATTAATAAAAAAAATGTAATCTGCTTTAGGCTGGTGATCCCGCAGCTCCAGCTCTTCTGTGTCAGTGAGCGGCTGCTGCAGGGGAGAGGAAGGAGTGCAGACAACAGCTGGGCCATGGGAGCCTATGGGTGACATTATGGATCCTGGAATTTCCAGCCAATGTTGAGCTTCCTGAGCTGGAGCTGCTGGAACACAAGACTGGACCAGAGTGGATTGAAAATGGGTAAGTACACAGATCTCCCCCCCCCCCTTTTTTTTTTTTTTCCAGGATGGGGGGAGGAAACATTTCTAAGAATTGTTAGGCTCTTCTAATTTAAGGTGGCATTAAAACCAAAAATGTATTGTATTGCAGTTTACCAATCCTTAGATGTGGTGGCTGCAATAGTTTTCTTTTGGCTTTTTTCTATTGGTTCACCTGATGGTTTGGCCAGTAACACATCTCCTGTATTAATGAGACACAATTCTGGATGAAGGAGCACAGGAGGCACAGCAAACAGCAGCATTGTCAGTCTGGGGAGGAGAGGCGTGTTTAAATGTATTAGCAGATTTGAATACAACAAATTGAAGCCAAACTCCAGCTCGCCTTTGATCTAACACAGCAGGTTTTTTTTTTTTTTTTTGGTTTTTCCTTTTGGGATAAAGGTTTTACATGAATAAATAAAAGCTTTTCATTTTAATCACCCCTGCCAGTGGTAAATTGATGGTCTCAGGCATGTAAGCTGATACAATCTGCTGGAGAGCTTGAGCTTTTGAAAGACTTGCTGGCTAGATCACCAGATGACAATAGAAGGAAAGATATATATATATTAAATTAAAAAAAAACAAAAAAAAAAAACGCATCCATCACATCTAAGAATCGGTAAGCCACTATATAATGCATGTTTGCTTTTGGGTTTAATACCGCTTTAATGCTGAACACCAGACACAAATATTTTCTGTTCAAAAGATTTTAAAGTAGGGAAGGGGGGGGGGGCTATGTCATGAAGGGAAGGTCACTAATAGTGATAATGGATTATTATTATTATTATTATTATTATTATTATTCAGGATTTATATAGCGCCAACAGTTTGCTCAGTGCTTTACAATATAACGGGAGACAATACAGTTCAATACAAGAGGGATTTGATAGGAGTGTCATTCTGGCTCTAGTAACCAAGGATCAAAATCAGCATAAAGAAATTTGTTCATTTGGGGACACGATCCTGTAAGCTGACTGGTACAAATATTTTTATTAAAATATTCCTCCATAGCTACAAAGGATATAAATCAGCTTTGTGCCATTGCAAACCCAGTTATTACTTGCTAATAGAAGTGACATCATCTCTGTGCTGTACATAGCCTGTGCGGGGAGCAGAGCTGTGGGAGGGGCTCAACAGACCCCACCCACTACTTGCTGCCTGCAAAAAACTACAGGAGGGGCAGAGACCAGACCAGTCCCCCTGCACAAGGAGAGAGCAGCAGTGATGGGTCTTTATTAGAGGTAAAGTCTCACACTGGATTACTGCACAGATTTGGAAGAAATACACAAATCACAACTAGATTCAAGGAATAATACACATGACTCTAGTATTTAGAAAATATTGGTTCATCCCTGGAATTCGGCTCTTAACTTTAAAAAAGTAAGAATTTTTGCTTTAGAGCAACCTTGGGTGACAAGTAATATCAATATCCAGAAAACAACGCAACTGTGTCAGTCTGGAAGTCTACTACATTTTATTGAATTTCATACTTGGATTTGTATACTATCACTTATAATAGTATATACCAGCGGTCTCCAAACATTTTAAACGGGGGGCCAGTTTACTGTCCTTCAGACTTTAGGGTGGACAGACTATGTGCATTGGGAGTAGAAAAGGACCCAACATCAGTGGGATAAAACTATGCCCCATCATTGGTGTCATGGAATGAATAGTGCCCCATCGTTGGTGTCAGTGGAGGGAATAGTGCCCCATCGTTGGTGTCAGTGGAGGGAATAGTGCCCCATCGTTGGTGTCAGTGGAGGGAATAGTGCCCCATCGTTGGTGTCAGTGGGCTCCATTGTCAGTGTCATTAGGACAAATTGTGCCACATCTTTAAAGTCATTGAGAGGAATTGTACCCCATTGTGGGTGTCATTGGGCTCCATTCTTGGTGCTATTGGGAGGAATTGTGCCCCATCATTGGTATCCGTGGTGGGGGGAGATTATTCCTCATTGTTAGTGTCAGTGGATTAAATAATGCCGCATGGGCTGGGAAAAAGCAAGCAAAGGGCCACATCTGGATGTAGTTTGGAGACCACTGGTATATACATTTTTATGCTATATATTTTTCTTTTTTTTTTTTCTACTGAATTGTATTTGGGAATGGAAACTATGGAAAGTTGTGGTCATAGGAAAGGCACCTCTAACGTGACCCTAGGGTTGGTGCCTAATTGATGTCCATTCAGCCCTATAAGAGGCTGCACATTGTATGTGATGTATTTTGTTTACGGAACGTAGAGGTAGAATAGCATTGCGTCTACAGAATGTTATGGCAGCCTAAGAGGGGGGGGGGGGGGTTGTCAATTTGCTCTTGTACAGCAGTCTTCTTACAGAGTGTCATGAATGGAGATCTGTATAGAACATCAGTGACTGCACTTAGCGGGAGACTCTGAAATGAAAGGCAATAACTGATAGAAGATGGAAGATATGTCATATATAAAAAAAAAAAACTTGAGTAGATGCAATAAGCATGGAGCCCTTGTGATAAGATGACAAGGTATGGCACATAGACTGAATATGAGTCTATACTGGAAACTTTGCATTGTAAGGGAAATCATGGAGCCAGATTCATACACACAGTCCTGCAGCAGTGAGCCTCATCTTGGGTGGATTTATTGCATCTTTCACTGTTTAATATTATGAAGGTGGTAGGCAGCCTTTGGAACAATGACTGGTGTAGAACCGCAACGCTGAGTAGTTCCGGGTTTTCTTTTTATTTTTTTTTTGTTGTGGTGTTTTACCGCCTCAACCTACCTGCTACGTGTTTTTTTTTGGGTTTTTTTGTTTGTTTTTTTTTTTTTAAAAAACCTTTTTGATCCAGGTATTGCTATACTATTTCAGTCCACCCTTGGCCTTTCTGGTGGTCATCTAGAGCATCCTTTTTCAACCAGGGTGCCTTAAGGTTTCTTCAGGGATGCCTTGGCAAAAGGTCTAAAAATTGCCCAAAACTGGTATACAAGCCAGAGGGTGGAACAAGCCTGCCTTCTATTTACACAAAGCCACAGGTTTTCATTGTGCACCATTATGACCTTCTAGCCACCAGTGTCCTGACAACCAATGACACAATCGGTTAATAAGGAGGGTGTCGGTTGCCTGCTCAGCATCCTTGTTTGACCCTCCCCTGCCCCTCTCCGTCAGTGCTGGGGTCACATTAGCTCAGTGATGGAGAAAAACTGAGGGAGAAGAGAAACCTAGGAATACTAGTCAGTACCAGTGTGCAAACGCTTATTTGCTTTGGAAGAATAAATTGCCTCTATCGTTGGGTGTCCTATGTGTGGATGCTGCTGATTTATTGAACACTTAGATTAATTTTTTTTACATTTTAGAATGGGGTGCCTCAAGACTGTCCATAATTTTAGAGGGTGCCTTAAGGTTGAGAAACATTGATCCGAGAACCCCTACTTGGAATGCAGGACAGAGGTTCCTAAACACACCCACTCTCTTACAAAGCCTGGAGAAAAAAAGTCTGTATTCAAAGATTTTGTAACCTGGCCTTATGGTCTATCGCTCACTTTGGATCTCAAATTTTGTGTTTTGTTTTTTTTTTAAGGGGGTCCCAGTTATTGTTGAGAGCCACCGCACACTGTATGAATCTGACCTTCCTCAATCGTGAACGCCTGACCAAATCCAGACCCTCATTTTATACTTGGTTTAGATCTTTATGGTTGTCTTTCAACCCACTGGGTTGATTCACCCTTGTGACTAGTGATGGGCTGAACACCCCCCCGCCCCCGTTTTGGTTGGCAGATGAACATTTGAACCTAACAAATGTTTGACCGTGAACTTCGAACAGGGACAATGTACTGAGCGTTATATTGCAGCATCTCAGTATGCGGTAAGTCATGTGGCATTTTAGTAGTGAAACATTCTTTAATGTTTCAACTGTCAGTGGCATTCCCCACTGACAGATGAAGGGCAAAAGAAGTGTTGGCATTGCCTGACAATTAAAAAAAAAAAAATCGCATAGGGTCCCCCCTCCATTCACACCAAGCCCTTTGGGTCTGGTATGGATTTTGAGGGGAAACCCCACACCAAAATTTAAAGAATGGGGGGGGGATACCCCCAAAAATCCATACCAGACCCTTATCCGAGTATGCAGGTCAGGAAAGGGGGGATGAGCGAGTGCCCACCAGGCCACATGCCCTCAATATGGGGGGGGGGGAACACAAAGGCCTCTTCCCCACAACCCTGGCTGGTGGTTGTGGGAGTCTGCAGGCAGGGGGCTTATCAGAATCTGGAATCCCCCTTTAACAAGTGACGAGGGCCCCCATGTGAATGACTACGTGGTACCGCTACCCAGTCAAAAAGAGTGTAGTGAAAAAAGACACTTTTTGACAAGTCCTTTTTAATAAAAAATTTTAAAGATGTGCCCCAAAGTAGATCCAACATTGATCACAATGCCTGCCGCCGCCACCGGTCCTAAAAAAAAAAAAAGAGGTGGGGAAAAAAAATCCTGTCTGCCCTCAATGCTAGCCCCCGCTGTCTGACAGCTGCGCCGCAATGACAGTTCTTAAATATGGTGATGTCACAAGGGGGCTGGATCGCCCCCTTGTGATGTCGTCATGCCCTGTGATTGGCCAAAGCATTGCACCTGACCTGTGGTCATTTGCAATGCTTTAGCCAATCACAATGCACTATTGGCGCGCCGGGGACAAAGAGCCTGCCGACCTCCCGTACCATTCATGTGTTCATTGAACACACAAAAGGCCCATGTTCGAGTTGAACTTACATTCGAGTCAGAAATGCAGCCCATGATTACAAGTGGCCATCACCACCTAGACAATAAATGATGGGAAATTCAAAATTGTCACCATACTAAGAAGGAAAAGAAAATCCTCTAACAACTCTCTAAGGCAGTCATTCTCAACCAGGGTTCCATGAATCCCTAGGGTTTCTCCTGGAATTTCTAGGGGTTCCTTGAGTTGTGGCTAACTGATCTCCCATTTGATGGTTCCTGTATAGTTCCACATCTAACCCCACTTGGCAGAGCCAGAATCATGACTGCATTCTGACCTCCACCAATGTAAGAGGCATTTTCCCAGTGACCCTCTATAGACTAAGCTTACCAGGGGTTTCCTGAGACCTGAAAATGCTTTTAAAGGATTCTTCTGGGGTAAAAAGGTTGAGAGAGGCAGATTTAATGGTTTGTTTTCAGATGCATTGCTTTGTCAAGAGTGATCCTCAGAGTGTGTCCATTTACTTGACTGTTCAGAGGTGGTACTGCCTACTGTACATGATAGTAGGTAATATTTGCCATGTGTACTAGATGAGCATTTCATTTTCAGAGATTCGAATGTATATAATGGAGTAACAAATGTCAACTAATTCTGAAAAAGTTATAACAAATGATGTTACATGATGCGATATTAGTTCAGGCCCATGGGGAAATATAAATTTTATTTATTACAGGCAGGGGCAGAATGACCATTTGGAAACTCGGGCAGGGCCCGGGGTCTGTAGGGGGCCCCATGAGATGCCCCTGGTACCTTTTTTTCATAGGCTTTTTTTGAGTTTGGGCAAGGACACAGGGGCCCCATGATCGCCTATTGCCCAGGGGCCCCATGAGTTGTCAGTCTGCCCCTGATTACAGGTACTAATATTGTGCGATCAATTTACACAGTGCTTTACACCTATACAGTATATTGTACATTCACATCAGTCCATAACTCCTATTCATACATACACATATTAGGGCCAGCTTAGACAGGATCCAATTAACCTACCAGCATGTCTTTGGAGTGTAGGAGGAAACCAGAGTACCTAGAGGAAACACATGCAGGCACAGGGAGAACATGCAAACTCCAATCAGGTTGTGTCTCAGCTGAGATTTGAACTGACGACCCTAGTGCTGCTAGGTGGAAGTGCTAACCACTTAGCCACTGTGCTACACCATTTTCAAATTTTTCATAATTCAGATAACAAATGGATCCAAATTTTGTTTCATTCAGATGCACGCGGCACCGTGTGAATGATCAATTAGCTCATGCCATTTCTCGTGCCCATAAATATTGAATCCTTCTGATTCAAATTTGTGCGATTCAATAATATATCGAATATATAGCAAGCTTCCAGAAAAACCAACTTTTTTTTAAATCCACCCGGATCAACAAATATATGAAACGAACGCCGAAGATACAAAATTAATTCTTAAAATGAATCTGTTCAAAGTAACGAGTGTGAAGAAACAAAATTCTTCAATAAACGCATCTGAAACTAAATTAAAATTTCTGGTGTAAAAAATTATATAAAAAGATCCCTCCTGCGCTCTTATATATAAAATTACAATTCAATATAATGATTGAAAATGATTAAAAAGCAGCCAGCATCCTATCCTATACCATAAGATCCAGATACCGTGTACAAATAATGATGCAGCGCTAAAATAACAAAATAAAAAAGAATATAGAAAATGAGAACTATGAAACGGGTCCAAAAAAAGTGATCATATAACACACGTGATCCCAATCCCTATGGGGATATAATCCCCATAGGGATTGGGATCACATGTGTTATATGATCACTTTTTTTTTTTTTTGGACCTGTTTTTTATAGTTCTCTTTTTTTTCTATATTCTTTATTATTTTGTTATTTTAGCACTGCATCATTATTTGTACACAAAATTTCTGGTGTGCCCCTGGCTAATGTGCCTTTGCAGCTTGAGTGGGAGGGGGTAGTTGGGCATTGTAAATTCTGTATATAGCCCAACAGAACAGTGCATAGCCCACATCTGCTTCACTGCAACAAGGAAACAGGAAACTTTTATTTTAGAGCAGGGGTCTCAAAACTTCTAAACAAGGGCCAGTTTACTGTCCTTCAGACTTCAGGGGGGGCGGCCAGCAGGAGTAGAAAATGTCCTGGTGTCACAGGGAGTAAACCATGCCACATCTTCAGTGGGAGGAATAGTGCCCCATCATTGGTCACAGTAGGTGGAATAGTGCCCCATTGTTTGTGTCAGTGGAAGGAATTATGCTTCTATCAGTGGTGCCAGTGGGGGGGAATGGTGCCCCGTCAGTGGGGGGGAATGGTGCGCCATCAGTGGTGTCAGTGGGGGGGAATGGTGCCCCAACAGTGGGGGGGAATGGTGCCCCGTCAGTGGTGCCAGTGGGAAGAATTGTACCCCCATTTTTGGTGGCAGAAATTATACCCCCCATTCTTGGTGTCAGTAGGAGGAATAGTGCCCCAAATGCCGGATAAAGGCAAGCAAAGGGCCACATCTGATGCCCAGCCTGCAGTTTGGAGACCACTGTTTTAAAGAAAAGACAGGGAATTTACTAAAGGGAAATAGACTGTGCAGTTGCTTCAGAGCTTAGTAAATAAGCAGAAGCTCTGCTGACGTCCATCCAATCACATGCAAGCAAAAATAGTTCCTATTTTTTGGTGGGTTTTTTTTTGTTTTGTTTTTTTCCCCTGCATGTGATTGGGTATTCTTTGCAAAGTGAAGCTGAACCTCATTTACTAAGCTCTAGAGCAACTGCACTTGCAGAGGGAAAATAGACCTTGCACTTTGCAAAGTGCAATTGCATTTAGTAAATCAGCCCCATAGTTTACAGTACCATAGATGCAGCTACAAACTAATAAACGCTGACATCTACTGGTCAAATAATATATCTCTACTGAATACTGATGTAGTTGTTGCACAAAATACATGAACACTGTATTCCAACACTAAAGGAGGTAAAAACGTTCAACCACCCATTTTTACCACCCCCCAAACACAAGTGTAAACTAAGTCTAGGATGAAAACTGCGTTCACTTTGAAGTTTGGGCTACACATACACTTTCACAGGTTGACAAACATAAATGTTTTAGAGATTTTTTTTTTGTTTTTTTTGTTTTATTATAGTTGCATAACTGCACCTACCTTCTGTCAAAGTGACGAGACTAGTACTCCTGCCTTACACCCAAAACGGCAGCTGTAAAAATGCCCAGTGTGCATGAGACCTAAATCCATTTTTTTTAATTTTTTTTTTAAACAGTAGATGATTGTAAAGGGGGAGGGAGCCTGAGCCTTATAAAGCTGTAAAAACCAGTAAAATTGTATTTGGGTGCTCATACAAAATTTCAGAATACTGTAATTCAGAGCATTCAATGGTACCATTATGGACTCAGCAAATTTTGTATGAACACCTTTAAAATTATATTGGATTGCCATGCCAATGTTTCAAATTCCATTTTTGAGTTGATTTCATCCATTCAAGATAATTGTTCCATCCTGCTGTCTTACTCCAATTTTCCTTCTCACTATGCTAAAAAATGATCATCAATTTGATTCTATTAATTAGAAAACTGAACCACTACTCTGAAAACTAATTTTTCATACAGTATATAACAGGTCTGGATGAAACTTTAAGGGCTTTCAAACAAAATTAGTTGACTGATTTAGTGGCACAAAAGGAAAGATTAACAATTTTTCTGTGAACATTCAAACAAAACTCTAACCATGTGTGGCTAGCTTCAGGCTCCATTGACTTGGGTGCCTGAAAGGCTGGTAAGGAATACAGTGCATCCAGAAAGTATTCACAGCGCTTAACTTTTGCCATACTTTGTTACAACCTTATTCCAAAATGGATTAAATTAATTTTTTTTTCCTCAACATTCTACAAACAATACCCCATAATGACAACGTGAAAGTGGTTTGTTTTTTAAATCTTTGCAATTTATTCAAAATAAACCAAAAAAAACCCACATGTACATAAGTATTCCCAGCCTTTGCTCAATACTTTGTTGAAGCCCCTTTAGCACCAATTACAGCCTCAAGTCATGTTGAGTATGATGCTGCAAGCTTGGCACACCTATTTTTGGGTAATTTCTCTCATTCTTCTTTGCAGTACCTCTCAAGGTCCATCAGGTTGGATGGGGAGCATCGGTGCACAGCCATTTTCAGATCTCTCCAGGGATGTTCAATTGGGTTCAGGTCTGGGCTCTGGCTGGGCCACTCCAGGACATTCAGTGTTATCCTGTAGTCACTCCTTTTATGTGTGCTTGGGGTCATTGTCAACAGTTGCCCCAGTCTAAGGTCCAGAGCGCTCTTGAACAGGTTTTCATCAAGGATGTCTCTGTACATTGCTGCATTCATTTTCCTTCGATCCTGAATAGTCTACCAGTTCCTGAAAAACCATGCCACCACCATGCTTCACTGTAGGGATGGTACTGGGCAGGTGGTGAGCGGTGCCTGGTTTCCTTCAGACATGACGCTTGGCATTCAGGCCAGAGAGTTTAATCTTTGATTCATCAGACCAGAGTTTTGTTTCACATGGTCGGAGAGTCCCTCAGGTGCCTTTTGGCAAACTGCCATTTTGCCTTTTTACTGAGTGGCTTCCATCTGGCCACTCTACCATACAGGCCTGATTGGAGGAGTGCTGCAGAGATGGTTGTTCTTCTGGAAGGTTCTCCTATCTTCACATAGAAACGCTGGCGCCCTTTCAGAGTGACCATCGGGTGCTTGGTTACCTCCTTGGCTATGGCCTTCTACCTTGATCGCTCATTTTGGCTGGGCAGCCCACTCTAGGAAGATTCCCGGTGGTTCCAAACTTCTTCTATTTATGGATGATGGAGGCCACTGTGCTCATTGGGACTTTCAATGCTGCAGAAACTTTTCTGTACCCTTCCCCAGATCTGTGCCTGGATACAATCCTGTCTCGGAGGTCTACGGACAATTCCTTGGACTTCATGGCTTGGTTTGTGCTCTGACATGCACTGCACAGGGGATCTATTGTTGCTGGAGGGGATGTCTTTTTGCAGAGGAGGTATCTATTGATGTTTGGTAGGTCTACTGTTGATAGTGGGTGATCTATTGTTGCTGACAGGGGTCTTACATTGCTGTGTGGTCAATGTTTGCTGGGAGGGATCTACTGGTGAAGGACGGGTCAATCGTTGCTAGCTGCTGGAGGATCTATTGGTGCTGGCTGTGGGGATATTTGTTGATGTTGCCGGGGGACTATTGTTGCTGGGGGGGTGGGGGGTATTTTGTAGCAAGTGGTCCATTGCTGCTGGTTGGCTATTTTACTGCTTTTGTTATTATAACAAATTGATACTTGGTTTTAGGGTGGTATAGGGAGGTAAGGGGTAGAATGCAGGGACAGTGTGGGATAGGTGACTCTGAAAGGGAGAGTTCCTGCACCTATTCTATAAGAAACGCCCTGAGTGCTGCCAAATCTCTCATAACCGTGTCGATACCAGTGCCCAGCTGGAGGTCGCTGCAGCACCCACTTACCATATAGCCTTTTCCAATGTTAATATTTCACTGGACCATTCAAGTGAAGGGGGCCGTGCCACAATCGCCGTTCATTGCTTGCAGTGGTGTGGCCTCTTCATGTTTAAAAAGGGTCATGAGGACACAACATATCAATTCCCTGCCCCTTGTCAAGCACTCTCTCTGAAATGGGAATTGCTTTTCAGAGGGCTGGCAAGGGATGCAGTCTGTGTGAATGAGGATTTAGGTTCAGGTCACAAAGCTAACAAACCAGCATAAGGATATTTATTTTCAAAAAGGTGACAGTTCTATTCAGCTCCAATGAGATTTGAAATATACAGTCACATGTCTGAAAATATAGCTCCTTATCCATGAGTCAAGCTTTGTGAATTGAGTCTGTCTGTAATTTGCTCAAACCTCTCAGTTGGTGCCCTTGTTTTGTCTATGGAATAATGCGGTAAGAAGAATCCATGGACAGCGAGGCATTTCGTAGATTCCCGTGATACTGTCAGATCAATATTAACCATGTCTTCCTTGCTCTTGTGCAGTAGGATACAGCAGTTGGGCTTTGCTGTAATACACGGTCAACGCTTTGTACTACAATGTTTTGGAAGAGATTTAGAAACCTTAAAAAAAAATGAAAATCAGACAGAAGTGGATAGCTTTCCAGATAACCATTTACAACTCCAGTTTGTATTTCAAGGTAAAATAGCCATTCGGGAAACCTGGAGTCTGACCTCTTCTGAAAAATTCTTGTTTCCTCGCTGTATTTCTGATCTAATGGCTTCCATACTTTTCAAAACCCATGTTCCAGCAAATGTGATGGAGCAGCAGAAGACAAATGAGGTCAACTCTTTACTCTCTCTCCTCCTGTCAGCATGTTCCTTTTTCTTTGCATGTAGTACATTGGCCTACAGAGCCACCTCTCACTCTTCGAGTTCTGCTGTACAATGGATATGAGGCTGAAATCAACTTCACTTATACTAGTTGCATTTCAAAATACATTTTATTTTTTTTATATAAATGCATAACTGCATTTATTCTTTTAACATTCCACAGTGTTCTACACTGCCCCCTCAACCTCTCAGTGCTCCCCAACCCCTGCAGCAACCCCCAATCTCCCACAGTGCCCTGCAATGTCCACAGCCTGCTGGAGAGACCCACATTCCCCCCCCCTTCCTGAGACCCTATCTCCTTCAGGTCCACCAAGTCAGCTGAAGAGTCCCCTAGCCCCCTCCAGAATCCTCATTGCTCTACAGTGACACCCAGCCCCCCTGCAGCACCCTCCAATCCACGGGCGGACTGACAACTCATGGGGCCCCCGGGCAATAGGGGATCATGGGGCCCCTGTGTCCTTGCCCAAACTCAAAAAAGCCTATGAAAAATGTACCAGGGGCATCTCATGGGGCCCAATACTGACCTCGGGCAGTGCCGAGTTTCCAAATGGTCAGTCCGCCCTTGCTCCAATCTCACTGTGCCCATGGAAACTCCCCAGCCTCCTGGAGAGACCCCCAGCCCCCTCCAGTGACCTCATACCTTACAGGGCCACCAATTCAGTTGCTGAGTCCCCTAACCCCCTCTAGTACCCCCTATTACCCCACCGTGAGATCTAGCCCCTGCAGCACCCTCCATTCTCTCACCGTGCCCCTGCAAAATCCCCAACATCCTGCAGAGACTCCCTAGCCCCCTCCAAAGGCCCCATCACCTACAGGGCCACAAAGTCAGCTGCTGAGTCCCCTAACTCCGTCCAGTACTCCCACTCACCCTCAGTGACACCTATGCCCTGTAGCACCCTCCAATCTCTGTGCCCCTGTAAATTTTCCAGCCTCCTGGAGAGACTCCTAGCCCCCCCAGAAGCCCCAGCACCTGCAACACCCTCCAATCTCTTCCAGTGCCACTGGAAACTTCCCATCCTACTGGAGATACCCCATCCCCTATAGGGCTCCTGAGTCCCCTAACTGTCTGTGACACCTAGCCCCTACAGCACCCTACTATCTCACAGTGCCCCTGCAAAATTTCCATCCCCCACAGGGCTACTAAATAAACTGCTGAGTCCCCTAACCACCCCACAGTGACGCCCAACCCCATCCAGAGCCGTTCATCAATACATATTTTGCAATCCTACACTTCTAATGTGCAAGTATAAATTTTATTTTTACTGCTGGGGCATGGAATGTTTCAGAAGAATAACAACATTTTTGAGAACCACTGATCTACACCATTGGATCTTTTTCGGGGGAACATTTTTAAGCATAATTTGATGTCCAAAAGAAAGGAGAAAAGGTGGTATTTACTATCTGGTATAGGGATTGTACCATAAAAGCCTCTGTCATTTGGAGTCCAGCCTGTCTGGTATATTCATAATTGGCAGGAGGTGTTTGTGGTGGATATTCCCTTCAAGACAGGGTCTCACTCATCTTGCTGCGCTAGTTAAGCGATATTGACACGATATTGACATTATCGGCTTTACCCCAGTTCTGTTCACTTTTTACACGGTGGAAGTCATGGTGGAAGTCAGAGTATATCAACTTTATTCATTGGACTGCATTTAATCGGATTGTTTTCTTGCGTACAAAATCGTGTTATTTTTTCAGGGTTTTTTTTTTTTTAGCGCTGCCATCGTCGCCTATAGTTGAGATTTTTTTTTTTTTTTGTATCTTTCATATCTGCCTGGAGTTCAGCTTTTAAGGTAAATAAGCTGACTTTTGTGACTCTCAGCTCTGCGGTATTTCTGGGTTAGCAAAAACCAATTCGCTGATTAATTTTTCTCGTTGCCTGGAGTGCTCTTCAGCATGGGCCAAATTATCTTACAAAGCCAAGGGTGGATGAACCCATGAAATAGTTCTGATTTTGCTCTTATAAAGAAATATTCCGCACCCAATGGAATCACAGGACCCGGCAGTCTGCTGGGAAGGAGTTGGCCTGGTAATTAACCCTTCCTGATCTCCATGGTCAGTGCTCCTACAGCGATCATCACACACACCCCGAGGGGGTACCATGCCAGTTTAAAGGGGCACCACCTGCAGGGGAGTAATAATAACATCCCCCTCTTTTGGCTTGTCTTACACGTCTTTGAAATGCAGTGCAATCTGTTTTGTTCTATCCTAGCTCTGCGGGACAAATGGATCGTCGATATGGTTAGCAATTCATGAGGTTAGGTGGTATCATAAACGGCTCGGGTGATTGGTGATACAGACAGGGGAGCACACTTTCCCCACGTAAAGTGAAATATTCCAGGAGGCAAGTGAAAGATAGAGGAGGAATAAATCATTCTCTTGGAGCGAGGACAGCGCCTCAAGCTGCAATATAACTTCAATAGCCGGAAAGAGGCAAACAGATCAACTAGTTGAGTTAGTTGAGAATAATGGACTCGGCAGTTTTATAGCTTGGTTTTGAGCAGTTTTCCAGCACAGTATGCTGGGCTCTTTTCTGTTGCATGAAGAAATTATTTTACAGTCAAGATTTGACCGTTCACTTGGCCTAATCCACAAGTACAATGATGGCGTGAACATTGTATCTGCCAATCAGAAGTCATCTTTAGCCAGCCTTATGTAGGGACCTTTCCTTAAACAGGCGTGTCCCTAGCTTAAGGGCTGGTTCATACCAGATGTGGTGGGACTTGTAGTCCCTCATAGAAAAATGTCTTGTCTCCTTTGTGCCCGCTCCACACTACTGCATTAAGGAGGTGTGCTGTGTTTTTCTTTTTTTGTTTTGTTTTTTTGGTTTTTTTTTTCTGTATGCAGTACTTTTTATCAGTGCAGTACAGTGAGAGGCAGTCCAATGCCTCCCACCATGTGGCTGGTAACTGAACTTAGATTGTCTTTGTGACCGCAAAGTTTGTTTTTTTTTTAAATAAAAAAAAAAAACATGCGATCCTCCAAGCCAGAGGCATAACTAGAACCAACACAACAAACACTTTACTCCTGCGCTAGGTAAGGACTCAGACCCAATAGAAATGTTCTGGAATGTGCACTGCTTGCTGCCCTCAACAGACCGGGGTGGTCCAAATACACTGGATACAAATGGAGAAAAAGAAAAAGGGCGCACCGACCTAGTGCATTATCGTTTTTAAAATAATTTATTGAAGAAACAAAAAATAGGTATCATACTCACAATGGACATAATAACACAGGCATGTCAAACTGAACAAGATGTATGATCCAAACAACATCTGGGTCCATACGATGGAACCCTGGATGACCAACTGGCTAACGCGTTTCGAGGACACAACCTCTTCCTCAGCCAACTTGATGGCTCTGAGGAAGAGGTTGTGTCCTCGCAACGCGTTAGACAGTTGGTCATCCAGGGTTCCATCGTATGCACCCAGATGTTTGGATCATACATCTTTTTCAGTTTGACATGCCTGTGTTATTATGTCCATTGTGAGTATGATACCTATTTTGTTCAATAAATTATTTTAAATGATAGTGCACTAGGTCGGTGCACCCTTTTTCTGTTTCTCCATTTGTATCCAGCATAACTAGAACCTTCAGGGCCCTGGTGCAAGAAACCATAAAACTCCCCAATTCTCAGCCAAGGACCCCCACTGTGGAACACCAGGGCCTGGTTGGAAGTGTGACCTTTACAACCTTGGTAGTTGCGCCACTGGAGTCATTTTTTTTTATTTTGGTGTGTGTGTGTGTGTGGTCTAAACCCCTCTGATGTTTCACCTCCTGAGACAGAAAAAGTTGATTGAGGACACTGCCCTCAATCTTTTTATCTCTGCAGCCTCTGCTATACAGAAATAATGGCTCTGTACAGACCTTCCTGTTCATTCATAAACCGAAGCATAGTACACACAGTTTACTATGCTTCAGTTATGAATAAACAGAGGCAATGATTGATTTGAATCAATTGACAAGGAAGGGCCCCTTCCCCAGTCTCCATCCCAACAGACCCCACCCCCACCCCAGCAGCAGCTGGTGGGAGCGGGAAACTCTGCAGGGGATGAGGTGTGGCTGGGAGAGTACACAGGAGCCTAATTGCATCAGGAGGTAGATACAGGTAGGAGGGGCAGGATATAGAGGAAAGTGTTACTTACCTGCAACAGAGAAAAATCAGGTCTTCTGCCTTGCCAGACAGGACTCTGTAAACCTTGTAATCCACATTTTATCAGTCAATGGGATATACTTATATTACCATTACAAAGTCGTGTATTGGTTAGGTATTGCAATTTGCAGAAGGTTGGTATGTACAGCCCTTGGCCATGCGGTATCTACATTACATATAGCCGATCGGGCAGGTAAGTGTGCATCCGGCTGGGGAAGTCCACTGACCCCTATGTAGGTATATGGTGGAGATGGAGGGGTATTGGAACATGAGATGGGGTAGGTAAAATGAGGATGGGGAACAATTATGGCAGACTGGGTGGGAGCTTGGATGTTGGTGGTGGGTTCATAAGGTCTTCAAGGGGATTGGAAATGTTTGTATGATAGGCAAGCAAAAGAGAGCCTGACTTATCCCGCTAGGGGTTGTTTGAATTCATTTGTGTAAAAAATTCTGATATTCTAAGCTTTTGATGCTGGAGAGCAAAGCCACCTGCCAACATCTTTTATATCTTTGGGACTCTATACATTATTATGGCTACCTAGGCTTCCAGTTCAGAACACCTGCTGTGCCCATTGTGAGGGTCTCGCACTCCTTTCTGCTGGATTTTCTATTTATTTTATATTATAAAAAGATGTAACGAGGAGCTGGAACACACAAAGGTGGGCTGGAACACCCAGAACTACCAGGTTGGCAGGAACTGAGAGCTCTCTCAGCTGTATAAAAAGCCAGGAAAGAGGCTAATAGAGCGAGATCTGTACTTCAACGGAAGGCAGGCGAGACATCAGGGATCTTAAAGACCTCTGTAGTCTAATTAAAAAGAACCAGTCTTAGGCCTGGCTCAAACCTATGCAGTTTGCTTTTGATCAGTTTTTGCATTTCACTTTGCGTTTTCTATACACGTTTTGTTTTGGCTTTTTTTAACCACATTTTTGTGGGTTTTTTGCTTTGTTTTTTTTTTTTTTGTTTTCTTCACAGAATAAAATCCCATAATGTGGCAAAAACGCACTACATGTGTTTCAATCGTCTCCATTTACGGTAACTCTGTTGTAGCAAAAATGTGTTTAAAAAAAATTCTCTGACCCTCTATAATGCAGCAGCTGAAAAGTGCATAATGTGAACATGTACATTGGAAATCATGTTAAATGGACTGTAGTGCGTTTTATGCACAAAAAAAGCAATAAACGCATTAGTGTGAATTGGGCCTTAAAATATATCCAATAGGGGACTTTTTTTCCCCTAAGTGAAATAAAGTTTTAGTGAAGGAAAAAAAAAAGTTAAACCCAAGCTCTTAAACCTTTTTGAAGCATTGCCTATAGAAAATATAGTATCAAATCATAAATTAACCCCTGCTTCATGCTCCTAGAAATTGCATTTAATCTCAAAATTGCAAAATAAAGAGTGAATTATTCAAACTTTAACTACATTTCTGCCGCATTAAAACACCCCAAAATGTTAACTCTATAGCAGTGAATCAAAATATTGTAGATAAAAAAAACAAAAAAAAAACTTCCCAAACCTTTTGTAAAACACTGCGTAATAAACACCCAAATAGAGAGCTATTTGAAAATTTTAATTCAAATATCTAAATCCATAAATTCATATATCAAAATGAAATAAAATGTGTTAACAATTACGGTATACAGGTGCATTATCCAATGCATCTTGTAAAAGGTTCTCCACACAAGTGCTCAATCAGTGCTCTGTGACCTCCACCTTTCAGACACTCTCCAAATATCCTCTTACAGATCGGCATGTCAAGCATGAGATTAACACTGATTCCTCCTTGCAGACTTTCTCTCCTCCCCATATAAGGCACAGGCCAAGTAAGGAATGGAAATAACCCAATAGTGTATTTCCATATATTACAAAGTGTTGTTAGAATAAAAATCCCCTTGCCAGTTATTGCTGACGAAACGCGTCGGGTGTACTTTAGTAGTGGGTATGAGGTAGCTGCGATCCTGTCTGAGCTTGATGTGGTATGATTGGCATGCAGAGCGGCTGGCTTTTAGCTCTGGATGCAGCTTTAGGAGGCAAACTCAGTGGTAACTGCTGAAGTGCCTTTATGTGCCTTTCTGAGATGCCCTTTTGTCAGTAGTTTTAATTCTAATAAAGCTCTGTTTAATGGTGAATGTTTGTTTGGGAGTTTGTATTTTTTTTTTTATCTGCACAACACTGAATAAGCATATTCACTGTTAGAGTTATGGAAAATATGGGTGCCAAAGTTTGTCATTTGCATGTAGATTTAAAGTGGTTGTAAAGGCTCAAGGATTTTTACCTTCATGCATTGCTGCACACAGGTTTTTTTTACCTTCATGCACACAGTGCCCCCAACCCCCTCAACTTACCTGAGCCTTATCGCAATCCTGCAATGTGCACGATAGCCTCTGCTGTCCCGGGTCTCTGCCTCCTCATTGGCGGAGACCACATATTCGTTTTCCAAAAAAGGAAAAACCTTTTTTATTCTTTATTTAAATGTATCAATGCGTATTTTCGATTATATTAACTGCAACGCTGTGCAGCTAACCTACAATCAATATCCTAGTGTGAGCTGCAGTTTTTGAAGCCCTTATTGGTGAATATCCATGTGATTGCGTATGGCTTTTTTTTTTTCTCAAATTCAGTTTGTCAGAGAGCACTGTGGATTGTCATTTGTTTTATTGAGCTCATGAGCCAGATAACTACTGGGGACTGACATCCCAATTGTGCACCTTTTCTCCATCGATTGGATCCTTCTGGTTGACCTGTGAAAGAGCTGTTCCATGCGATTTTTGACCTTTTCGTAGTGAGGGACTGGTGGCCAGGTGAGACTGCACCCTTGGGGGACCCAGTAGAGGATTGACTGCACTCATTCACAGCACACTTTGATTTTTTTTTTTTTCTTGTTTTTTTTTTTTTTTTTCAACCTTCGTTCAGTATTTAATTTGCTTTTCTATGGTCTTGGAATGCATCTCTTTTATAGACTTTGAGCACATTTGTATGCTTTCAATGTTCTCCGTTGTTGTGGATAGTGATTATTTTTGCAACATTGACTTTTTTTATTTGATATTGATACTTTGTGTATTTGTGAAATTTGATCACATTATTATATGGTTTATTTGTCATTTATCTGTTAGGCTAGGTTAACATTTTGCTAGGTGGTTGCGGGGCGGGAAATCACAGCTGTTCTCACAACACACCCGTAGCCAGAACATGCTACTCTTTAATTCTTAATGGTACCCTCACGCATCTAAAATGGCAGTGCATGTGCGGTAATCACATTTCGCAAAATGCTCAGGAACTTTTTTTTTTCGTGCTTGAAACTCTGGCACAGCAGCCCATTCAAATGAATAGGATGCTCTGCCCACAAAAGTGGCTCGCATCCGTAGTGTAGTGTCATCCAAGCCTCAGTGACACACACAGCCGTTCACATTCAGATTATTGATTTTAGGTTTTGTTATAAGCACAGCACCTTTTTTTTTATATCTGAGTTTTTTTTTGTATTACATTTTGCAGCCCACATATATATTTTATTCACAGGAAGTTGTCGGCTCACAAGATTTCTGTCAGGATCCACAGATATTTTTTGCACTTATCAAACAGATCATAAAAACATTTCAATTGTATATTTAATGCAGCGGTCACTAAATGGCGGACCACTGTCCATGAACGGCCCCAGCAGCACTGCCGCCCAGACCACCAGCCTACAATGTCAGATCGGCCGCTGAGAAATACGCGTGCCCCGCCCCTTTCAGCTCACTGTCTCTTGCTCCCGTTCCCCGCCTGTACACAAGCGTCCAGCAAGGATCCCGGTACAGCTTCTGTCTGCCCTCCAAGGTAGGGTGTAGTGTTAAAGGGGCACTCTGATGGGTACAACATAGACTGTGCCCATCAGTGTCCCTTGATACAAATGTGCCCCTTATATTATGTTAAGGATCACTCTGACGGCCATATTTTGTTAAAATGTGCCCCCTAACATAAGGGGAACTCTGATGGGCACATACTGTGGAAAGGGGAACTCTGAAGGGGAAATAATGATGGAAAGGGGTACTTTGAGTGTAAGGAGGCACTATGATGGGAATACCTGATGGCAGTGGCAGTGTGATGGGGACAACTGATGTAAAGGGGCACTCTGATGGGAATACATGATGTAAAGTTGCACTCTGATGGCGGCACATAATGTAAGGGGGCACACTGATGGGCACACTCTATTTGTACCTCAGACAGAAGAAAAATTTAGTGTCTGGACATCTTGAATTTTTTAATTCAAGTTCCCTGATTTAAAGGAACAAAAGGGACCAGACAATATATACTGTGTGAATAACCACTTTCCTACCAGGCCAATTCTGACATTTCTCTCCATGTAAAAAATAGATTTTTGCTGGAGAATTTAGAACCCCCTAACAATATAAAAATAGATATTTAATATATTATCCCTAGAGCATAAATTGATGGGTGTTGCAATTTTTTAGGTCACACAGTAGTTGTGCGGCAATTTTTCAAATACAGATTTTTGGGAAAAAATACACTTGAATTTTAGTGAACACAATATCAACATTTTTGTTAAACTATGGTACTTTAATTTATTCATAGGCAACACTACAAAAGCCTTTTAAAGGTTACCAGGTTAGAGTTAAATGGGATATCTTGTGCTAGACTAATTTGGTCTCACTCTAAAGTTTGCGCCAATACCTTACCTTACATTTGTGGTGTGATCCGTTTGTGTATGCGTGCTGGACTAATGCCTGTTTGCTTTTGACCATAAGCATGGTGGGGACTGGGGCACTTCTTCTTTTTTTTTTTTTGTTAATTTTTATTGCTGTCACAAAGAATGTAAACATCCCTTGTAACAGCAATTGGCAATGACAGGTACCCTTTGTAGCATCCTCCTAGTTTAGTTAAGGGGAGCTAGACCCTGATGGCTAGTGGGGAGCTGATTAGCAGCTCAGGCGAGGTAGTCAGAGGGGTCATATTCTGTCAGGGCTGAGAGACTCTGCAGGCCAGCCCCAATGGAGTTTCCCACTGATCTGAGGTTTTTGGAGGAGGTCCTTGGAAGCAGTGGGTGGATCTGAGGAGTGGTTGGCTGAACTTTGGCTGAGGTCCCTCAAATCCCCAACAGGAGGCTTGGCAAGGGGCTGGAATCCCTTAAAGTGTTGGAGCCTGCTCAATAGGAGGAGAGTCGGGTGGAAGGAGAAAAGATGTGTAAGGCTGCCAGGAGACCTAGTGGGATGGGGCCTGGCTGCGAGCCTGGAGCTGGAAAGGAGGAAAACTCAGGACTCACTGGAATCCTAAGAAAGGACTACCTGTATGGCAGAGTAGGAGCAGCCCAGCTGATAGGCCTGGGCCAAACTGGAAATGACAATCTTCATTGCTTCTGGTTTCTGATGTCATTAGGAGGAACACCACCAGTTCCTTTTACTGTGTGCTGGAGCCAGATGCTGCTGGTTGCACACTTGCCAGGCTCCACAGTTGCTTGGGAGAGCCTCTCAAAGACTGCAGGATAAGAGTGGTGGGACCCCCTTCCTCCACCTGCAAAAGTAATCAATTAGCTGCTTGTAGCCTCAACAATGATCCTGGTATAAATGCTTTACCAGGCAGTATGTATATATACGTATGGTGGTAGGGAAGTGGATATATAGATATAGATACACACTGCTCAAAAAGGAACACTTTGAAAACACATCAGATCTCAATAGTAAAAAAATAACATGCTGGATATCTATACTGATATGGACTGGGTAATGTGTTAGGGACATAAGGATGCCCCATCGGTTGATGAAAATTGATCAACCTACAGAGCACTGAATTCAAAGTCAAACCCTGAAAATCAAAGTGAAAAATTGATGCAGCAGGCTGGGCTATTTGGCTGAAATTTCATTGCAGCAACTCAAAATGGTCCTCAGTATGTATGGGCCCCCAAGTGCTTGTATGCATGCCTGACAATGTTGGGACATGCTCCTAATGCTACGATGGATGGTGTCCTGGGGTATTTCCTCCCAGATCTGGAGCAGGGCATCACTGAGCTCCCGGACAGTCTGAGGTGTTATCTGGAGGTGTCTTACGGACCAAAACATGATATCCCAGAGGTGTTCTATTGGATTTAGGTCAGGCAAGTGTGGGGGCAATTCAATGGTATTCCTTCATGCTCAAGAAACTGCCTGCATACTCTCGGCACATGAAGCCGGGCATTGTTGTACACCAGGAGGAACCCAGGACCCACTGCACCAGCGTAGGGTCTGACAGTAAGTCCAAGGATTTCATCCCGATACCTAATGGCAGTCAGGGTGACATTTTGTAGCCTGTAGAGGTCTGTGCACCCCTCCATGGATATGCCTCCCCAGACCATCACTCGCCCACCACAAAAAATGGTCATGCTGAACGATGTTACAGGCAGCAGAACATTCTCCACAGCTTCTCCAGACCCTTTCATGTCTGTCACATGGGCTCAGGGTGAACCTGCTCTTATCTGTGAAAAGCACAGGGCACCGGTGGCAGACCTGCCAATTCTGATGTTCAATGGCAATTGCTAATCGAGCTCTATGGTGCCGGGCAGTGAGCACAGGGCCCACTAGAGGACGTCTGGCCCTCAGGCCGCCCTCATGTCTGTTTCTGATTGGTCAAACATTCACACCAGTGGCCTGCTGGAGGTCATTTTGTAGGGCTCTGGCAGTGCTCATCCTGTTCCTTTTGCACAAAGGAGCAGATACCAGTCCTGCTAATGAGTTAAGGACCTTCTACGGCCCTGTCCAGCTCTCCTAGAGTAACTGCCTGTCTCCTGGAATCTCCACCATGCTCTTGAGACTGTGCTGGGAGATACTGCAAACCTTCTGACAGTGGCACGTATTGATGTGCCATCCTGGAGGAGTTGGACTGCCTGTGCAACCTCTGTAGGGTCCAAGTGTCTCCTCATGCTACCAGTAGTGACACTGACCCTAGCTAAATGGAAAACTAGTGAAAAACCATCAAAGATGAGTAGGAGAAAAAATGTCAGTGGCCTCCACCTGTAAAACCATTCCTGTTTTGGAGATCGTCTCATTGTTGCCCATCTAGTGCACCTGTTAGTTTCAGCTGCTTTGGTGTTAATGACAAAGCAAATCCCTCTATTTAACTGACCAGATCAAGTCCTGGGAGTTTCATTGACTTGATGCTATACTGATTTAAAGAGTGTTCCTTTAATTTTTTTTGGTGTGTGTAATTAATATATAATTTTATTTTTTTTAATATACATTCTGTAAACTTTCAAAAATTAAAATTTACCAAAACCCCTATGTCTTCATTTTCAATCTCTATGGCTTCTGGGCTACATCACTGACCTGTGCAATCCTTGCTATCCACCCGGTCTGTTTGCAGGAGAAGTTTAATCAGTGTGCCGGGAGATTGCATGGAGTGTGCGTCATCACAGAAATTGGACTGAGCACAGCGGTGGTATAGAGGCATGTACTATTGAAATATGCATTACTCTTAACCGGTTTGTGGCAGCTTGTTGCTCCCTTGCATAGTCTGTGGAAGAATCAGCCAGAGCTGTAGGTTCAGAATACATTTTTGGAGCTCAATTACTTACATTATGAACATATAACAGACTTTTATTCTGAATAGTGTCTTAGAGAAGATCTAGAATGTGTTTTCAGTAAGAAGGTATTTTACAGCGGAAGCCAAGGCACCAGAATGAAGACACAGGTCAGCAGAGATGGGACCTGGCATTAAAAACCTTCCATGACAAAAATAAATGATGAAGGTACCATAAAATCTTCATCTAAAATCAGGTCACGTTATCACACGGGTCGTCTTACCATTTCAGAGGATGCAGTCTAGGAGGAGAAATCCAGTTTCATAGTGGTCAACTTATCTGATATAGGGGGACTCAAGTGTGGCCCCAGACATCACTGATTGTACATAATATCCGTTGCATGTAACACTATAAAAATGTCAGACTGCAGATACGGAACAGGAGATGATTAGAAACTAAAGACATGCTACAAAAGATGGCCAGAGACTGCAGAAATGGAACAGGAGCTGGCCAGAGACTCGAGGTATGCCACAAGGGATGGCCTGAGACTGCAGGCATGCTACAAATGTGGTCAGAGACTGCAACCATGGAAAAGAAGATTGTTAAAGTCTACAAAACCTGCAAAAAACAGACTGCAGACATAAAACAATGATTAGAGACAATAGGTATAATATAGAAGATGGTCAGAGACTGTAGACATGGAACAGGAGATGGTTAGCAGCTATGGGCATGCTACAAGAGATGGTCAAACTGTGGGCATGCTATACTGTAGATGTGGTCCGAGACTATAGATCCTATATGGAACAGGAGAAGGTTAGAGGCTACAAATGTGCTACCAGAGATGGTCAGAGACTGCAGACATAGAACAGGTGAAGATTAGAAACTAAGGATGTCCTTACAAGAGATGGTCGGTGACTGCAGAAATGGCTAGAGACTTTTGTGTGCCGCAAAAGATGGTCAGAGACTGCAGGCATGCTACAAGAGATAATCAAGGACTGCAGAGATGGAATATGAGATTGTTGGAGACTACAAGCATGCTAAGAGATGGTCAGAGACTGCAGACATGGACCAGCAGGTGTATTACAGCATTCCTTACAGGTGCGTTACAGCAATCCCAATAGGTGTGTTCCAGCATCTCCAGCAGGTGTTTCAGCGTCCCCAAGTAGGTGAGTTACAGCATTGCCAGCATGTGTGCCCTGCCACCACCAGCAGGTGGGTTCCAGCATCCTCAGCAGGTGGGCTCTAGCATCCCAAGCAGGTGGGTTGCAGTATCCCCACCAGGTGTACGCCAGCATCCTGGGCATGGCGTTCCATTATTGCCAGCAGGTGTGCTCCTCCTGTGTTTTAAAATATTCATTGCAGGTGTGTTCCAGCATCCCCAGCAAATGTGTTTATTGCACCATCAGCAGGTGTGTTCCATTTGACTATGATCAAGTGACAAAGTAAGAAGGATACTCAAGCATCCCATGCAGGTATGTTTCAGAATCCTCAGCAGGTTGGTTCTGACATATCCAGCAGGTGTATTAAAGCATTCTAAGCTGGTGTGTTCCAGCATTATCAGCAGATGTGCTCCAGAATCCACAACAGATGTTGCAGCACCATCAGCAGATTTGTTCCACCGTTACCAGATTATAATCAAAAGTAAGGAGTGCTCCAGCATCCCCAGCAGATACTGTATGTTCCAGCAGGTTGGCTCTGACATACCCAACAGGTGTGTTCCGTCATTAACAGCAGGTGTTAGATTCCTAGCAGGTGTGTTCTAGAATCCCCAGCAGATATGTTCCAGCATCATTAGCAGGTTGGTTTTGACTGTCATGGTCAGGTTCAAAGACAAGTAGTTATAGCAGTGGTTATCTAGCTCCCACTGACCAGCTAGATAATACAAGCAAGTCACCCTGGCAGAAGACACATTCTTACTTGAGGTGCCAGATCTAAACACTAACCAGTATTC
Source organism: Staurois parvus (assembly GCF_062004578.1). Lineage (NCBI taxonomy): Eukaryota > Metazoa > Chordata > Amphibia > Anura > Ranidae > Staurois > Staurois parvus. The sequence goes on from NW_028318219.1 coordinate 3,477,537, forward strand.
ACCAGAACTCCTGATAGTGGAGATGGGTTTTGCTGTGTGTTAGTACCAGGTCACTATCGTCATAATCACCGCACTGGGAGGTGAGCAAGCCGGGGTCTATGAGCAGATAACGCAGGTAGGGATTGTGACAGGAGTGACTTTTGGGGGTGGGGGGAACCCCTGTATCTTCCCTAATTCTTATGTTTGACCCACCCTGTGCCTGTTAATGGGTACAGGGTGGGAATGTCTTAGTATTGTGTATTGGTGTGGGGATTGTCCTTTGTTCTCTGCCATGTGTTGTTTCCCATTGTTCTGTCTTGGTTGGGTGGGGGGTGTTTCCTGTAGTCCTTCCCACTGATGGGGCGTGCTGATGTGTTTCCTGTTCCTGGTTGTTTCCCCGCCCTGTGTATATATCTTGTGTTTTGTGTAAAAATGTCCTGTCCGGTGCTGCCTTATTTCCTGCATGATCAGCGGTGGTGTCCGGGGATTTTGTGTTCGGACAGGGAAGCTGGAGTATAACGGAAATACCCTAGTGCAGTCGGGGTCCGGTTCCGTTACAGGGATCAAGTAGGAGCATAGTCCTTCAATAAGCCAAAGGTCTGTAACAAGTGGTTTCCGGTTGGGATCAAGCAGATACATAGTCGAGGAACAAGCCAGGGTCGTTAACTAGTAGTTGGGATATGGATAGTAGCAGGAGAGACCAGCGCAAAATATTGGCTGGAGAAGAGCACAATAATATGGCAAAGGCATTGCCTAAATAGGAAGTTCATAGGAGGAGCAAGGAGTTCAAGGTTCACTAGAAACAAGGTACAAGGCAAGATTATCCAAAGGACCAAACAGGTTGCTGCTCAGCATCTCAGTTGGCTCCGTAAGAAGAGCTACTGCTGGAAGTAGCGGAAGTTGTGGGTTCAGGCCCTGGTCCTGACACTACATATCCAACGTGTGTTAGAGCATTCCTAGCAAGTGGGTCCCAGCATCCCCGAATTACAAAAGGGTGTGAAATAGGCTGCTGCTAGATCAAAAACTGAACTGGTCAACAGCTAGACTGTGCTTCTTGTAGGCATCTCAAGATTTCAATTTCAGTTTTTGACTGGAGTGTGCCATTTTTCTAATATGGGATCACTTGCCCGTAACAATCATTTTACAACTGAATTCCTAACATTATGAAAATATTACATTACTACAAGATCATTCCAGTCATTAATCTCAATTCTATACAGAGTGCTGCTATGAAGAATGTGTATTATTCAGTGAAACAGTTTCATTTCATTTAAACTATTATTCATCTCCTTTTGATTCTTCTATTAGAATTAACGATGAACATGTTTTTTGCTTTTTTAAAAACATTTACCAACAAGTTTGCATTAAACACTATTTGCTAAATTGCTGACAATTCTTTTCGTGGTGGTTTTTTTTTTTTTTTTTTTTTCTTCACCTAACCCAGCTAATCCGATAATCTGCTTTTCTATGATTCTGTTTAAGTGCCGTACACGTGAGAATTACGGTAGGAAACTGCTGCTATTCTTAAAGCGTATCTAAATCCAAGAAAAAAAAAATGTAATACATTGTTGCCTACCAGTTCTTAGATGTGGTGGCTGCATTCATTTTTCTTTTTCTGGCTTTTTTTTTTTTCCCCCTTTACTGTCACCTGGATGATCCTGCCTGTAATACACTTCCTGTCCTAGGGTGACCATACTTACTCACTGTTCTGTGTACATGGTGAAGCAGTCTTGTCCCCCTAGAACAGGAAATGTATTAGGACTACAGCACACGCTTTCTCTCTATAAAATTAAAGGGAATAGTTCTGTAGTCCTAACACACATCCTGTCCTAGAGACACAGCACTTACCTACTATACTGTATGGAGAAGCAGAGATGTGACCCTACAACTGAAGTTGTATCCAGACTCTCCATAAATGAGGGGGGAGGGGGGGGGGTTCTGTAGCTCACATAGATGAATTCGGCAGGGTTGATGACACTGCTTGGGAAAACCACTACAGAGAGCACGGGAATTTATGAAAGCACAAGATTTCAGGCAGGATAATGAAGTATTTTTGGACAGATATAACAAAACACTTTCATTGGGATATTTCACAGGCAAAAAAAGTAAATCGAAGAAGCTCTTTATTAAGGTTTACATACCCGTTAAAGATAAACTGCTGTTTCAGATGTCACTTTATGCAATGACCTACTTCCTTAGACCTGTCCAGGCAATATGGTCACCTGCTGACTCGGCACCATCCACAGGCAGCTTCACTCTTCAGTGAGATACAGGAGTTGAATACAATGCAAATGTACTTCAGATAACTGCAGTACAGAGATTATTTTTCCAGTTTAAGGCTAGGTTCACACCTATGCAGTTTGCATTTTGATCCATTTCTTCAGTGCTTTTTTGTGATGTGTTTTTTTCCATGCGTTTTTAGACTTTTTTTATGCGTTTTGCAGATGGTTTTTTTCTTGCTAGGCAAAAGACATCGAAAGCGCACTACATGCTTTTCTGCAGCATTTCCATTGAAGTCTATAGAACCAAAAACACAACTTTGTGTTTGTTTTTTAAAAAGAAGTCCCTGACCCTTTCCAAAAACACACATGATGAAATTGCGGAGATGTGAACGTGTCCCATAGGAAATCATGTTGCATGGACTGCAGTGCGTTTTCTGCAAAACACTTCAGAAAATGCCTAGACTTACGAAGTGCAAGAGGACAATGATTTCCTGAGCGCTGTCTCTGCAAAGAACTATCACTGACTGAGGGAACATGGAAAAAGTGGGAGGGTCTAGCTAGGACTAAACTAACTAGCAGTGGAGGCGTAACTAGGACCTTCAGGACCCCGGTGCAAGAAACCAGGAAGGGCCCCATGGCCAGGACCTTTCTCATGTATCTCTGGGCCCTTTAGTCCCATCAGGGGACCCTTTTTATTATGGTGCCACAGCAAGCCCCCTTTTCTGCCATCTTGGGGACCTCCCCAGGGTGGTGAAACATCAGGGTCCAGCCTTTGCAACACTGGAAGTTACACCACTGATGTCAGTTTTTTTTATTTTGTAACTTTTTCATATCTTTTTTTTTTTTTTTTTTTTTTTTTTTTCTCAATTTTTTTTTTTATTCAAAATTTTTAGGACCCCCATTAGGGGTCTGAGACCTTCTGATGTTTCAACTTTGAGACAGAAAAAGGAGATTGAGGACAATCTCCATCTCTGTTGCCTCAGCAGTACAGAATGAACAGGAATAGCTCTGTACGGAGCTTCCCATTAATTCATAAGCTGAAGCATAGTAAACCGTTTACTATGCCTCAGTCATTCATATAAAAATGAATTGGCAGTGATCAATACTAATCACTGACTCATTTTTTAAGACAAGGAAGGGGAGGGTAAATGACACATTTACCAATCACCCCCCCCCCCCCTGCTCTTTTTCCTGACCTCCTGCATCAGGTGGTGTGAAATGGGAGGGGGTAATTGTTAGTGCTGTGGGTGTGTAAAGGGGGGCCAAGAGACAGCATAGGGGGCCAGGAGAGAACACAGGGGCCTGGGTCAACAGGACGGGGTTAGGGAGGTGTCAGAGGCAGCATGTAGAGGAACTCCATGAAGCCACTGAATGCCCGCTACTCTACCTCTCCCTCTCACAGGCATTCAGTGGCTGCATGGAGGAATTGATTCCTCTACATGCCACCACCCCCGCTGCCCTTCCTATCCAGTTGAACAGAGGGCTGCACAGGCCCTCTGGACCATGGGGCTCAATCACAATCCTTTATGTACACCCCTTATGACCATTGCAGGCTACGGACCCTTCATTGGTCTTGACTAAGTCAGGACTTTTAACCACCGGAGTATGGGTGGAAAACGCTGCAAGGACTGGTGTAGCAGCATGGAGGAGGCAGGTTTGGGTAAGTAGATCTTCTTCTTTTCTATGTCCCCTAGACCTAAACAAGCAATCAACCCTCCACAGTGCAGGAGCAGACCCACTAATGTGTATATATATCTTTTTTTTTTTTTTTTTTTTTTTTTAAAGTGGTTGTACACCCTTTACATAAACCCAGTGAAGTGACTGGCCTCAAGTGATACACAGATGAAACGACAAGATGAAACAAATCCTCCTACATAAGTTGTACCTTTATCTGATGCCCTCTTTTCTCTACAGTTGTTTAAAGTGCTGAATTTTATACAGCTCGTCCGAGTTTTCAGAAAGCAGTGGGCAAAGATCTGCAATTTTGCTCTACAAATCTCGGTGAGAATATCACTGATTGGAGGAAAGGGAGACACCCCCCCTTTCATAGCAGAGGAACGAGACTGCAGACAAAAGTGACACTTAGTGCTCTGGATTGAGACAAGCACACACTATAGAGTGATATGATTTGTTCAGATTTCGTGTCTGAGGTTTACAACCACTTTAATTTTTCCTGGAGTTTGGCTTTAAGGAACCCACAGGGTTTCCCACCATAACGTATGGATATCTCGTCTTGCATTGTTGCACATCACCATGTGTTCTATTTTTGAAGGATTTGACTTGAATGGTAAATTTGAAGGTCAACACATTTAAATGCAGCATGAGGCATCTTCTTCCATAGCACTGCAAAACAGCACATTGATTGGAACACATTCGGTTGCAAACAATGGATTTTCTGATCTCCATGTATATTGTTTTTGCTTTGAAACGCAGCAAAATGCAGGACAAAGCATCTGGTGGAAACGGGCCCTTAGACATGGCATGATAGTTTTGTGTCCATTGAGTACCTGCAGATAATGCCAGCCAGGCCTTGGGGGAGGGGGAAATGTAATCAGACAAGGTTGTCATATCTGGTCCCCCCGATAAGCCAGTGCCAGGGTTATCTGTGTCTCCCTCTTCTCCATGGGCTTTAATATGAACTAATTACAGATGCAATCATTTTGTGCTTGGACCACATTGGAAGGTGCAGGTGCCTACATGCCTGTCCCACCATAATGATGGCCTTAGGTTTATTTATCTACACTTAGAATAATGTCCACACTATCAGTCATCTCTATACATTTTTCTGAATTGTGATAGAGAATGTATGATAGCGGGGTCTATACTAAATGTTTGCATAGCGTGCCATATGACTACCTACTCTGCTACCCCCTCCAGTAAGCACTTTCATAGTCCTGGATCAGTATTGGGTTTCAGTGCCCAGGGCAAGGATGTAGAACTGCACCACCTTCTCCACTGTTAATGCATGCCATAGATTGGGTTTACTGCCCTGTGTCCATTCGTTGCTCCTCCTGCCCACTCCTTGTCTCAGCATTGGTATGGATTGAAATTACTGCATACAGAACAAGAGGACCTGTAATGTGTGTTTTCCACACTAGCCTAATAAAAACCCTCATACTGTGCGAGTGGTTTGTGTCCAAACAGGAATGTTTTCAAGGACAAAACAGCCATGAATACGTCTTTCAGAACTGTCCTGTCAATGGAAATCAATGAAAGTTGGCCACAATGGCCGCCATAAACGTCTTACTGAACAGTACATCAGACATGCCCTCCTGTGGATCCATATACAGAGATTCCAGAGCGATGGGCCAGAACAGCACAGTGAGCACCAGACAGCAATTCAATACCCTGGTGTCTGCCCATTCCAAGTACGACTGATGGGGTCAATATGAGACAAGGCCTAACTAATATGGTATCTGTTCTTGGATTGATGATCTCTTATTTCCATTGCATGGTGCTGATCGATATACCTGTACATGGCCATGAGCTGATGGAATGTAGGTGGTCAAGAACCAGTTTGCTCTTATCTGTGGATCCTTTTATCTCGGCAGGTGATGCTGTGAAATTCCATGGATGAACTGGTAAGGGGGTCCAAACCAGTCCACCAGAAGGAGGGTGACCACCTATTTTTGTCCTACAGTGAGCAGGTAGGTGCCAACTCTGACACCCATTCCTGGGCATTTTGAGTGCCAAAGATCCCTGCTCATAATCATGGGCTGTACAAACAAATGGCAACCGCCCCCAGATATAACTAACCTTTGCAGCAATGGAAGGGCAAAGCACATCAAAACAAACAATTCCCAGCTCACTTACCAGCTAGCCTGCAACAAACCAAATTGATTTTGTCTAACAGTTCACATTAAAAACAAGGGTTTTAGTCACACATTTGCAAACATATTTGTAAGCCGCATGGACCACGTCAAGGTACCTCAGTGTACTGCAGTCCCAACTCTATCATTTTGAGTTTCCCAAGTTGGAGCACATAGCAGTGGTTAGATTAGGGTAGGTTTGCCTGGAGAGGGTCCACTCCCCCTTAACCATCCCCTTCATGACCAAGGCATTTTTGCTATTCAGCACTGTGCTACTTTAACTGGCAATTGCACGGTCATGCAATACTGTACATTTATTTTTTTTAAATCTTTACTCACATCAGGCTTTCATTTGATGGTATTTGATCACTATTGTTTTGGTTTTGTTTTGGGTTTTGTTTTTTTTTTGGTTTTTTTTTGCAATATAAATACATTTTTGGGGAACAGAAAATATTTTCCACTTTCTGTTACTTTCTGTTATAAAACATATACAATAAAATCATATTTTGACATAAATATAGGCCAAAATGTATTATGCTGCATGTCTTTGGTACAAAAAAAAATCCCAATCAGTGTACATTGGTTTGCTTGAAAATTAGTGTCTACAAACTATGGAGAATATATATGTGTATGTGTGAACATTGATCAGTCCTGATGTGCTGACTGCCTATATCATTTCTTGAGGCCCTAAAATTCCAGGACAGTGCAAATACCCCCAAGTGGCCCCTTTTTTGGAAAGTAAATGGTCTGAGCCATTTAGTAAGATTCACGTGGTTTTTTTAAGTTGCCGGGTTTATTTTATTTTTTTTAATTAATACAATGAAAAAATGTTTTGTTTTCGCAATTGTTTTTTACACTAGTGTAGTACAGAATCAAAATATGATTGGTGTTTGCAGTGATCAGGTACACTGACTGGTGACAGTATGTTAAAAATAAATAAAAAAGTTTTTGTTTTTTTGTTTTTTTCCCCCCCTCCACTGTGTCCAGTGGATAGAGGTAGCAGGAAGGGCACTGCGTGTAGTCTGGGTGACGTACTTGTATGTGATCCAGCCTACCCATGCTACCCGGCCACAGTAAAAGTACTATGAGCAATTAGCAAATGTTTAAAGGTAAAGGGATGCATGGGACACCCAGCAAGGGCACAATGGCAGCTGAAGGTATCCAGTGCATCCCCTCACCAATCCATCACCTAGACAAACGGCAACCACCCCAGCCTATAACTAGCCTGTGCAGCAATGAGCACATGGAAGGGCAACAAACCTCAAACACAAGCAAAAAATCTCAGCTCACTTACCCTGTACCTTTTCTAAGGAGTGGGTTAGGTCCAGGTAAACCTGCCCTTAATTTATTCACTGCTATACGTGCACCAACTTGGGAGACTCATTGAAGGCTTCCAGATTTCAACAAGCCCCCCCCCCCTCCCCCATGTTGAGGGCTTGTGGCGCAGTATGGTTCAGTGGGGAGGCACTCACTCATCCCCCCCCCCCCTTTCCTGGCCTGTCAGGCAGCTTGCTCAGATAAGGCTTTGATTTGGACTTTTTTTTGGGGGGGGGAGGGGGTTGCCTTTTATATTTTGACCTGCGGTTCCCCTTAAATTCCATACCAGACCAGAAGGGTTTGAACCTCCAGATAACTTTTGTGTGAACTTTGATTCCAAATGAAATGGGCCACACTTGTCTAATCATTGGTCACCAGGACTTACAGGGCACGGGGACTTTGGTAGAGGGTACCCCCTCCTTTTTTTTTTTTTTTTTCTTTAAGAATCCCTCTTGAAGCACCCACCAAATTCAAGATTGCATGTGGGCTGGTATCAACACAATAGGGAGGCTTTAACTTGCTGTCACCCTGCCAGTGAGATAGCAGACAGCGTTCCTGATTATTTCTGAAGCGGAAGGGGGTATGATATTTTTTAATGGCTACAAATTAAAGCATCCCCTTGACTTCCCATGCTCCAGCCCATTCACTTTTATTTTTTCATACTTTTCCTAAACTTCTTCCTTCTTATTTCTCCTTCTTCTTCCTCACTCTTCTTTCTCCTTCTTCCTCCTTCTTTCTCCTTCTTCCTCCTTCTTCTTCTTTCTCCCTCTTCTTCTTCTTCTCCTTCTTTCTCCTTCTTTCTCCTTTTTTTTTTTTTCCCCCTTTTATCTGAATCCACCATTGCCAGATTTGCTGCAATTACAGTCAGGTCCATAAATATTGGGACGTCGACACAATTCTACCATTTTTGGCTCTATACACCACCACAATGGATTTGAAATGAAACAAACAAGATGTGCTTTAACTGCAGACTGTCAGCTTTAATTTGAGGGTCTTTACATCCAAATCAGGTGAACGGTGTAGGAATTACAACTGTTTGCATATGTGCCTCCCACTTGTTAAGGGACCAAAAGTAATGGGACAATTGGCTTCTCAGCTGTTCCATGGCCAGGTGTGTGTTATTCCTTTATTATCCCAATTACAACGAGCAGATAAAAGGTCCAGAGTTCATTTCAAGTGTGCTATTTGCTTTTGGAAACTGTTGCTGTCAACTCTCAAGATGAGATCCAAAGAGCTGTCACTATCAGTGAAGCAAGCCATCATTAGGCTGAAAAAACAAAACAAACCCATCAGAGAGATAGCAAAAACATTAGGCGTGGCCAAAACAACTGTTTGGAACATTCTCAAAAAGAAGGAACGCACCGGTGAGCTCAGCAACACCAAAAGACCCGGAAGACCACGGAAAACAACTGTCGTGGATGATCGAAGAATTCTTTCCCTGGTGAAGAAAACACCCTTCATAACAGTTGGCCAGATCACTAACACTCTCCAGGAGGTAGGTGTATGTGTGTCAAAGTCAACAATCAAGAGAAGACTTCACCAGAGTGAATACAGAGGGTTCACCACAAGATGGAAACCATTGGTGAGCCTCATAAACAGGAAGGCCAGATTAGAGTTTGCCAAACGACATCTAAAAAAGCCTTCACAGTTCTGGAACAACATCCTATGGACAGATGAGACCGAGATCAACTTGTACCAGAGTGATGGGAAGAGAAGAGTATGGAGAAGGAAAGGAACTGCTCATGATCCTAAGCATACCACCTTATCAGTGAAGCATGGTGGTGGTAGTGTCATGGCGTGGGCATGTATGGCTGCCAATGGAACTGGTTCTCTTGCATTTATTGATGATGTGACTGCTGACAAAAGCAGCAGGATGAAATCTGAAGTGTTTCAGGCAATATTATCTGCTCATATTCAGCCAAATGCTTCACAACTCATTGGACGCCGCTTCACAGTGCAGATGGACAATGACCCAAAGCATACTGCAAAAGCAACCGAAGAGTTTTTTAAGGGAAAGAAGTGGAATGTTATGCAATCGCCAAGTCAATCACCTGACCTGAATCCGATTGAGCATGCATTTCACTTGCTGAAGACAAAACTGAAGGGAAAATGCCCCAAGAACAAGCAGGAACTGAAGACAGTTGCAGTAGAGGCCTGGCAGAGCATCGCCAGGGATGAAACCCAGCGTCTGGTGATGTCTATGCGTTCCAGACTTCAGGCTGTAATTGACTGCAAAGGATTTGCAACCAAGTATTAAAAAGTGAAAGTTTGATTTATGATTATTATTCTGTCCCATTACTTTTGGTTCCTTAACAAGTGGGAGGCACATATGCAAACTGTTGTAATTCCTACACCGTTCACCTGATTTGGATGTAAATACCCTCAAATTAAAGCTGACAGTCTGCAGTTAAGGCACATCTTGTTTGTTTCATTTTAAATCCATAGTGGTGGTGTATAGAGCCAAAAATTTTAGAATTGTCGATGTCCCAATATTTATGGACCTGACTGTACCTTAATTCCAGAGACTTTTTAAAACAAATAACAAACAATTTTTCTACAATATTCAAATTTAACCCCTGCAGTAATACTTGTCTGCCAGTAGATGTCCTCAATCTAATGGCCTGCATCATTCAACCCACTTCCTCTGAGTCCAGGTCACCCTGGATCTACCCCCAGACTGTAACTGGACAGTGAAAGGAGAAGCCGCACAGTGATGGGCTCACCTCTTTGTCGCTCTGCTCTCTCCACCTATCTGCATGCTTCTTGTTAGCACATGAAATGGTTGGCTCTGTGTATTGCTTCTTCCTCTCACATTCTAGCCCTGCTGGGACCTCAAGAAGCTGATACCAGGTCAAATTTAGGTACTTGCACTGCTTATATTTAAGAGATACATTTGCTGATTCATTAATGATTACAGAGCTGTATTAATTTGCATCTTTTATATCTGCCTGGAGTTCAGCTTTAAAGCATTTAAATTGAGTGAGGCATGAGGCCCCAGATGTTTTACAGCCGATAAAGGCTAGACCTCTTCATGTAATTTTGTAGCTGAATACTTCATAAAATATTTTATACAGCTTTTCTCAAAGGGCGAACATTGTAAGTTGCTGTTTTTACTGTAATGTTAATTGTCATGTGCTGTTATCTTTTTCTGGAATGATGTTTGGCCGAATTGCCTACTGGCATTGTATACCTCTTAGGAGCTTAAATAGCTTGATTTCCATTCTGGAGATCCTGGAAATGCCATTTCTCCATTTCTCATTCCTTCTACTGAAAAAAAGGTGTATTTTCCTCTGATAATAATTCCTCTTTCCCATAATGTAAAATAACCAGAAAAACTAGTCTTCTCAGCAATGGTCATATGAGGGGAAACCGCAAACACCAGTCAGAGATTAAAGGAAAAGTCTCACCCAATTACTAAAATCTCATTTAAAGTGGTTTTAAACCCAAAAAACTTATTATATTTCTGCTTAGAAATTCTTAGATTTAATGGCTAAATTTGTTTTCTTCTATTTTCATCTAGTGATCCAGCGAGCACATCTGGTGTTTTTCAAAAGCACAAGCTCTCCTGCAGAATGTATCGGTGTACACAGCGGGGACAATCCATTTAACACTGGCAGGGGTGTATACAATGATCCACTTTTATTTATTCATGGAAAAACCTTTTTCCCCAAAAATAAAAAATGTTCTTTTGTAACTGATTCTAAAGTTTGAACTGGAGTTTGGCTTCAATTTGTTAGTTTATTTAAATCTGCTAATACATTTAACACTACCTTCTACCTCAGACTGATAATGCTGCTGTCTACTGTTCCCCCTGTGCTCCTTCATCCAGAGTGGGGGCTCTCTAATACAGGAGGTGTCACTGGCGAGATCACAGGTGAAAACAAAGAGAAAAAGAAAAGCACAGTGGCTAAATGGCTAGTACTTCCACTTGGCAGTACTAGGGTCATTGGTTCAAATCCCAACCACAGCCAGGGCTGTGGATAAGTGGGTACTGCCGGTCCTCCTGTACGGGGACCAGGCCTGAAGGGGGGCCCAGGCAGCTGGGTGAATCAGATGTGGGAAGGATGAATGGGGCAATTACTGGAACCAATCCCCTTTTGGCTCTCTGCAGCAGCTGAAAGCTGGGTTTTGCTCCTCTCCCAGCTTTCAGCTGCTGCAGAGAGAAACATACAGGGGATCAGTTCCAGTAATTTACCAGCCTCTTCCATTCTTGAATGAACACAATGAGTGATCTGTAACGATTGCTCACTGTGTTCAATCATAACTGAAGCATCGTAAACTGTGTGGGTGTTTTTTTTTTTTTGTTTTTTTGTTTTTTTGTGAGCATGGGGGGGTCCTGTTAGGTTGGCTGTAAGGGACCCCGTTGTTTCTAACAGCAGCCTTGACCACGGCACCACCTGCCTGGAGTTTGCATGTTCTCCCTGTGCCTGTGTGGGTTTCCTCTGGGTACTCCAGTTTCCTCCCACACTCCAAAAACATGCTGGTAGGTTAATTGGCTTCTGTCTAAATTGGCCCTAGTATGTGTATGTATGAATGTACCGTATTTTCCGGCGTATAAGACGACTTTTTACCCCTTGAAAATCTTCTCAAAAGTCGGGGGTCATCTTATACGCCGCTTTACGGCATACTGACACTTTTTAGGGGGGCGGCGCCGCCCCCCCCTTCCAACGGAAGGGACACTAAGTACAGGGGTGGGCAGGGGCTGCTGTTTCTTACCTGGCTCCGGTCCCACAACGATCCGGTTCAGGAAGCGGCTGCTCCTTCAGTTCGGCCACTGTATGTTCGCACGGCTGCTCGGCTCCGCCTCTTCACCGGTGATTGGCCGCCAGAACTGTAGCTCAGGAAAGGCACACAGGCGGCCAATCACCGGCGAGGGGGCGGAGCCGAGCGGCCCCGCGAAAATCGAGTGAAGGAGCGGCAGGTAAGTGTGCAGTGTAGAGGTGCTGCTGCAACCACATATGCTGGCTGCAGCAGCACCATACGAGAACAGGGGTCAGTAAGTGTAATTGGTGTCAGTGGGAGGAATAGTGCCCCATCATTGGTGTCACTGATACCAATGATGGAGCACTATTTCTCCCACTGACACTAATGATGGGGCATTATTCCTCCCACTGGCACCAACGATGGGGCACTATTCCTCCCCCCCACTGACCCAAATGATGGGGCACTATTCCTCCCCCCACAGACACCAATGATGGGACACTATTCCTCCCACTGACACCAATGATGGGACACTATTCCTCCCACTGACACCAATGATGGGACACTATTCCTCCCACTGACACCAATGATGGGACACTATTCCTCCCACTGACACCAATGATGGGGCACTATTCCTCCCACTGATACCAAAGATGGGGCACGATTCCTCCCACTGATACCAATGATGGGGCATGATTCCTCCCACTGACACCAATGATGGGGTGCTATTCCTCTCACTGACACCAATGATGGGACACTATTCTTCCCACTGATACCAATAATGGGGCACTATTCCTCCCACTGATACCAATGATGGGGCACTATTCCTCCCACTGACACCAATGATGGGGCACTATTCCTCCCACTGACACCAATGATGGGGCACTATTCCTCCCACTGACACCAATGATGGGGCACTATTCCTCCCACTGACACCAATGATGGGGCACTATTCCTCCCACTGACACCAATGATGGAGCACTATTCCTCCCACTGACACCAATGATGGAGCACTATTCCTCCCACTGACACCAATGATGGGACACTATTCCTCCCACTGACACCGATGATGGGGCACTATTCCTCCCACTGGTGTGCATTGGAAGAGGGGTAGTCTTATACGGCGAGTATAGAACAAGCACTACATTTTAGCAGGAAAAGTAGGGGGTCGTCTTATACGCCGGAAAATACTGTAAGTTAGGGATCTTAGATTGTACACCCCTTGAGGGTTAGGGAGTGATGTGAATGTACAATATATATGTAAAGTGCTGCGTAAATTGCCGGCGCTATAGAAGTACCTGAAATAAATGAAAGAAAAGAAAACTAATGCAGCTACCACATCTAATGATTGGTAAGCTGCAATATATTACCATTTTTTAGTTTGGGGTTTAATACCGCTTTAAACTTTTACATATTAATATATAATTTCATAAGTAATTTTCATTTTAAACAATATAATACTTGGTGGTCCTGCTGCAAAGGTGCTTGCTTAGACACTCCTACAACGTGACAACACTGTCCCCATCTTCCATCTGTGCCTTGTATTGTTACCCCCTCTCACTGGTCTTCAAGTGGGAACTGCAAGTGGCCATTTCAATTTCAAATCAATTGATCCATAATCTTTTATTGCTGATAAAAATGTGAAAAAGGAAGATAAATGATATTCAATGCATTTCGAGGACCAAAAATCCCTGTTTTTATCAGGGCTTGTGCAAAGTAAGAAGGTTTCCTATCCAACTCTTTCAAAAAACTCCTTGACATCTTTTCTGTTAGGAGCAAAGAACAAACTCGATGGACCTGTATTGAAGACACTAGTATCCCCATTACACATCAATTAGGAAGTACTGTTACTTTGTTCAAGCCCTGATGAAGTTGGATTTTTTTTTCCCCCCAAAACATGTTGGCATCAACTATCTTTTGTCACATTGTGATCAGTCATAAAGGATTATGGACACTTAAGACAATCATTTTGGCACTCTACAATGTATTTGTTGGTTTCACATGGATTTCTCAATTCAGGTGGTCCCCAACTTTGTTGCCTTGTTGTTGAGCTACCAAGGTCAGTCTCCAAAATCCAACTGCCATCTCTTATCCACTTTATCTTGGAGTGGCCATTTCAACACACAGTATGCAGGCATAGTGCACTGTTCATCAAGAAATCTGTCATAAAGGCTCACTCACACTAGCTGTTGGGGGGCAGTAAAACCCTGTGAGCTGTGTTTTTTTGTTTTTTTTAACCCCTCAGTCAGTGTCATTACTGGTAGAATGAGGTGATTCCTGAACCCTACAGAGGTGGCACAGGCAGTCCAACTCCTCCAGGATGGCACATCAATACGTGCCATTGCCAGAAGGTTTGCTGTGTCCCCCAGCACAGTTTCAAGAGCATGGAGGAGATTCCGGGAGATAGTCAGTTACTCTAGGAGAGCTGGACAGGGCCGTAGAAGGTCCTTAACCCATCAGCAGGACTGGTATCTGCTCCTTTGTGCAAAGAGGAACAGGATGGGCACTGCCAGAGCCCTACAAAATGACCTCCAGCAGGTCACTGGTGTGAATGTCTCTGACAAAACAATCAGAAACCGACTTCATGAGGGTGGCCTGAGGGCCTGACATCCTCTAGTTGGCCCTGTGCTCACTGTCCAGCACCATAGAGCTTGACTGGCATTTGCCATTGAACACCAGAACTGGCAGGTCCACCACTGGCGCCCTGTGCTTTTCACAGATGAGAGCAGGTTCACCCTGAGCACATGTGACAGACGTGAAAGGGTCTGGAGAAGCCGTAGAGAACATTATGCTGCCTGTAACATCGTTCAGCATGACCGTTTTGGTGGTGGGTCAGTGATGGTCTGGGGAGGCATGTCCATGGAGGGATGCACAGACCTCTACAGGCTAGACAATGGCACCCTGACTGCCATTAGGTATTGGGATGAAATCCTTGGACCCATTGTCAGACCCTATGCTGGTGCAGTGGGTCCTGGGTTCCTCCTGGTGCATGACAATGCCTGGCCTCATGTGGCCAGAGTATGCAGGCAATTCCTGGAGGATGAAGGAATTGATACCATTGAATGGCCCCCACGCTCACCTGACCTAAATCCAATAGAACACCTCTGGGATATCATGTTTCGATACATCCAATACCGCCAGGTTGCTCCTCAGACTGTCCAGGAGCTCAGTGATGCCCTTTTCCAGATCTGGGAGAAAATCCCCCAGGACACCATCCGTGGTCTCATTAGGAGCATGTCCCGACGTTGTCAGGCATGCATACAAGCACGTGGGGGCCATATAAATTACTGAGGACCATTCTGAGTTGCAATGAAATTTCAACAAATTGGACTCGCCTGCTGCATCATTTATTCACTTAGATTTTCAGGGTGTCTTTGAATTCAGTCCTCTGTAGGTTGATTTGTCATTTCCATCAAACGATGGGGCATCCTTATATTCCTAACAGTTCATATCAGTATAGATATCCAGCAGGAGATTTGTCCCCATTGAGATCTGATGTGTGTTCAAAGTGTTCCTTCTTTTTTAATTTTTTTTTTTTTTTGAGCAGTGTATTAGCGAATCAAACAGATTTAAGTCAGAAGGATTTGATATATTTGGACACTAGTCCAACCCACCAAGAGAAATGGCATGAGCTGATTGGACAATATCAACTGACATCATGTGTATCCGAATTATCGAATGGAAGAAATTTGGGTCCATTCGTTATCCATATCTGAATTATGCAACAGATTTGAAAATTCAATTAATTTCCCCATGGGCCCGAATTACTAGCGCATCATGTGACGTCATCCGAATGAAACTAATGCATTCCTTTTTTGGATTTGTTGACATTCTTTACTATGCTCATTCAGAGGTTCATATACATCCAAATCTCTACAAATAAGAGTTTTGTCTGAAAAATGAATCGTAATGAAACTCACATCTACTCCCATTTGAGTGATCTGAACATCCGCACTGAAAAGCAACAAAGTATGAAAACAAATGAGTGTTTTTTGTTTTTTTTGATGCAAGTAACAAATAAAAAAAAAAAAATTAAATATATATATAATTTTTTTTTTTTTTTTTTAGGTAACAGACATTAGGCCCTAACATTTTGGCCAATGGAAATATTTGAGATGATGATTTCATTTTACAAAATGGCAGTCATTTATGATATACAGCCCTTTTTTACCTGAATGTAATTTAGTTATATTTTGCATCTACTGTACCTTAATCTCATCTTTCTTCCTTTTTTATTTTTTTTATAGTTTATTGGCAGAAATTTAAGTAACTAACATTAGGGCCCAACATTTTGGCCAGCAAAAATGAGACAAATATTTAATTTTTTTAAAAATGCCAGTTATTTATGAACTACAATGCTGCAGCAAAGTAAATGTAATTTAGTTAGATTTTTACATCTACTTTAACATAACTGCATTTTTTTTTACTTCATTTAATAGCGGTAATTAAAGTAACAAACATTAGGCCCCAACATTTTGCCAATAAAAATATTTGAGACCATTATTTGTAAAAATGGCAGTCATTTATAATATACGGTGCTTTAGCAAAGTAAATGTAATTTAGTTTGATTTCTATTCTTTCTGTATTGAACTGTATTGTAATTGCATTGTCCCCCTTATATTGTAAAGTGCTGCATAAACTGTTGGAGCTATATAATATCATGTTTACATCTTTCACCTAATCCCCCTTTTTTTTAAACTTTATTTAATAGTGAAAATTTAGTTAACAAACATTAGGCCCCAACATTTGACCACTGAAAATATTTAAGACACTTATTTTATTTAAAAAAAAAATGGCAGTCATTTATGATATACAGCCCTTTAACTGCAATTTAGTTAGATTGAACATCTATATTACCCTAATCTCAACTTTTATTATTTGTTTTACTTTTCTTGTCGAATTTAAGTATTAGTAGGGCCTGTTATTTGGCCAGTGACAATATCTGAGACATATTTTATTTAAAAAAAAAAAGAAAAAAAAAGGCAGTCGTTTAGGTTACCCAGTGCTTTAGCAAACTGAATGGCAGAGTTAAATTTACTTTCCACTAAACAGATCTTTACAGAATTGGACAGTTGGTAACAAAATAGTAAAGAGAAGTGCTCTGACAACATGTAATATGTAAATGGTTGTCAAGGTATAAACTCTGAGGATAGTAAATAGGTAGCATGTAAATGGTTGTCAAGGAATACATTGTTTTTGTTTAACAGACAAATGACCAGGATGACGCAAGAGAGAATGGCAGCCAAATGGAGAGATCCTTTAACCTCCCTCACTGCATCCATTGCTGAATTTTAATTCGCAATTTGCTTTGCCAGAAAATGAATGATCTCTCAGTGGCCTGTGGCCTCTTATGCACTACTCTATTTTCAGTATTTATATAAACATTTAGAGCTTTTATAAAACTGAGCTCTTTTGATTTTTAACATGTGCACCTCCACTCTCAACTCCTGATATGTTTGCAGGATGGTAGAAAATTAAGAAATCAGTCATTAACTGCCACTAGGAAACTGCCACTGTGCGCTCTCTTTTGAACTGCCATATCAATTACTGTAGTAAAACATTCCCAGATCATGAAAACTAATACCTGAAGTATTCAAAAAGTTCTCATCAGTTGAAATCTGTACTGAAATGTTATTATAGACAGGGGCAGACTGACAACTCATGGGGCCCCTGGACAATAGGGGATCATGGGGCCCCTGTGTCCATGTCAAAACTCAAAAAAGCCTATGAAAAAAGGTACCAGAGGCATCTCATGGGGCCCCCTACTGACCCCGGGCCCTCAGGCAGTGCCCGAGTTTCCAAATGGTCAGTCCGCCCCTGGTAGAAAATTAAGAAATCAGTCATTAACTGCCACTGTGCGCTCTCTTTTGAACTGCCATATCTATTACCGTAGTAAAACATTTCCAGCTCATGCAAACTAAAACCTGAAGTATTCAAAAAGTTCTCATCAGTTGAAAGTCTGTACTGAAATGTTGTTATAGACAGGGGCAGACTGACAACTCATGGGGCCCCCGGGCAATAGGGGATCATGGGGCCCTGTGTCCTTGCACACCCAAAAAAGCCTATAAAATGTACCAGGGGTATTTCATTTGGCCCCCTACTGACCCTGGGCCCTCAGGCAGTGCCTGAGTGCTCGAATGGTCAGTCCGCCCCTGATTATAGGACACCAAAGGATGTCCTTATTCTCCAAAAATAATCCTTTCACATCCACTACTTTATGGTCCTATAATCTATTTTTCATGAAATTGTGTTTTCTTAGGGCTCATTCTCACTAGCTGTTGGGAGGGCAGTTAAACACTGCTGCTGTTCCATGTTTTTACCCCCCTCCCCCTGGACTGCGCACCCTTTAGTTGCAGAGGCAGTGGTGGAGGGTGTACAAATACAACCTGCAAAATGGAAGTAACATCCCTTTTTTGCTTTCGGCAGGTGTAGCACCTGCTGAGCACAACCTCTTCCAGTGAATGGTGCCGCTGGCAGTGTGCTAGTGCAGGTATCAAGGGGTTAAAGCAGATGGCGAGGAGGTGATGCAAAACCTCCTCGTCCCCTGCTGGCAAATGCCTTCTGAAGAGCGCTCCAAATGTGGATCACTCTTCAGAGAGCTAAGCGCATGTAAACGAGCCCTTACTGCGTGTGGGTTTTTTTTTTTTGCGTCCTTGTAATGTCCTCTGTAGACTCCCAAACCTCTTTTTCCCTCTTGCTTCCATTTGTTAGGAATGAGAAGTGCACATTAATTGCAGTCATGGGCACTGCTCTATGCACACTGCATAGAGGGATAGGTTTTGTTCATATTTCATAACTGAGGTTTACAACCACTTTAAAGTGTAACTAAACCCACATAATAGGCGATCAATAAATTTTGTATTACATGCTGCGAATACCCAGTCACTATGGGACAGGGGCGGACTGACCATTTGGAAACTCAGGCACTGCCCGAGGGCCCGGGGTCAGTAGGGGGCCCCATGAGATGCCCCTGGTACTTTTTTTTTTTTTTCTTTTTTTTCATAGGCTTTTGAGTTTGGGCAAGGACACAGGGGCCCCATGATCCCCTATTGCCTGGGGGCCCCATGAGTTGTCAGTCCGCCCCTGCTATGGGATTCATTTTCTGTATTCTGCAAAAAAACCTGGTTCATCCTGCTGTTCTCTCTCTCTCCCCCCTCTGTCCATGTCCCCAATGCAGCTGGGGATTTTGCAGAGCACTGTTAGAAACTCACTGAAAACTGAGCACGTGCAGAGCTCCTATGCTGAGCACTTCTTCCTATCACTTCTCAGCGGTTGTGTGTGTGGGGCAGCAGATTTTTTTTTCTTTTGTATTGCCTAGGGCAGCACAAATTCTAAATACGCCTGCATCTGAGCAGCATATGTGACTATAGAATCACACATGTGGCCGTATACACAGTGGTAAATAGCGGCCCACTCCCTCCCTCCTCCAGGCCCACTAACCAACTAAACAAAATGTGGAAAGGATACTACATCTTGATTGAGGATTCACCCCCCTTTTATTCTAAGACACAGGCTAGAGGCCTGTGACTGGCAGAAATCTGCCCACACCATGTTATTTCCAAAAAAAAAATTAGGATTTGATTTCAAATATTTTTTTGTATGGCAATTTTAAAACAGTCATCCACATACAAAATAGACTGGCAAATTTAAACACTGTTTAGTATCACTTTAAGTTTGCCCAAAAAGTGTATTTTTGGTAAATGAAAAAAGTTAAAGCTGAACACTAAGAAAACAACTCAAAGGCATACATGATAGCTGCTTTACCTACTGGATTTTATTTATTTTTTCATTTTTGTCCATCCAGTCCTGCTATTTATCCAACAAAGCTTCATCACCTACCGCTGCTCACTCTGTTCTCTCCTCCTGTCAGTGCGTTTTGTCAGCACATTTGTATACAGCAGAACATGTTTGGCCCACAGGATACCCTCTGAGTAAAAGTGGAACCTTAGTCAGAAAATTGGCACCTGCTAGACCACTTCATGCTGGCCTATTTTTGCAAGTATAGCTGCTGTATGTAAATAAGTCCCTATACTGTTAGTGTTACCCCAGGAGCCTGAATTCACTATATCTGGTCTCTCACAGTACACACAACATGGAAATGCAATTATTTTAGTAAATATAAACTGCTAAAAAAAAAAGTTTTGTTTTTTTTCTTCTCACCAGCAATGTATAGCAGTCTTACGACTTCTATCAGTGTCCAGCAGAGCACTGGGTAAACCTTGTAGGAGTGTTCTCCGCTGAGGCTTCATAACCCCTGACCCTCTGTCTTGTCAGTGCTGATTGGCCCTGTGCTGATTACATGCACTCTTCCAAGAAAAAAAAACATCTCCAAGCCATTCACACTAAAATGAGCATGTGTGGAGTGACTCCTAGAGCTCTGTACTATCAGCAGATGGATTGGGAACAGTAGAAGGGGAGGATCAGAGAAGACAGGATCAGCCCTTTTTACACAATGTGGAGGATTAACCCCTTAGGTTCCATGAGTATAACAAGCATGCTTTACTTCATATACAGACTGATCTTACTGTTGTTGGTTCAGTAACACTTTAAAATCCAATAATACACTGTCTCACTCTGCTTTGCACATGCTCAGTTGCTCTCTATTCTCAGCTCTGTGCTGAAAATCAGAGCCACTAGAGGCTAATCTGCTGAAAGCTTTAAGATTTACTTTTGCTAAAGGAGGAAGAAACAAACCGGAATGACACAGACTGTGGAGTGAACAGATGAGGGAGGGAGGAAAGTAAAGCAGGAGAGGTGACAGGACAAACTCTGCTGCCAAGGAGACATAAAAGAGGTGAACGTACAAGGATAGTGTCTTATCTCCCTGATATTCCAGCCTTTCTGCCTTATGGGCAGCCTGTGAACATCTTCAGCTCTGTAAAGCTTGTCAGCCTTCCTCTCTTCCTGATCTAAGACCAGGGCCAGTGCTTCCACTAGGCGGCCACGTAGGGCGCACTGCCACCTAGGGTCACCTGCGCGCAGCACAGGCATCAGTTTCTCTTTGAGGGATACCGCCACGTCATGAATGATCCTTTAGCTGAGGGGAGGGATAGCAGAGGGGAGGAAGAAAGGACAGAGGAAGATGCCACGTGTCTGGGGCCAGTGTAGCAGCTGAGCTGTCGCTCCACCAGTGTTCCTCTCAGACTCAGTCCCTTCCTGCAAACTGGCTGGTAGCTGCTGATCGCTGTGGAGTTCCAGCCCTTCTCTTCCCATTCATCAGCAAAGGCGGAGCTGTGCCTGCGGAGGAAGGTAATGTCTGACTCTGATGTCTCGTGTCTGCGACCCGACCTGCCATCCATCACATGTGCAATGTGTCAGTGATGACATTATCATGATCCTAAAGCCTTCTCTTCCAGTGCCTGCTGATCTGTTTCAGTGTTGGTGGTGGAGTGTTGTCGGATCTGTCACTGTGTGGGATCGCTCAGTTCAGGTGTTCTGTCTGTATGTAGGCTGGGCTGCCTGATGTCAGTGTTCTATCTCCCCCCATTGCCTGGGGAATTCCAGCCTGGGATCTGAGTGTGGATCCATCATCCTCCACTCACTGCAAATGTCACCCTGCCACTGCCAGCCACAGATACCGTCCGTCCGTGACACCGATTTGGTTTTTAATATTGGTGCTGGTGGCATCTTATGGCACTTTAGTATTGCAAATTAAAAGAAATTTAGCAGTTTCATGTTTTGCTGATTTTAATATTTTCTACTGTTTTTTTCAACTTTTTTTTTTTTTTGGTGGGGGGGGGGGGGTCGTAAGTAGCTGGTCTTGCCTAGGGCACAAAACCGTCTAGCACCGGCCCTGGTTGAGACATACACTCGAGGCTGGAAGTGCCCACATTTTAATTACAGAAAATTACCAAGGAGAAGAGAGTTTCTAATAAGGAAGTGACTTCTGTGGGCTTCAACAAAATGGTCTCCAGCAAGAAGAAACGGGAGCAATGCTGGAGGCAATTTACAGCACACACTCATTTTTGTATAATTATTGTGGAATGTACTGTATGTACTTTTACCCATAACAGTTTGATAACCATTATTTTAAAGCCGTGCTTTAAGCTGTACAGTGGATCAAAGAGACTGATATCAGAACAAATGTGCGTACCTACACGTTGCGTTTAAAAATGTCGGGTTTTTTTTGTTTTTTTTTTAATGAATACATAACCGTATTAATTGGTGGAGTTTTTTTTTTTTTTTTCTGCTGGGAGTTCGTCTTTATAAAAAAAAAAAAAAATTAAACACATTTAAATTTAAAAATGGATATATATATATAGGCTATCAAGGATAATGTTATAGCTTAGAAAATCAATTTATACAGAATTGGAAAATCTGAAACTGTCACATAAGTCTGACACTAAGCTGTCAAAGCTATCATACATAAATCATGTGTATAATTAGACAATTCATCTTCAATCCCTTTTTAGGTTAAAATATTGGAATCGATGTGAACGCTGAGGGAATTAAAACAAATTCATAAGTGTCGGGTAAAAGGGCTTAAAGCTGAACTCTAAGAATTCAGTTGATCCAGGGAATATCCGATTTGCTTCGCGGATCAGGAGGGAATTTTTTTTTCCCCTGCAGGAGCAAATTGGATCATGCGCTGCTGGGTTTTTTGGGTGTTTTTTTTTTTCTTTCCAGCCAGACTAACTATGCAATAAGGGAAAAACTTACCCTTGCAGTGGGTACCCCCACATGGCAAGGGTTAAATGCTTTAGTCTAGAGGTGAAGGGATGAGGTGTAATACCCTATTCCTGCCTCTAGTAGGCTCCCTGAGTCCATGAGAGCGGTCCAGCGCTGCCACCTCCTAAGCTCTCAGCCACAGTCGCATGCTCTCCTCCTCCTCCACATGCATGCAAGGGAACATCCGTAGCCTGGAGCTTTGAGTAGAAGAGAACCGTGCTGGAGCCTGTCACACCGAGGGAGTGGTTAGTAATACACCCTATCACTGCACCCATAAACCTAAAATGGTTGTGGGCCTTGACCTGAAATGTGAACAAAGCATAGCCCTCTATAGTATGTACGCGTCTCAATCCAAATCACTAAGCGTCATTTCTGTCTACTGCTTCCTTCCACTGCTATCAGCATGAGTCACTTCTGCCAAGTTTTCCTGACACCAAGAGAAAAAAGGTGACCGAGGAGGAAGCTCTAGTACACAGCATTTGATTGACAGCTTCAGCAGTGTTCCTGTGTGCTGTATAGAGGGGGGGGGGGTGTCCCTTCCCTCCAATCTGCTCTCACTGAGCTCTGCAGTGTGTAATTTCAGCTCCTTGCCCCCTGCTTTCTGATAGCTCAGACAAGCTTTATAAATGATGGACTTTGAACAGCTATAGAGATTACTACAGATAAACAGGTACAATTTATGCAGGAGGATTTGTTTAATCTCTGTGGCTCACCTGAGGCCAGGGGCGGACTGACAACTCATGGGGCCCCCGGGCAATAGGGGATCATGGGGCCCCTGTGTCCTTGCCGAAACTCTAAAAAGCCTATGAAAAAGGTACCAGGGGCATCTCTGACCCCGGGCCCTTGCGCAGTGCCTAGTTTCCCAATGGTCAGTCCGCCCCTGCCTGAGGCCAGTCACTTCACTGGGTATATGTAAGGGTTTACAATCCCTTTAAGCTGGTCATAGACTATTAGATTTTCAAACGAACATTCATACTAATGTTCAAAAGAACTTTGCTTGCTTTTAACATTCAGTTTTGGAAGGAATTTCAATTCCTGAATGAAAACCACATACAGTACATTGTTCTATACATCCACCCTGCTTCCTTGAATTGTCTTCTCACTACGGTCAAAAACTAAAATCAATTTTTACCCCAATAAGGATTAGAAAATGGAATGAGTTTTTAAAAATTTAAGTTTTTAATGAACTTCTAGTGTATGGCCAGCTTTAGGGCTGTTTTTACACATTTGGTGGCCCTCAGAAGAGTGATCTTGGGTGGGTCGTTTTTCTGAGGGTGTTTGAGAGGCGGTAAGCAACTGTTGTTACTTCCTCACGGCATGTTTTAACCCTTTATAAGCCCTCGCACCACCACATGATATCTTCATGTCGTGGCACAGTTGCCTAGAGGCCCTATTCATTTGAGTAGGTCACATTCGGCAGGCGGTGATGCCCACTGAATGCAACAGGGGGATAATTTTTCTAGATTTGTAATGCAAAGCATGATGTGCACACCTGGCAGTTAAAAAAAAAAAAGCCTCAACTGCCTGTTTTTACTGCCCCCCCCCCCCCTCCAGAGCCCAGGTATAAACTAAATCTTAACAAGCATTTACCCCTGCAATCTGTGTGTGTGTGCACCTTGGAGGGGTGGGAGGGGGGGTTTGCTCATCAGAGGGGTACATTTTGTCTAATTCCCATTTTTCTATGGGGGGGGGGGGGACAAAACTGATTTCTGCAAAAACAGAGGCTTCATACTCACCAGTCCTGTTACTATTCTTTTTGATCTTCCCTTTGTTCTAGGACTTAAGCTGCTCGGAGATTCTTTACATTCGACACTTCTAGGTGTGTTGGATACCTGTATTTGCTGTGGTTCCCTCTATCAAAGGGTTACTCCAGGACACAGTAATGATCAGCGGAAGGAACCATTGCCTGCAGTGGGCGGAGCAGACATCTGACACTCCTGGCAGTGTCAAGGGCGAAGTATCTACAGGGGGGCCATATTGCTAAAGCAAAGTGAAGATTGGAGGAACAGATCAGTACAAAGCCTTAGACTACAAAACAGGTGAGACAACTGTACTCACCAAAAGAACAGTACATTCATGGGGAGATAAACAATGTGTATAATGTATCCACAATGATTAGTTACCTGTCAACATGGGAGGGTTTGTTCCGTTAATCCACAATGATCATAATGCTTCTTCTGCAGAAATCCTCTGCTAAATAATCTGATTGGAGCTGTACTGCTGAGAAAGGTTCACCCCAAGTCTATCTACTAATCAAATGCACTTGTTTTGGATTATACATTTATTAAGGGGATCATCTCTGAGACTACAATAGTAGTTTTCTACAATTTAAGGATTTCTTCTCTCTTCTTCTCTGTGTTCCGTATCATAATACTTCTTTCACAGTTTTTTTTTTTTCAAAATACCACCCTTCCAGTTAGTCATAAGGTTCACAGAGGTTAATATTTTTTATTAATAAAAATAGTAGTTTTTTATTCATTATAATAATTATTTTAGATAGTGGTAATGCTGCTAGTAGTCATATTAGTAGTAGTTAAAATATATAGCGAGTGCTCAGATTAAGTGTGAAATCATAAAAGTATATAATCTCAATAATAAAATTAAAATGTAACCAGCTGCAAATGCACCAATTTAGGAACCCTAAAACCTAGTAAAAATCATCAATATAAAAGTGCAGCTCTAGATATTTTTTGAAGATTTTAAGCTATTTCGCATATCTAGCGCTGCACTTTTATATTGAGTATAGTATCATTATATTCATTTTAATTAGTATTTTAATTGTTAATTATAAATGTAACATAATCCATTACTACTCCTTGTTTTATTTATAATTCGTGTTATAAATATTAGTAGTAGCAGTAGTACTAGTAGAGGTAGTAGTGGTAATATTATTTTTGCTGTTTAGTTTATTGTCATTATTAGCATAAGTATTATTACTATCGTTGTTATTAGTAGTAGAAGTAGTATCTTTTTTTTCTTTCAATATTATTTCAACATAATTTTTATTTTGTTTGTTTATTTTTGTACATTTTAGAACTGGAAATAATTTTCTTTTAAGTCGCCACATAGATCTGTGTTTTTTGCTTTTGTTTGTTTTGTTTTTTATTTGTTTTTTTGCAATGCAATTGTGAGATTTTAATCAAGTTTCTTTATTCTATGAAACAAGCAACACTTTTCTATCCAATGGTGTTTTTCCCAGTAATCGAAGCACTCGACGGTCATCTAGCGCACAGATCTCTAAAGGCTTGTATTTGTACATTGTAGTGAACAGACAAAACAGAAGGACTTGGGTCTTGGAGGACAGTACGGAGCTATGATACAGTGCACAGCACACTACATCAAATGGTGAACTCTGTAACTTCCAATATTACACAGTCTTCAATGTTTCCCATCTGATCCATTTCTCACGTCAGGCGTAGGTCTCATCCAATCCTCCTCAGTCTGTCTCTCTCCCTCTCTCTCTTCTTCCATCCTTCCGTGTTCTGAATGCAGATAGTAGCTTTCAATATTCCATTCGCACAACAGCTAACAGCATCAATGGGGAGAGTGGGAGAGGAGGGAGGCAGCGGGAGAGGGGGTGGTAGATGGAGAGAACGGTCAGAAGATACAGGCAGATGAGGCGCTAATAAAACAATGACTAAAGGGGATTATGGGAGAAGCACTCCGAGGCTTCAGTCCCCTCCAGGTGAAGATTCTGCAATGAAGTGTCTTCTTCGTCTCCATGTGTAGCCCCCCTGCCTACTCACTATGTGGTTTTTGTTTTTGTTTTTCTTTTTTGATCTCCCAGGGAAGTGACTCCCCTCATTGAGCAGCAGTGTCATGTACCCTCTATGCGTCATGGCCTTTTTTTCTAGGGTCTCCCTTCTGACCACTAAGAGGGTCTCCAGAGAGAGTAAGCAGAGGCAGATCTGTGAGTAGCGTACTGCGCTGTACCCGCTGCTCCTCCTACAGACAAAATCCTTTTCAGGGCTTCAATGAGAATCCATCCAGTGATCTCCTGCAACCTCTTTGCAGTCACTTGCATGCATTCTAGCAATGGCTGCATGTCAGCATTCCTCCCTGATGGTGAAATTAGTGGAATCTGCGATGAGCATTAGTGGGGTCTCCATTAGATGCCCCTAGGTCAGGGTGACAACATAGAAAAAGAGGCAGGAACTGAGCATTGTCACCTTATAACAGGAAATGCTTGAACAAGGATCTTTATGGCAGGATGACCAGGTAATTTTTTTTTTTTTTTTTTTTTAATAAGAAAGCTGTAGTCACTTACTGTTCACATGCGTTCCAGCGACAGCTTCATGGCATTTCTTCACTGATGGTGACAACACGGGAATAGGACTATGCAGTGAGCATTGGTACAACTGCTTGTAGCGTCCAGTAGAAATCTATAGGACAGGGTGACAACATAGTGCGCAGAAAGGAGAGACAGGAGCATAGTGTTGTCACCCTATAACCCTATAACAGGAAGTGTCTAAACAAGGATCTTCATGGCAGGATCAGCATGTGTTTTTTTTTTTTTGTTTTTTTAGAAAGCTGTAAATCTATAGGACAGGGCGACGTCATGGAGCACAGATAGGAGAAAGGAACCTAGTGTTGTCACCCTGTAATAGGTAGTGCCTGAACAATGATGGCAGACTCACAAGATTTAGGTTTTTTTTGTTTTTTATTTTTTTTTGTTTTTTTTAGAAAGCTGTAGTCACTATAAACAATTATTCACTCAGTAACTTAAAATAAATAAATCAATAAATATACAAAATCTAAAACTCACACTATAACCACCCCCGAGAAGTCACACTTTCACGCTTGAAAGCAAAATAAATTAAACCTTTTCTCTCATAACACTCAAAGACCCATGTGCCAAAAGTGTCTTAAGGTTTCATCAATGTAGTCACTTACTGTCCACATGCATTCTAGCGATAGCTGCATGGCATTTCTTCACTGATGGTGACAACCGTGGATTAGGACTGTGCAGTGAGCATTGGTACAGCCGCTTGTAGCGTCCAGTAAAAATATTTTAGGGCAGTGTGACAACATAGAGCATAGAAAGAAGACAGGAACATAGTGTTGTCACCCTATAACAGGAAGTGCCTGAACAAGGATCTTCATGACAAGATCACCAGATTTTTTTTTTTTTTTTTTTAAAGAAAGCTGTAGTCACTTATTGTTCACATGCATTCTAATCGATAGCTGCATAGCATTTCTTCACTGATGGTGACAACAGTGGAATAGGACTGTGCAATATGCATTGCTAGGACCTCCACTACTGGAAGGAAACAGGAGCAGAATAACAGGAAGTACCTGAACAGGGACCTTCAAGGCAGGATCACCATTATTTTTTTTATTTATTTTTTTAAAGAAAACTGTAGCCACTGTTCATATGCATTCTAATGATAACTGCATGGCTTTTTTTCCACTGATGGTGACAACAGTGGAATAGGACTGTGCAATGAGCATTGGTATAGCCGTCTGCAGAGTCCAGTAGAAGCCTATGAGACAGGGTGACAACATTGAGTACAATAAGGAAAGAGGAACAGTGTTGTCACCTTATAACAGGAAGTGTCTAAACAAGGACCTTCATGGCAGGATCGCCATGTATGATATTTATATTTTTTAATAGCTATGATCACTGTCGACATTCTAATGATAGCTGCATGGCATTTCTTCACTGATGGTGACAACAGTGGAATATGACTGTGCAATATGCATTGCTAGGACCTCCACTACTGGAAGGGAACAGGAGAATAACAGGAAGTGCCTGAACAAGGACCTTCGTGGCAGGATCGCCATGTATGATATTTATATATTTTTTTAATAGAAAGCTGTAGCTACTTACTGTCGACATGCATTCTAATGATAGCTGCATGGCATTTCTTCACTGATGGTGACAAGAGTGGAATAGGACTGTACAATACACATTGCTAAGACCTCCACTACTGGAAACGGGAACAGGAGAATAACCGGAAGTTCCTGAACAAGGACTTTTAAGGCAGGATCACCAAGTGGTTTTTTTTATCTAAATGAAATCTGTAGCCACTTATTGTGCACATGAATTCCATCAGTGACTGCATGGCATTTTCTCCATTGATGGTGACAACCATGGAATACGACTATGGAATGAGCATTGGTACAGTTATTAGTAGTGTCCAGTAGAAGCCTCTAGGACAGGGTGACAACATAGGAACACAATGAGGAGGCAAGAGCAGAATGATGTCACCCTATAACAGTGTGGGTCTGAACAAGGACCATCATGGCAGGATCACCAGGTTTTTTTGTTTTTTTTTAATGGAAGATGTAACCACCTAATGCCCACATGCATTCTAGCAATGGCTACATGGAATTTGTGACACCAGTAGAATATGACTGTGCAATGAGTATTGGTACAGCCGCTTGCAGCGTCCAGTAGAAGCCTATAGGACAGGATGACAACATAGAGCACAATAAGGAGACAGGAACAGATTGCTGTCACTGTATAACTGGAAATGCCTGAGCAAGGATCTTCCTGGCAGGATCACCAGTTATTTGAATGAGAGCTGCAGTTTCACAGATAATGAAAATGTCTTTTGGAATGACGTGAACCTGTGAAAGCTTATATGAAAATGGAGTAATTCTGTGTACATCAAAAGCTGAATAAAAGACACAATTCAATGCAGTATTCGGTAATAAATGCAGTTTACCAGTCATTAGATGTGATGGCCGCATTAGTTTGCATTGGCCATAGCTGTTTTCACCTGGTGATCTGGACAGTAACAGACCACCTGTATTAGTGAGACACTCCTCTGGATAAAGGAGCACAGGAGGCACATCAGTCTAAAATGTCTAAATTCCAGCAGAGTAAGTACTTGCATTTGACCTGGTAGTCCCTGTGCAGTGGGGATGGAAAATGAGAGAGGTGAGCTCATTACTGTGCTGCTTCCCCTTTCATTGGCCAGTCACAGGCTAGGGGTGGGTCCAGGGTGACATGGGCTCAGAGTAAGTGGGTTGAATGATGCTGGCCATCAGACTGGGGACATCTAGTGGCAGAAAAAAGTACTGCAGGGAAAATCTCTTGAAGTCAACATTGCAGCAAAAGCTGTTTTTTGTTATTTATCTTTTAGTGGGCTGTTCATTTTATCGTGTTTATTTTTGGCAGATGTTCTGCTGTGAAGTGACATTTGCTTTTTTTTTTTTTTTAAGTATTTTATTACCTATTTGGTTGAACTCAATAGACTTTTTTTAAATATGTAATTAGGTATAAGAAAACAATAGACCAAAAGCTTTTACATGCTAATCATGTCTTCTGACCTTCTACCCAAAAATCTTTTGTGTAAAGTGTCCTTTTTCAATGCTTTAAACCAGGGGTCTTCAGAGTAGCTAAACAAAGGACCAGTTTACTGTCCTTCAGACCTTCTTTTTTTTTTTTTTTTTTTGGGGGGGGGGGGGAGTAGACTGACCAGTGGAAGTAGAAATCGTTCTGGAATCAGTGGGAGTAAACCGCACATCATTGGTGTCAGTAAGAGGAATAGAGCTCCATCGTTGGTGTCAGTGATGGAAATAGTGCCACATCGGTGGTGTCAGTGGGAGATATAGTGCCCCATTGCTGGTGCCATTGGGCTCCTTTGTGGTATCAGTGATAGAAAGTGTCCCATTGTTGGTATTGATGGGAGATCTAGTGCCCCATTGTTGGTATTGATGGGAGATCTAGTGCCCCATTGTTGGTATTGATGGGAGATATAGTGCCCCATTGTTGGTATTGGTGGGAGATATAGTGCCCCATTGTTGGTATTGGTGGGAGATATAGTGCCCCATTGTTTGTGTCAGTGATAGAAATAGTTCTGATTGTTGGTGTCAGTGATAGAAATAGTACCCCATTGTTGGTATTAGTGGGAGGAATAGTGTCCCATTGTTGGCATTAGCGGGAGGAATAGTGCCCCATTGCTGGTGTCAGTGGGAGGAATAGTGCCCCATCATTGGTGTCAGTGGGAGGAATAGTGCCCCATCATTGGTGTCAGTGGGAGGAATAGTGCCCCATCGTTGGTATCAGTGGGAGGAATAGTGCCCCATCGTTGGTGTCAGTGGGAGGAATAGTGCCCCATCGTCGGTGTCAGTTTATAGAATAGTGCCCCACTATTGGTGTCAGTAGCAGGTAATATGCCCCACTGGTATTGTCAGTAGTAGGTAATATGCCCCACTGTTGGTGTCATTTGGGAGGAAAAGTCCACCTAGTGTCAGATCAAGGCAAGCAAAGGGCTGCATCTGACCCTCGGGCTGCAGTTTGGAGACCACTGCTTTTAAATGACAACTCCGCAGCCTGTGAACGTCCCTATCAAAGACACAGCGATGTCATCTGTTTCTTAAGATGGCCGACTGATGCTGCTGCTGCGGACTAGGCAGCGCTGTCTGGATTAAACGATGACAAATTGAATTGTGTAAATGAGATTTCATAACTATCAGTTCTAACGAGCTCGGCTCACAATCAGATTTATGGAAGACATGAGAGGCTGCTGCATGTTTAATGTTCTCACATTCTTAATGTAATGGCATAATCGTGAGCAGAGATGACAATGTGACGCCCGTCTCGGCGCCGCATTATTCCGCGCACTGCATGGGAAATTTGGAATCATTTGGCAAAAGTTCTACTTTTCGTGCCTTTTGTGGCAAGTGATTTATACAGCACTGATGTGTTCTGCAGGGAGAGCACTTAACCTTATCATAGTTATTTTATTATTATGATTATTCCAATTATTATTCTGGTGGAAAGCCGCTTCTGTATCCTTACAACTGCTGCCAATAAGCGGTTTGCTCATCTAAAGCCCAACACCATTTCTTGAAAGCCCAAAGGGACTTATCGTTTTAGAAATAAAACCAAAACACGACTTTAAACACTTTTTTTTATCTTTTGAATCTGATTTAAAGTAGCCACAGCCTGAGTAGAAAAGCCTGCCCTCTGCCAGCATGCTGTAGAGAAGGAGCTTTGCTCTTTGTGGGGAAGCAGCGGTCTCTCTGCAGAGATCTGACATGCTTGTTGCTTTCCAATCATGCTGATCAGAGAGTTCCTGCTGCTACAGCTCAGAGGGTGTGATGAACTTTATCACAACTTTTCTCAGAAATGAGTCAAGTGTGAACGAGCCCTAACTTTCCAACTCTTGCCAAATGCCTCTATAGCGTTAGACAGGCGTTTGGGAGCGTCCTCAAATGCCCCCCAAACGACCTATGCATGTTTTTGAGGCATTTGTCAAGCATTAATACCGCACCACAAATGCCTAAATGAAGTTTAATGGTATTAACACTCCACAAACTCCTGCCAGGTGTTTGAGGAGTGTCACCATCAGGGGCAGACTGACAAACTCATGGGGCCCCCGGGCAATAGGGGATCATAGGGCCCCTGTGTCCTTGCCCAAACTCAAAAAAGCCTATGAAAAAGGTACCAGGGGCATCTCATGGAGCCCCCTACTGACCCTGGGCCCTCGGGCAGTGCCCGGGTTTCCAATTGGTCAGTCCGCCCCAGTCACCATAGACTTGAATGGGAGGCTTCAACTCCTCCTGACTTGACATGAGGCGTCAATTTTGCCACGACGTGACTTTAACGCTTCAGTGTGAACATCACTGTGTGCTGCCATGTGTAGAATTTTCATAGGCATTTGAGGAGCGGTAAAAACGCTTCCCAAATGCCTGTCTAATGCCTGCTACCAAAGCTAGTGTGAATGTAGCCTTACATAGTCTGGTTGAAGAAAAGTCCATCTAGTTCAACCAATAAGGAAAAAAAAATAAAATCGAATAAAAAAGACTGTTAACCCCTTGCCTACCTGGCACTTATACCCCCTTCCTGCCAAGGCCAATTTTCAGCTTTCAGCACTGTTGCAACTTTGAAAGTTGCACGGTCATGCAACATTGTACCCATATGAATTCTTTGTCATTTTTTTTCACTCGCTGCTGGGTGTTTTTATTTTTTGTGCTATAAACAAAAAACAAGCAAAACATTTGACAAAAAAAGTTTTTCTTGGTTTGTATTATAAAATTTTGCAAACAGGTAATTTTTCTCCTTCACATATGTGCGTTGAGGCTGCACTGACTGGCACTGATGAGGTGGCACGGATAGGCAGCACTGATGGGCACTGATGAGGTGGCACGGATAGGCAGCACTGATGGGCACTAACAGGCGGCACTGATGAGGCGGCACGGATAGGCAGCACTGATGGGAACTAACAGGCGGCACTGATGAGGCGGCACAGGTAGGCAGCACTGATGGGCACGAACAGGCGGCACTGATGAAGTGGCACGGATAGGCAGCACTGATGGGCACTAACAGGCGGCACTGATGAGGTGGCACTGGTGGGCATTGATGAGGCACTGATGCTGCACTGATATTCAGCAATGATGGGCACTGATGGGCAACGCTGACTGGTGGCACTGGTGGGAGGCACTGATCATCAGTGCACTAATGATCAGTGCTGATCTGCTCTGTGACAGCTGTAGTTATTGGCAGTACTTTTCCTCACGTTGTGACAGCCAATAACCGGCAACTGTATTTACCCGGTGATCTGCTGTGTCATTGGGCTGGAGTCAGCTGCTGAATGCTGAGACCAGGGGAGGCGGAGCTGAGACGCAGGATCTGTAGGAGTTCTGTCCTCCTCTCTTCTGCTGACTGCTGAGACTGGGGGGCAGAGATGAGTCTCTCCTTGGAACAATAATTATGAGCAAGGTCTTCTCCTCCAACATCAGTACATGACCTCACAAATGCTTTTCTGTATGCGTTTAGGGGTGCCATTTAAAGATAATGGCACCCAAACGTACATCATGCGCTTTGTAGAAATTGCCACAGTGTAGTGCAAAGTGTGAATGGGGCCTAAGAGAAGTGAGCAAAACTATGAACTCATCTGTCTGCTGCTGCTCATTCACTGACCAATCAGCATTAACCATTTGCCCTCCAGAGGATTTACCCCGCTTTTCTAGACCAGGCCATTTTTTGCGATATGGGGCTGCGTTACTTTAACTGACAATTGCGCGGTCATGCAACGCTGTATATAAATTAAATTTGTCATTTTTTCCCACAATTAGTGCTTTCTTTCAGTGGTAATTGATCAAATCTGTGTTTTTTTATTTTTTGCGCTATAAACAAAAAAAACAACAATTTTTTACATTTTGCTATAAAACATATCCAATAAAACATTTTTTTTTTAAATCTAATTTCTTCATAAATTTAGGCCAAAATGTATTCTGCTACACGTCTTTGCTAAAAAAAAAAATTCCAATAATTGTACATTGGTTTACGTGAAAGTTATAGCGTCTACAAATGGTATATGTCCTGTAAATTTTTTTTTTTTTATACTAGTAATGGCGGCCGTCAGTGACTTATAGCGGGACTAACTGCCACTGACACCCCCAGTGACACTAATAGTGATCAGTGCTTATAAAAAGCTCTGGCACTGTACTAATGGCACTGGGCAGGAAGGGGTTAACTGTTTTTACATTGTGTACTGTTTTTACTAGGGAGACATGCTGTACAGAGAAATACAAAGCAGCATGTCCTTGGTGGCAGGAGAGAGACCTGTGTTTACACCCAGGTCTCTCCCCTGTCAGCTTTGCCGACGATCACCGAGTGATTGACATCCCCAGCCACCAATAGCGGCACGGGTAGGGCGGCACACGCCCCCCCCCCTTACCCGGAAATGCAAATCACACACACAT
Organism: Staurois parvus; assembly: GCF_062004578.1. Classification (NCBI taxonomy): domain Eukaryota; kingdom Metazoa; phylum Chordata; class Amphibia; order Anura; family Ranidae; genus Staurois; species Staurois parvus. The sequence continues at coordinate 3,511,894 of NW_028318219.1, forward strand.
ATATATATAAATTAATTTGCGCAGCCGTGCCGCACTGTAGCAGTACTTTTGCTATAGGGCGGATGGCAAGTGGTTAAAGAAATGTCAGATCAACAAGCTGGCTGTGCTGTCTTACAGGGCTACAGTATGTAAGTCCCAGACCTGAATAAATAGAAATACTATACTTTTTGGCAGATATAACATCCCCCTATCTGTATTTAATCTACGCATTTTGCGGTTTTCACGGCGTTCAGCTTTAGCCCTGGTTCACACTGATGCGGTCCGTAATTCGTAGCGTTTTCCGTTGCGAATTCCGCACCGCATCAGAATCGCACCCCGTTCATGCGAACTGCTGCGGGTGTTTATGTTAACACCCCGAAAGTTTTCCGCAAAGGTCGAGCGTTGTGCAGAATCGGATCACATAGGTGTGAAGAGGGGCGGACTGACCATTTGGAAACTTGGGCACTGCCCGAGGGCCCGGGGTCAGTAGGGGGCCCCACGAGATGCCCCGGTACCTTTTTCATAGGCTTTTTTGGGTGTGGATGATCCCAATTGCCTGGGGGCCCCATGAGTTGTCAGTCCGCCCCTGGGTGTGAATATCCATGAGATCTGACTCTAGTGAGGACCCAAAAAAGGTCCTGCATCTTTCTGGGTGCGGTGCGATTAGAGCCATACAAAATGTATGGCTCCAATCGCACCGCACACAAATCGCATGTGATTTGCACAGGAATGTGGTGCGGTTCTTCTGCGAATCTCATGCGATGTACCGCACCGCATTTATGTGAACCCGGGCTTAAAGAAAACCAAGCTTGCTTCACCTCTGCAGCCTGGAAAGGATATAATGTACCATCAGCTACCTCTCTTTTCTGTTTCTGACAGCGTTAAGCCTGCAATGTCACACACTTTTAAGTATCAGCGTGAGCCCAGATTAAATAAAGGAGAGAAGAAACATTAAAACAGAGCAGAAATATAAAATCGTGTTACTCTCCGTTTAATGTAAAATAAATGATACTTATAAATAGTGCATTTTCCTCTCTGCTCAGCCTCCTCCTCCCATTCTTTTTCCACTTTCCAGGAGATCATTTAAAATCTAATTGTGCGTTCAACAATGGAATCTATCACACAATGCGTGTTAAAGGGCAGCCTTCTCCTACTCTGCATCACTGCTGTATTTATTTGCAGTTATTGCACTCTGCGCCTTCCACAGGTTTTTTACAGTAAATTAAAGCTTCGGGCGCAGCAAAGTGTGCATTTTCTGACACTAAGTAACGCTGTGTATTTAAAACTGATCTCTAGGCAGACAGATGCAAATAATTACAGCTTTGTGATCATTAATACATGACTAAACAGTTTGTTTATTAAAAAAATTTGCTGTGTGAATCCATCAGACCAACACTATACCTTTTCTATTGAAGTGCTATCACAGGAAATGCGTTAAAGGGGCCTGCACGCCGTGACGTCCATTGCACATTGCACTTTGGTCAGTATTTGTTATATTTGCTTTTATCTATTTTTGAAATCGATTACCACGTGGATTAATAAACGCCAATTTTTTAAAAAAACTACTACACTATAGGCTATTTCTTGCTGGCTCCTTGGTGAGCCAAACATCCGTTCCAGAGCCCAAGTATCAGCAGTTTGTGATACGTGACACCAACCCTAAGGATGACGTATGCCCTGACGTAAGCTGCCCAGTACCTTGCCCAACGTTGTGGCTACCTTCTACCCAGAGGAAGGAAAGTCCTCAGACGGTCCAGCTCGTCGATCCCATCCCATGAGGGGGACCTCCTGCCTTATCTATTACATGCGTAATACAAATACGCATCTGGTGAGTGCGTATTTCTTCTATTTTTCTCCAGACCACTGGATCAAGAAGTCACAATAAACTCCTGTATAGAATCACTTGTCACGAATTGTCACCATTTTATTAATGTATCATTTTACTTTTATCCGGACTGGAGTATACATTGATTATAACATATCCTATTGGAGTTCTTTATTGGATTTTATTGGAATACTTTATTGAAGTACTTCCACTAGAGTATATACCTTTTTAGCGCTGCACTTTTATATTATCTAGATTTATGCGGTTTGTGTTTTGGTTGCCTTGCGTGCTATAGCTGCTATTATCTGAAGCGCTCACTGATTGCTTTTACCTTATTTGTACAGCCAATGAGAATCCCTGCATTGTGTCTAATATGTGTATGTTCTATGATCGTCAGCTCCCTCTAGAGGATGTAATATTGGATTTTCGTGATTGAGGTATTTTAGGAAAATACCACATCATGGCCACTAGATGGAGTTGATGATTAGAGGAAATAGACATACTGGACAGATTATGGGGATCATTCACGACAGCTGTGTGATTGCTGACACATTTATACAGCATTTTTTTTTCATAAATACACCCCTACATTTATTTTTTAATGGCTAGATTTATTACAGGGACTCCTATAAGGGGCAGCACAGTGGCTCAGTGGTTAGCACTTCTGCCTGGCAGTACTAGGGTCGTTGGTTCGAATCCCATCTACAGCACCACCTGCCTGGAGTTTGCATGTTCTCCCTGTGCCTGCTTGGGTTTCCTCCGGGTTCCTCCCACACTCCAAAGACATGCTGGTAGGTTAGTTGGATCCTGTGTCAATTGGCCCTAGAATGTGTATCTATGAATGCAAGTTGGAGACCTTAGATTGTACACCCCTTGAGGGTTAGGGAATGGTGTGAATGTACTATATATATATATATATATATATATATATATATATATTGTGTGTGTATGTGTGTGTGTGTAATTCGCTACATAAATTGACGGTGCTATATAAGTACATAGTTAGTCTGGCTGAAAAGAGACAAAAGTCCATCCAGTTCAACCATAAAAAAAAAAGTTATAATCCTACACCCACAGTTGATCCAGAGGAAGGCAAAAAACCCAGCAAAGCATGATCCAATTTGCTCCTGGAGGGGAACAAATTCCTTCCTGATCCCCAGAGAGGCAATCGGATATTCCCTGGATCAACTTTACCTATAAATGTTAGTATCCAGTTATATTCTGTGTATCTAAGAAACAATCCAGGACTTTTTTAAAGCAATCCACTGATCTGGCCAGAACCAACTTTTGAGGGAGTCTATTCCACATTTTCACAGCTCTCACTGTGAAGAAACCTTTCCGTTTTTGGAGATTACATTTTTTTTCCTCCAGACGTAAAGAGCGCCCCCTTGTCCTCTGTGATGACTTCAGGGTGAATAGCTCTACACCTAGGTCACTATATGAACCACTGATATATTTATAGATGGAGATCATATCCCCCCCTTATGTATTATACATGGAGATCATATCCCCCCTTATGTATTATACATGGAGATCATATCCCCCCCTTATGTATTATACATGGAGATCATATCCCCCTTTATGTATTATACATGGAGATCATATCCCCCTTTATGTATTATACATGGAGATCATATCCCCCCTTATGTATTATACATGGAGATCATATCCCCCCCTTATGTATTATACATGGAGATCATATCCCCCCTTATGTACTATACATGGAGATCATATCCCCCCTTATGTATTATACATGGAGATCATATCCCCCCTTATGTATTATACATGGAGATCATATGCCCCCTTAATCTCTTCTCAAGAGAGAATAAATTCAGTTCCTCTAATCTTTCCTCATAGCTGATCTCCTCCATGCCTCTTATCAGTTCTGGTTGCCCTTCTCTGTACTTTCTCCAGTTCCCCAATGTTCTTTTTGTGAATTGGAGCCCAAAACTGAACTGCATATTCCAGATGAGGTGTTACTAATGATTTGTACCGGGGTAATATGATATCTCTCTCTCTGGAGTCTATACCTCTTTTAATACAAGAGAGGATTTTGCTCGCTTTAGAAACCGCAGCTTGGCATTATTAAGCTTGTGATCTACCAGAACCCCCAGATCCTTCTCCACCATTGATTACCCCAGTTGTACCCCCCCCCCTCCTAGTATGTATGATGCATGCATATTCTTAGCCCCCAAGTGCAGAACCTTACATTTATCAACATTAAACCTCATTTGCCACATAGTTGCCCAATTAAACAGAGCACTGAGGTCGGCTTGTAAATTTGAGACATCCTGTAAGGACGTTATTCCACTGCACAGCTTGGTGTCATCTGCAAAGAATGAAATGGGATTATTAATCCCAGACTCCATATTGTTTATAAATATATTAAAAAGTAAGGGTCCCAACACTGAACCTTGGGGTACACCACTGACAACCCTAGACCATTCAGAGTATGAATCATTAACCACTACTCTCTGAATACCATCTTTTAGCCAGTTTTCTATTCATTTACATACAGATTTTTTTTCAAGCCTGTAGACTTTACCTTACACATTAGCCGTGTGTGGCAGTGGTGTATTTAGGTTTTGTACTGCCCTAGGCAACACAAAAATTGGCCTACTCCCCCCCCCGACCGGAAAGAAACTGACAATGACCAACACCACCTTCAACTACCATCGCCCCCGCATACACCAGCCACCCCCCCCCCCAGCAAGAGGTATTCATTTTCACAGCTTCGGACATTCCCGGGAACGAGAGTCAGGCTTTGCATACACCGTCAGGCAGCCCGCAGTCTCTCTCAGATCCCACCTGGTCCCCATGCCGTGTGTGTCACTACTTCCGTCTCTTCTTCTGTCTTTCATGAATCCATGCTGTCTGTTGCTTAAAATATTATTTTCCAGCAAGAACTCATCTCTGTGATCTTTTATTAAACTCTCCAGTATCTTCCCAACTATAGATGTTAAACTAATAGGTCTATAATTACTTGGAAAAGTTTTTGACCCCTTTTTACGCCTTACGCCAATCCAGTGGTACTATGCCAGTCATTAAAGAGTCTCAAAGAATTGAGCTCTGTCATTTCAAAGCCATTTTTAAAGGGTGTATGCCATCCGGTCCAGGTGGATCATCTGGAGCTGTGTCAATACCATGCCCATTATGGACAAGAGCTCCCCCATGCTCCTTTGTATACACAGAGCTGAAGAAGGTATTTAATAAATTTGCCTTCTCTTTGTCCCCAGTCACCCACTCTACATTATTTTGTAAAGGGCCTATATGCTCTGGACTGGACTTTTTTTTTTTTTTACTTTTTACTACCTGTAATAAATACATAAATATAAAGTTGTCAATTTTATAAAGTTGTCAATTTATGCAGTGCTTTTACATATATTGTGCATTTACATCAGTCCCTAATTTTCAAGGAGTGTACAATCTAAAGTCCCTAACTCACATTCATACATACACATACTAGGGTCAATTTAGAGAGGAGCCAATTAACCTACCAGCATGTCATTGGAGTGTGGGAGGAAACTGGAGTACCTGAAGGAAACCACGCAGGCACAGGGAGAACATGTAAACTCTGTGCAGTGGTTTGGATTCAAACCCATGATCCTAGTGCTGCTGGGCGGAGGTGCTATCCACTTCACACCAGCTTCTGCATTACAACGCAGCGGCTGGTGTGCAGTGCATGGGGACTACTGCGGTGGAAATGCCCCAATTGTGGCGCATCACACTGTTCACTTTTTTAAAAAAACAAAATAATTGAAATGTCACACAATTACATAGTTCATTACATTGTATCAACTGCTGCACAGTGCGATCAACCTGATTTTCACCACACATCACCGCAATGCGTTGGTGTGAACCACAAAAATAAATCACGTGTAAACTCAGCCCAACGTGAAGTGAATCCAGTGCCAAATCCAAAAATATGTATTTTTGTGGAGCACTATTCAATATAATAAATGCATTGGTGTGAACCAACCACATAGGAGACAAGGCATTTTGCCTTCTGTTGCTGTGGAACTGTGCTGGAATAGCTGCCCAATGCAGTCTTACCACATCTGGTGTTAATAGGCCCTAAATGAGTACCTGAATCTGACCTGGCTTCGGCTTCTTGCAATACCTGTAGAGCAGGGTTGGAGGTGAAGAGGAATTAGCAGAATGGCAAGTTAAATCCAAGCATGTGCTGATAGCATGCTGATAGGAGGAGAGAGAAGAGTGACAGAGAAATGAGTTCATCTCTCTGCTTCTCCTTTTTCATTGTTCAGTCAAACTGGGGGCAATTTAAGCACAATCTGGGCTCAGAGGAAGTAGGTTGAGTGATGCTTTTCAGCAGACTGAGGACATCTAGTGGCAGAAAAAAAGGAATGCAAGAGATATCTCTAGATTGAAGGACAATATTGCAGAAAAATCTGGTTTTGGTATTTTTATCTTTTAATAGTCAAATTTTTCATATTGTATTCATTGACTGGAGTTCTGCTGTGGCAATTGTAAACTTTTTGAAAACAAGGCATACCTGTAAAAGGACAATGGAAATATCTATTTTTTCCTGTGAAGGAGGGGCAGGCATTGATGGAGGGTAGGTAAAGTGAGTAGAAGGGGGATGTGGGATGGCCTTTTTCACATTTTGCTGTTATTTTGCCCTGTGTGGGTAGGGTGGCAGCGTGTTTTTAGAAATTAAACTCCTGACACAAAAGCTTTCATTTTAATAATTTTATTTAAGTTACTTGTATAGCGCAGCACTTTACATATACATTGTACATTCACATCAGTCCCTAACCCTCAAGGGGCGTACAATCTAAGGTCCCTAACTTAAATTCATACATACACATACTAGGGACAATGTAGACAGGAGCCAATTAACCTACCAGCATGTCTTTGGAGTGTGGGAGAAAACTGGAGTACCCGGAAGAAATCCACGCAGGCACAGGGAGAACATGCAAACTCCAGGCAGGTGGTGCCATGGATGGAATTTGAACCAACGACTGTTGTAATGCCAGGTGGAAGTGCTAACTATTTAGCCACTGTGCTGCCCATATAATATATTCCTTAATAGCCACAAATGATTTAAATCCACTTTGTGTACCAAATGCCTTTGCAAACCAAGATAAAAACTTATAACAGTGACATCATCACTGTGCTGTACATAGCCTGTGCAGAGAGATTAGCTGCGGGAGGACCCAGTAGGCCCCACCCACAAGACTGCCTGCAAAAAACTATAGGAGGGGCGGAGACGAGACCAGTCACCTTGCACAAGGAGAGAGAGCAGCAGTGACCGGTCTTTACACAGGAAGGAGAAGCCTCACACTGGATTACTGCACAGATCTAGAAGAAATATACAAAGCGCACCAAGATTCAAGGAAGAATATGCATGATGAATGTAATTCGAAAATATATGACAATCCTGGAATTCAGCTTTAACAAAATAGAGCCCAGAATTGCTGGTTGCAGCATTTAGAGAATCTTCAAGGTATTGTACATATTGTTTGGCTGAAAAAAGGCAAAAGTCCATCCAGTTCAACCATTTAAAAAAAAAAAGTTATAATCCTATACCCACAGTTGATCCAGGGGAAGGCAAAAAAAACCAGCAAAGCATGATCCAATTTGCTCCTGCAGGGAAAAAAAATCCTTCCTGATCCCCCGAGAGACAATCGGATATTCCCTGGATCAACTTTACCTATAAATGTTAGTATCCAGTTATATTCTGTGTATCCGAGAAAGAATCCAAGACTTTTTTAAAGCAATCCACTGAGCTGGTTGTTCTTTGCAGCATATGCATCCATCCAGATGAAAGACCCTGCTGGGTCCTGGTCTTTCTTAGGACATCCAAGGCGAGGCTGTCCTCCTGCCCTGTGTACAAGTCACTCTAGGCCTCACATTTTGTTAAGCTCTCCTTATTTGGGCTTGATTTACCTTCATTGATTACGGCACACATTCCATTACAGAACACATCTGCAAATGCAGCAGACTGTGGAAATGGCTATAGCCTGTCTATTGAGGGCAGAAGAGCAGACAAATGGATCACTGAAGCATGCTAAGACTAGAGGGGAAACAGTTCAGAGGATTCATTGTAGGAGATCTGATCACGGACACTTGCCCTTAGTCCTCTAAATCCCACCTTATTGTCACCACCATCCCCGGCTGACAATAACATTCCAGCCTTTTGCTATTCACTATGACTACTCAGCTGGCAAGACTGGAGTTCAATCAAAGAATTATTAGTAGGCTGTACTGTCAGAGTTTTTGGATATAGCAGCATCCAAATGTTGGGAATAAAAAAAAAGTGAACAATTTATTTTTTTTTAAAGCTCCACCATTATCTTTTTAAAAGGCATCCTTTAACTCTTATCCAGTGGATTCCAGTGAAGAAGAGAAATTGTATTTATAGTTGGGTTGGGGCATTGGGGTAAGCAGGGACGGACTGACAACTCATGGGGCCCCCGGGCAATAGGGGATCATGGGGCCGCTGTGCCTTTGCCCAAACTCAAAAAACCCTATGAAAAAGGTACCAGGGGCATCTCATGGAGCCCCCTACTGACCCTGGGCCCTTGGGCAGTGCCCGAGTTTCCATGTGGTCAGTCCGCCCCTGGGGGTAAGCCTATTCATTAACCACTTGACTTCTGGAAGGTTTTACCCCCTTCATGACCAGGCCATGACCAGGCCAGTCATGCAACACTGTACCCAAACTATTTTTTATCTTTTTTCATACAAATAGTTTTTTTTTCTTTTGGTGGTTTATTTTTTATTCTATAAACAAAAAATACTGAAATTTAAAAAATGTTATACTTTGTTATAAAACATATCCAATAAAAACAAAATCTAATTTTTTCATAAATTCTAAGCCAAAATGTATTCTGCTACATTTCTTTAGTAAAAGAAAAAATCCCCCAATACGTGTATATTAATTGATTTGTGTTCATCTACAAACTATGGTGTGTGTGTATATATACTGGAATTTACACAGCTTTGGTGCTATACTGGTAATGGTGGTGATCAGCAACTTACAGTGGGACTGTGATAGTGTGGCGGGGAATCTTGCGCTAGCTGACACTGGCTGTGAGGTATTCTAACTGGCTGACACTGACATCAATAGTGACACTATTACAGTGATCAGTGCTAATACTGTACACGATCATTGTACTAATGACACTGGCTGGGAAGAGGCTAACATCAAGAGGCAATCAAAGGGATAACTGTGTGCCTAACAAGTGTAATGTGTGTGATATGTGCTACTTTTACTAAAAGATTTGGCTGTTTTCTCCCTGATTTGCAGAGAGAAGCAACAGTCAGATTGCTGATCTGTGTACAGAGCCGTTGTTTGTAAACACAGGGCTATGTGCTGTGATTGGATACTGCCAAACGGCACATCTCAGCATTACATAAATTATTGGCCAGGACCTGCTGACAAAATTCTGCTGTGTCCAACTGAGGGCAAAATTGGGTGTGCGCATGCTCACCCCAGGCCTGGAAGCAGGCTGGCAGCATTTATTTACACTATATTGCCAAAAGTATTGGGACACTCCTCCAAATTATTGGATTCAAGTGCATGCGCAGAAGTCGCCAACTGTCTGCAGAGTCAATAGCTAAAGACCTCCAAACTTAGAGTGGCCTTCAGATTAGCACAACAACAGTGTGTAGAGAGCTTCATGGAATGGGTTTCCATTGCTGAGCAGCTGCATCCAAGCCTTACATCACCAAGTGAAATGAAAAGCGTCGGATGCAGTGGTGTAAAGCACGCCGCCACTGGACTCTAGAGTAGTGGAGACTTATTCTCTGGAGTGACCAATCACACTTTTCTGTCCGGGAATCTCCTGACAACCACCAAACCCAGACATGTCCATCAGAACAGTACTTGCCTGACTGCAGTGTGTCAAGTGTAAAGTTTGGAGGGGGGATTATGGTGTGGGGGCTGTTTTTCAGGGGTTGGGATTGGCCCCTAATTCCAGTGGAGGAAACTCCTTAAGGCGTCAGTATACCAAGACATTTTGGACAATTTCATGCTCCCAACTTTGTGGGAAGGGTTTGTGGATGGCCCCTTCCTGTTCCAACATGACTGCGCACCAGTGCACAAAGCAAGGTCCATAAAGACACGGAGGAGCCAGTTTGGGGTGGAGGAACTTGACTGGCCTGCACAGAGTCCTGACCTCAACCCCATAGAACACCTTTGGGATGAATTAGATCGGAGACTGCGAGCCAGGCCTTCTGGTCTGACATCAGTGCCTGACCTCACAAATGTGCTTCTGGAAGAATGGTCAAACCTTCCCATAGACACCCTCCTAAACCTTGTGGACGGCCTTCCCAGAAGAGTTGAAGCTGTTATAGCTGCAAAGGGCGGGGCCAACTCAATATTGAACCCTACGGACTAAGACTGGGAGGCCATTAAAGTTCATGTAAAGGCAGGCGCCCCAATACTTTTGGTAATATAGTGTACGTTGCGTAGCCTGCAGCTGCAGCTCTGTTGCAGTAAATATACTGTGATGGGGTGGCAAACTGTAATGCAGTAAAACAGGTGATGGACCAGAATTAGACTCCATTTACACCATGCAAGTGCGATGGAGCATGTATGAGTTTCCACGCATTTCTGCTTGTCACGTATAGGATAGCCAATTAATTTCAATGGGCTGCCCAATACATGAGAAACACTCAAAAGTTGTCCCTGACCCTTTCCCAAAATTGTGCCCCACCAAACTGCACACTGCTGTGACAAAAGCAAAGTTGCTCGCGTTAGCAAATGAGTGGGAGTGCGACTAAGAATTCTTGGCATCATTGTGTGTCTGCTAAAGGGCAGTATGTTTCTGTGCATGTCAGAAAAGCGTGTAATTTTGTGCTTACTCCTGCAGCGTATAAATGAGAATCTAGCCTAAGAGCGATACTTAAAAATATAAATACATAAATAAAGTGCAAGTACGCAAATAACAATCATAATGTAGGCTCCATTCACACAATATCGGAGTGTGCATGTGGTTCCATGCATTTCTGTATGTTACATGTAGGGCAGCTCATTCATTTCAATGGGTGGTGCTGCATAGTAGTGCCCAGGGGTGGACTGAATGTTCGTTTGAAAATCGAATAGTCTATGACCAGCTTAAAGGGATTGTAAACCCTTACATATACCCAGTGAAGTGAAGTGACTGGCCTCAGGCAGGGGCGGACTGACCATTTGGAAACTAGGGCACTGCCGAGGGCCCGGGGTCAGTAGGGGGCTCCATGAGATGCCCATGGTACCTTTTTCATGTGCTTTTTTGAGTTTGGGCTAGGACACAGGGGCCCCATGATCCCCTATTGCCCGGGGGCCCCATGGGTTGTCAGTCAGCTCCTGGTAGTGCCATTAATAATTCATGGGTAACGCATTTTGTGTGCATTGCAGGAAAGGGCACGATTTTGAGCATGTTCCCACAATGCACATACAGTATGTGAACCTAGTCTAAGAGTGATACTCAGGAAAAAAATACATAAAGTGACAATACATAAAAAATTTCTGACATGCACAAATGAGACTGCAGACTTAGACTTTATTCACACCATCAGAATCTGTATGCGGTTCCATGCATTTCTGCACTTTGCATGTAGTGTAGCCCATTCATTTCAGTAGGGAGTGCCATTACCAATTACTGGACAATTTATTTGGTTATCTTCAAACACGGAAAGGTTTCTTCACAGTAAGAGCTGTGAAAATATGGAATAGACTCTCTCAAGAGTTGGTTCTGGCCAGCTCAGTGGATTGCTTTAAAAAAGTCCTGGATTATTTCTTAGATACACAGAATATAACTGGATACTAACATTTATAGGAAAAGTTGATCCAGGGAATATCCGATTTCCTCTTGGGGGGGGGGGGGGGATCAGGAAGGAAATTTTGTTCTCCCCTGCAGGAGCAAATTGGATCATGCTTTGCTGTTTTTTGTGTTTGTTTTTTTTTTTTTTTTTGGGGGGGGGGGGGTTGCCTTCCTCTGGATCAACTATGGGTATAAAATGTATTTTTACATGTGTCTGTGTGGTATGTATGTATGTATGTATATGTAGATGTGTATTAATATATGTGTGTGTGTGTGTGTGTATACACACATATATGTGTGTGTGTGTGTGTGTGTGTGTGTGTGTGTATATATATATGTATGTGTGTGTGTGTGTACATATGTATATATATATAATGGTTGAACTAGATGGGCTTTTGTCTTCTTTCAGCCAGACTATGTAAAGCGTTTTTGTGCATTGTATCAAAGTGTGCAATTTTGAGCACGTTTCCGCAATGCACATAGGTAAACCTAGCCTAAGAATGATACTTAAATAATATATATGTAAATAACAAACAAAAACATAAGTGACAGTACACAAATAATGTCTGTCCTCTCTTCTACCTCCCCATCCATCCCTTCCTCCATTTTTGGCTTTATTAAAGCATTTATAATGTCAGATATTAAGTGACCCTATGACACCCATACGTCAACGCTGCTGGAGAATAAATCCATTTTTATTAATTTTTAATATGCTAAAATTGAAGACCTAACGCAACCCCTAACCCATAAGTTGAATCTGTGCATTTTTAGGTCCATCCTTGTGCTCTGGCCCATTCATAATTGATGGGCTGCCTTATTGCAATGCAAGTTAACATACTGCTATGGGCCACATGAATGTGAATCCTGCCTAATGCAGAGGATACTGTGCGTTCATTAAAGATATGTGATTGGATGAAAGGTTTAGTGAAGTATACCACTTCATAGAGGTTGATACAAAAATGAAAGAGTGACAGATGAGAGGATTACTGGGTCTTCTTTCAATGAAAGTTGCAGATTTAAATTTTTTTTTTTTTCTTTTTTTCACCATTTTAGTCATTATTATTAGTGTGTCCCTATCTTAAACTTACCCCTTAGAAGCAACTTCCATGTAAAAAAAAGCTGAGGTTCATCATCAGTGTGTTTTTTGTTTTGTTTTTTGTTTTTTTCCAGCACTGATGCAATCTCCCAGTCATCAAGATACCACATTGATAAGCTGAAATCAAAGACCTATAATATGACCCTAACCTATAAAAACAACCCAGAACTATCAAATTGGATGCTATAACCTTAAAGGGTAACTCCACTTTTGTGGGAAAAAAGTGCAAAAAAAAAAAATATATTGCATACAATTGCTACATGCATCACATTGTAATTGAAAAGGAAAGGACATTTGTAATTACATTCAATCTGCAGCGATGTAACCCTCTGTAAAATTCAATGCAATATGGCAATCTGGAGGCGTTCTGTACACAGATGGTGTATACACTGCCCCCCCCCCAGAAATGTCATTTCCTGCTTGTGTGATTGGCTCCCTGATGTTCCTAGAAGTCTGCACTAAGATACAAGCAGGGGCGGACCAACAACTCATGGGGCCCCCGGGCAATAGGGGATCATGGGGCCCTTGTGTCCTTGCCCAAACTCAAAAAAGCCTATGAAAAAGGTACCAGGGGCATGTCATGGGGCTCCCTACTGACCCCGGGCCCTCGGGCAGTGCCCGAGTTTCCAAATGGTCAGTCCGCCCCTGGATACAAGTCTTATTTTGGACATCCCTCGCAAAAAAGTAATTTTTGGTTTGAAGATCCCAAAGAGAAATCGCATCTAAAGGGTTTCAGAACCTGCCACTTTCCTCATTAGAACCCAACCAAACCGTTATCTCTTCAGAATAACAAAAGGTAGGAATATGCAACAAAGTTTGGTAAAATCCCTGCAATGTCATTGATAACCAAGGGGAATGTTTGTGGGGTTTTTTTTTTTTTTTCAACAAAAGTGGAGTTGCTTTTTAAATTGCAAAGTTTCAAACAAGGATAATATTTATTTTTGGCCACGTGACTGAGTGTAAAGGTAAGGTATTTTTTGGGGTGGGCAACTGGCTTATTTCAATGAGATTAGAAAATAAAAAAAAGTAACAAACCTTTTGTTTTGTCTTTAAATAACAAACATACTATACTTACCTGCTCTGTGCAATGGGCTCTGAGCAGCCCCGATCCTCCTCCTCCTTCTGGGTTCCCCACCGGCACTCCAGGCTTCTTCTCTTTAGTGAGTGCCCCCATGGAAAAGCTTGTGCAGGCTTGCTCCTGAGCCGCCCTGTCTGCATCTGTTTACTTATTTCAGGTACTTATATAGCGCTGCCAATTTACGCAGCGCTTTACATACATATATATATATAGTATATATATATTACATTCACATCAGTCCCTAACCCTCAAGGGGCGTACAATCTAAAGTCCCTAATTCACATTCATACATACACATACTGGGGCCAATTTAGACAGGAGCCAATTAACCTACCAGCATGTCTTTGGAGTGTGGGAGGAAACTGGAGTACCCGGAGGAAACCCTCACAGGGAGAACATGCAAACTCCAGGCAGGTGGTGCCGTGGCTGGGATTTGAACCAACGACCCTAGTACTACCAGGCGGAAGTGCTAACCATTTAGCCACTGTGCTGCCCTACATCTGCTGACACAGAGCGGGTGGCTTAGCCCCAGCTCTGCCGTCACAGCATTTTAAATTCCAGCAGTAGGAGCCAACAGCTCCCGCTGCTATCAATCTGCCCAGTGAGGAGGGAGGCAGCTGCGGGAGCCGCTGCTCTCATGCACGTTATCGGATCGGGCTCAGGTAAGGATAAGGGGGAGTTGGGGGATCCCGCAGCACAGAAGATTTTTCACCTTAATGCATAGGATTCATTAAGATTAAAAAAAAAAAAACCTTAAGGCTTTAGAACCACTTTAACCACTTCACGTCCTGCAGAAGCGAGTTGACATTTCTAAACGTCACCTGCATTCACCGCCTGTGCGCGTTCCCTGGGAGCGCGTGGCACCGATCGCTGTGTGATGTCCTGATTCATGTGATCACTAATTGGCCAATCAGTGATCACATGAACAATAGTAAACAAGATGTCGCTTCCTGACATCATTGCTTACTACTAGTGAAATCTGTGAATGATCACAGAGGTCACATGGTACAAGACTATTCACAACAGCCTTGTACCATGTGACAAGCTGTGACCAATCACAGCTCTCACAGTATTTCTCAATGGCTGCAGGAATGCAGCCAGAGAAGGAGAAATTATTTCTTTTACAGGCTTTATGGGTGTAAAAGCAATCAGTGTAAAAAAAGAAGAAAAATTATTTTTGGTTTTAAACTAATTTGTTTTGTTTTTTTTGGGTTTTTTTATTATAGATAGCTGAATACATCTTGGCCAAGATTTATGAAGGATTTATTTGCAAAATTGTATAAGAAAAACACTTTTTTTAAAAAAAAAACATTTTTGGACTTTTTCATGTACATAGCAAAAAAATAAAAATCCCAGCGGTGAATAAATACCACCAAAAATCCCAACGGTGAATAAAAACCACCAAAATAAACTTTTTATCTGTCTCAAAAAATGCTAAAAAGTTCATATGGGTACAGTGTTGCATGACCGCGCAATTGTCATTCAAAGTGTGACAGCGCTGAAAGCTGAAAATTGGCCTGGGCAGGAAGGGGGTGAAAGTGTCTGGACTTGAAGTGGTTAAAATAACTGTCAGTTTAGAAAAAAAGTATCTCTATCCTGTTAGCTTTGTGGTTTTAGCCATATAGATTTCATTCACCAAGATAACATATAAGGACAGAGCTGCCTTAATGCATGGACACTGCCCAGGGGCCCAAGGTGCATGGCGGCCCCATGATCATCTTGCACTGTATCATACTTGCCAACTGTCCCAGATTTGCTGGGACAGTCACTCTTTTTACTAAGTTGTCCCGGGATGGCCTGGGAAAAGTTCCAGGATGGTCTGTACTGTGCCCTCCTGATCCCAGTATTGTGCCCTCCTGACAACCCTCCCACCCCCCGGAATGTGCATTTCTGCCCCCCACATACTGTGCCCTTTTGTGTTGATTAGTGTTTGGTTTATGGCATGTTTTCTTATTGTTTAAAATCAATTTTACTGAAAGTACTAATACTGTGCATACATGTTTAATTCTATCCAATTATTTATACTTTCATTCTTGGTGTGCATATATTTGGGCAGGCTGGTAGGGGCCCCAGTGCATTACTTTGCCCACGGTCCTATTATGCTATTCAGACGGCCCTGCATAAGGATAATGATCCTTATATGTTAATTAAAGTAATAAAAATCAAACAATTTTTGTCTATTTCCTGCTATAGTTATTTAAATTCCAATGGGATGGGGATAAAAAAAGCAATCTTTGTGAATTGAGCCCTAAGGCTCAATTCATGAGGGATAAAGTGGAAGAAAAGCCCAACTCTAACTATGCTTAAAACCCTTCCCTCCCATCTCCTGCATACCCCATATAAATAAACCCATCTGTGTATTATTATACTGGTTTATATAACTAACAGTTTGTGCAGAGCTTTGCCTATTTTTAACCTGCTCTGGTCTGGTCACATGATCCAACAGCTCTGGCTCCCCTGTGCAAGCTGCAGGGAAAAGGAGGGAGCACTGACAACAGCTGGGCCAGGGGAGCCTATAATTGACGTTACAGCTCCAGGAATTCACAGCTGTTGTCTAGTGCTGCTTTACACAGGGGAACCACAGCTGCTGAATCACGGGACTGGACTGGATTAGAAAAATGTAAATACACAGATCTATTTAATACAGGATATGCAGAATGGGTAGGAGGAGGTGGGAGGGAACATTTTTAAGTATAGTGTTACTAAACCCAGGACCCTGCATTTACCATATCCGCTCTCCCCGGACCCTGCATTCACTATATCCGCTCTCCCCGGACCCTGCATTCACTATATCCGCTCTCCCCGGACCCGGCATTCACTATATCTGGTCTCCCCGGACCCTGCATTCACTATATCCGCTCTCCCCGGACCCGGCATTCACTATATCCGCTCTCCCCGGACCCGGCATTCACTATATCCGCTCTCCCCGGACCCTGCATTCACTATATCCGGACCCTGCATTTACCATATCCGCTCTCCCCGGACCCTGCATTCACTATATCTGCTCTCCTCGGACCCTGCATCGACTATATCCAGACCCTGCATTCACTATATCCGCTCTCCCTGGACCCTGCATTCACCATATCCGCTCTCCCTGGACCCTGCATTTACCATATCCGCTCTCCCCGGACCCTGCATTCACTATATCCGGACCCTGCATTCACTATATCCGGACCCTGCATTCACTATATCCGGACCCTGCATTCACTATATTCGCTCTCCTCGGACCCTGCATTCACTATATTCACTCTCCTCGGACCCTGCATTCACTATATTCGCTCTCCCCGGACCCTGCATTCACTATATCTGCTCTCCCTGGACCCTGCATTCACTATATCCACTCTCCCCGGAGACTGCATTCACTATATCTGGTCTCCCCGAACCCTGCATTCACTATATCCACTCTCCCCGGACCCTGCATTCACTATATCCGCTCTCCCCGGACCCTGCATTCACTATATCCGCTCTCCCCGGACCCTGCATTCACTATATCCGCTCTCCCCGGACCCTGCATTCACTATATCTGGTTTCCCAGGACCCTGCATTCACTATATCTGGTTTCCCAGGACCCTGCATTCACTATATCTGGTCTCCCACAGTACACACAACATGGAAATACAATTATTTTAGTAAATATAAACTAAATACATTTTCTCATCAGTAGTATATAGCAGTCTTGTGACTTCTGTCAGTGCCCAGCACTAGCTAAAGCTTGTAGGAGGAGTGTTCTTTCTGTTCTAGGAGGATGCAGGACCCCTGACCTCTGTCTGACCAGTGCTGATTGGCTCACATGCACTCTCCTAAGAAGAAGAAAAAAAAAACTCTCTAGCAATACACACCAAACTGAGCATGTGCAAAATGCCTACGGTTCAGTCTGTCTTATCAGGAGATAAGAGGTGGTCGCTTGAAAAGGGGGAGCAACAGAGAAGAAAGGATCCCACGGCCTTTTTACACAATGCAGAGGATTAAACCCTAAGGTTCCACAATGAGTATAACAAGCATGCTTTACTGCATATACAGACTGATTTTACCGTTGTGGGTTTAGTAACACTTTAAGCCGGCCATAGATGGATCAGATCCCTGCTGAAGCGGCCGAGATTCAATCCATCTAAGGGCAAGCTGGTTTTTACTGAAGTTGATCCATCTATCGACTTGGCTACAACCAGCCTGTCAGATGTTCTTCATGTGATTACTGCCGGCGGCTATAGCCACTAGCAGTGATCATTGTGTTCTGGCAGGGAAGGCTCCCCACCAGAAGAACACAATAACTCTACAGGAGGCATTCCCCCATCAACTCTGACTGTGTTGATGGGAGAATCGAGCAATTCTCTTTCCTGAAACCCGTGTTTGCAGGAAAGAAAATCAAATAGTCTATTGCTTTCCTTAGGTGTAGCCTTTAATATCACTTTATCCACACCCTTATACCTGTACATTCTCGGGTTGAAATGGCTGTACCGACCTCATGGCGTCAGCTGCCGCCATGATGCCAGTACCAAACTTTTCTGCTAGCAATCAGCCTTACTGTAGAAGTGATCAGAGTGGCTCTACAGCCGACCGGTCATATCTAAAGGGTGTGGAAGGGTCCCAACTGCAGTCATTCCCAGGCTGCCAGAGCCTGGGAGTGCTGGAACCAGTCCATTGGGCTGCTCAAAGAGGAAAGGCAGGTATATCCATTTCCACCCCTCCTCTGTGGCGTCAGAAACTGGAAGTGATGATGGTTTAACCACGCCGGGTTTCAGTTTGTTGATTACAAGCCGCTACAGGTTTGAGCAGATGCCTTTTGAGGACAGAAGAAAGATCTGGGGTCTAATAGACCCCAGGTATCTCATTAAAGAGGACCTGTCACTGCCCCTGCTATCACAAGGTATGTTGTTCATCCCTTGTGATAGCAATAAAGTTGATAAAAAATAAATTAAGGAAACAGTATAAAACTTTTTTTTAATAAAAATCAAGTGCTCCCATCCAAATGCGAACGCATATGTAAATGGTGATTGTAACACACATGTGAGGTATCACCGCGAACGTCAGAGCTAGAGAAATAATCCTAGCACCTGACATCCTGTGTAACTCTCAACTGGTAACCTGTAAAGGCTTTTCAAGTGTCGTCTATGGGGATTCTTAGGTAACTTAGTTTGTCGCCATTCCACAGGCGTATGCCATTTTAAGGTGTAACATATTGGATATTTCTTTACTTGCCAAAAGATTATTTTTTACATTTTACCAAAAAATTGGGGTTTTATTGTGTTTGTACTAAAATTCATTAACCTCCCTGGCGGTATTCCCGAGTGTAGCTCGGGGTAAAGTTTCAGTACCACAAGCGGTAACCCCGAGCTACACTCGGGCTTACCATGCGGCGCTGCTCCGGGATCCCTCGATCACTTACCTTGTCCTGCGCTCCCTCAATGTCCCTCCTGCAGTGTCCCCTGCAATGTAATCCGGTGCATGCCAGCATCTGTCATCTGGGTTCCGTCCCCTGCGAGCGTCGGGACGTACGGGGGACGGAATGGCGGGAAATTTGAAAATGACAAAAAGTGACATTCACTAAAATCACATAGTATAACATTCCTGTTTCAAACCATTTCACAAACATTTTGTCCCGAGTGCTTTGTCCTGTGCCCTGCCTGCATTTTGACTGTTCTTTCTGCCTGGAAACTTAGAAAAGTCCATGGTGTCCAAAAAGCGTCCCTTTAGGTCAAAAGCAGCTTTACACCAGCTAGAAAACAGCGATAGTAAATCAGAACTACTTGCAGAATTGAGTGATAATGATTAGTGCGGGAAATTCGTCATCAGACACTGAAAACGATTCTGCAACTTTGCTCAGTGATGTGTGAACTTGGCGCTATATTTCAAATTTCAGTGTTTTTGGTGAGATCTTGCGTGGAGCCCCAGATCGAGGGAGATTATCAGTGGTCTTGTATGTCTTCCATTTTCTAATTATTGCTCTCACAATTGATTTGTTCACACCAAGCTGCTTGCCTATTGCAGATTCAGTCTTCCCAGCCTGGTGCAGGTCTACAATTTTGTTTCTGGTGTCCTTCGACAGCTCTTTGGTCTTCACCATAGTGGAGTTTGGAGTGTGACTGTTTGAGGTTGTGGACAGGTGTCTTTTATACTGATAACAAGTTCAAACAGGTGCCATTGATACAGGTAATGAGTGCAGGACAGAGGAGCCTCTTAAAGAAGAAGGTACAGGTCTGTGAGAGCCAGAAATCTTGCTTGTTTGTAGGTGACCAAATACTTATTTTCCACCATAATTTGCAAATAAATTCTTTCCAAATCAGCCAATGTGATTGTCTGGATTTTTTTCTCATTTTGTCTCTCATAGTTGAGGTCTACCTATGATGCCAATTACAGGCCTCTCTCATCTTTTTAAGTGGGAGAACTTGCACAATTGGTGGCTGACTAAATACTTTTTTGCCCCACTGTATTTCCATGCAAAAAAAATGTACCGCTTTGAGCACAGAAATATGGACATAATCAGACTGCTAGGGAGGTTAAAATATTGTGCAACATAAAACATTTCAATAACCTCCATTTTATTCTTCTTTAATAAAAAAATATCTAATATTTGGAAGATCTACAATGTAAGTAATTAGAAAAAAATGCAGATTTTAACATGCATGTGAGAAAAGCCAGAACTGGCCCAGTTTTGAAGTGATTAAGACAACTATAAGGATCTTTGTTTTCAGGCATGTGCCACATCTCATTGGAGCTCAGCTGAAATAAGGATCCTTGATGTGTTGGCTTTCTGAGTTGCAGCTTATGTTTTAGGATTGTGTTTAATTTCAGCATATAATTATTGAACAAGAATAAAAATTTTAAATATTTTCCAGCAGTTTTTTTTTTTTTTTTCTGGCTGTCTTCATGGTGTAAAAAGTGTATAGAAGATGTCATTAAAATGAAATGCAAAAACTGCCTGATCTAAACTGTCCACGCTGTATATTTCACACACTCGTATACAGCTTTCCGAATAACAATCTTTTGTGACCTGGGGGCTGAAATCTCTCTTTAGAGACTCAGTGTCGCAGAAGAACACATCCAATTTAATAAACAAAGTCACTTTGTCATCGTGTTTTCTAGACATGACAGTTGAGTTTTATGTCAGGAAAAGGGACAAATGCTGCTGAAGAACCTCAATATTTCCACTTTTCCATAGAACACATGTCTTAGGAACAGATTTACTAAGTGGTGAACTTTTTTTTTTCCCATATACTTCTGCGGATATTAAAATCTACGCAATTCCAGTCACCAAAATCTCATGTAACACCCTAGTGTAGAGTAGGCTTTTAGGCAAATTTAGCTCCACTGAAATTCAAGAAGCAGGGGGTTGATTACTTAGGACTGTTCAGTGTTGTACAGGCTGCTGCTCTGTTACTCCCCCTGTCTTCTAAAGGATTCTAGAACCAAGGTGGGAGGAAGACCAGGGCATGCCAACTGAATATTTATGAAACTCCAGCCAATCCCTGGGGAGGTGTGACCAGAAGGTGGGGAGAGAGTCCATAATTTAACACCTAAGCAGCAGGGTGCTGTTACTGGACCTAGTTCTGCAGGAGGGGACTTCAACACAGGGACAGAAATATGGGGGGATGCCAGCCTGAAGACACTGAGGTCCCAGCTAGGCGGCCTATTTTCAAGTCCTGATCCAAGGATTCAGTTGGGTCAGGAGAAAGGTCACGTGAGAGAACCAGGAGGAAGTTGTGGGAGAGAGCCCAAGTTATCCAAGAGGCAGTATGAGTCTACATCTCCCTCACTGGAAAGAGCCTGGTGGATATCAGCAGGAGGAAATGGGAGGAAGCCAGCCTGAAGATACTGAGGTCCCAGCTATGCTTAGTTGGGGGCCTATGTGCAAGTGCTAATGCAAGGATCCAGTTGGGTCAGGAGCAGGGGCAGACTGACAACTCATGGGGCCCTCGGCAATAGGGGATCATGGGGCCTCTGTGTCCTTGCCCAAACTCAAAAAAGCCTATAAAAAAGGTACCAGGGGCATCTCGTGGGGCCCCCTACTGACCTCGGGCCCTTGGGCAGTGCCTGAGTTTCCAAATGGTCAGTCCGCCCCTGGTCAGGCGAAAGCTCACATGAGAGAACCAGGAGGAAGTTGTAGGAGAGAGCCCAAGTTATCCAAGAGGTGGTGTGAGTCTACATCTACCCCACTGGGAAGAGCCTGGTGGATATCGGGCAGGAGGCCACCGATCAGGCTCTGAGGAAGAGGCTAGTTCTCGAAACGCGTCAGCCATTTTGGATGTCCAATTCGCACTGCGTTTCTGAATGGTGATGAGAATGGACAGAGCGGTCTCATATGATGTGGTTATATTCATGTACTTTTTGTGAGTAGAATACCTTTTTTTTTTTTTTTTAATTTAATAAACATATTTTTAAAGGTAATGCACAAGGCCAGTGCACCCTCTGTTTTGTTTTTCTCTCTTAATGCTTTTGGACTTCCCGGTTCTTTGAGGGCAGCAAGGCGTGCATATTCCAAGACATTCGTTGTGTGATCCCTATGACATAGAGTCCATCCCTAATCACAGGAGTATTTGGGTTTTCGGCCACCGATGAGTACAAGACCACAGTGCTGCAAAGTGTAACAGCGTGTAGCTTTAAACTATGGAAGGAGTACAAGTCACAATTGTGGCAATTGTGTGCTTAGACACATGGACGCTGGCAACCATTTTGTTAAGGTCTCTACCATTTTATCTCCCTCCGTCCCCCTCCCCTTTGAATGGAATGTGGTCTGTAAATGAACTGGGGTCGAAAGTGCATATCGTACTCCATGGCTGTAAATCCCTACTTAGCCTGGTTCCAGAATGTCTGTCTGCTTGACAACCACTGTCCTCTGCCTGGTTGTAAAACCATAACTCAGTCGGTCATGACCTGTAAGCATTACAGCAGAGGGTGCCATAAAACTTACATCCCACATGAGTCATTTTTCATACAAATTCATAAACTTGCGCAGGAACTGGGCACATTGATATGAAGTATATATTCGGATAGGTCATTTTTATTGAGTCACATGACACCTTACATCCCTATGTAGCGCCTACAAGAGGGTAGAAAGCAATATCTTTTATCCGGAGTGGCAGAATATGCTACAGTTTGGTATCTGTGCATTTGGAATATGATTCTACATATTAATCCGCCAGTTGCTAGGATGCTACCTGTACCTATTGAAGGTTATTGACCATAGTATGAACTTGTAAGAGATTTGGTCATAACCTTGGTCACCGCCTAACACCCATCCCCAAATGAGGCGATTGGCTATTTGCTCTCAGGAGACACCCCTTTGAGATGATGCCTGGAGAAAAGAGAGCTCTCCCTTTTAACACGAGGAACCATATTTGGGAGAAAGGCAACCCTTTGTTTGGACGATTGGACTCTGCTCAAACCAAGGACTTTTGCAAGTATCCTGCCTTCTGAAACTTCTTTCTTTTATTTCTCTGTTGCTTTGTTGCTCTTTTTTATATATATATATATATATATATATATATATATAACATATTTTTCTGTAAATATTTTAATTGCACCATTTTTAGTAATAATTCCTATTTTCTGAAGGGTGCTGAACTGTTTCTAAAGCTCTTAATGAAAACTAAGAATCCCTGTCTTCGAAGAGTGCTACTGTATGTATTAGTCCTCTGAATACATCTGTCTGTGGTGACAGTGTGTTACAGACGCTTATACTAATATAATAGTGTTACTAAGATTTGTGAGTTTCCTCCTTCTCTGTAAAAAAAAAAAAAAGGTGGTGGTGGCAGTGTGAAGGGAGAATTGCGTAATTAACCTGACCCAGTAACAATCGCTCTCAGGCTGCTGGCACATAGATTGTGGTCCCGCGAGCTGGAAAATCTTTGTGCAGGGTGCAGCTGAGAGTGGCATTGTTACGCAAGTGACCGTGCGGTTTGAGATCGGCTGGTCCTTCAGTCACAAGTTGGTGAGAGGGGCTGGGGTCTGCCGCCGTGCACTGTCACAACAATCAGCCTAGAAATCCAGTTGGACATTTCTTTTGTTCAAGTGCAGCAGAAATGTATGCAGTGCAGTCAACGGCTTGAACAGTGCAGCCAGAAGGTGAAGAGACCTCAAGATGTACAATTCTACAGTTCCGGGGTATCCCATGCTCCCCATCCCTTCCCATGTTTATCGTTCCCCCAATAAATACTCTAAAAAGAAATCCCTAAACTAATTTGAGTCATTGGATGAAGATGGAAATTGCTGTGTGCCTGGCTGTGTGTGTGCTCCCGGGGGGGAATTCTGACCAAGTTCACCAGCGTCTCTTTAGGGCAGCCTTTCTCCACCTTTTTAACACAGAGGAACCCTTGAAAGAACTTTCTAGTCTCAGGGAACCCCTACTAATAATTACTATATCTACAACTCATGGTATATTAGTGTAATAGTCAATGGAAAAAATGCTCCTTACACTTGTGGCCATTGGGAAGAATTATTTTGTTACAGATAGCTAAAAAGATCAATGGAGTAAGTGGGAACTCATCTGAGAGGCAGAAATTGCTAATTGTTTGAAGAACCCCTGGTTACCTCTGGAGGAACCCTAGTTAAGAAACCCTGCTTTAGGGTTGCGTTTTTTTTTGTTTTTTTTTATCCCCATCCTGTAATAAAAATACTGTACTATGATGTATTTTTCTGGTCTTTCTTCTATTTCTCTGAGTGTATGAGGAGTCATAAGTATTGACATCCATGAGCGGAGTGGTCTCCGTATTCCACAGAGAGGAATTGACATCTTATTTACAGGCTCCTACTTTCAGTGCTTGCTAGCTGCTCTGGTGGCCGCTGTGATTTGGGGAGTGAGCAATTTGGCTGATCACGCAGTGGAGCACCATTATTTATTTGGTTTTGAAAGAAGATTTTGTCAATTTACCTTTTTCGATTCACAAGAATATGGTGATTGGGGACTTTTTCAAATTGATTTGGACTTCTTAGTAATTCTGTGTGTCAAATTGTGGGAATATTTACACATATACAAAATTATATATTATCATGTGTAAATCAGAAGAATGTTCAAGGGCTAGCGCCTTACTTTTATTAGTTTTGTTAATATAATCACAAAAGTAATTTCCGTATATGCAGCTCTTATTAAAATATCTGTCAATCCGACCAGGAAGGTTCTTATTCATGCACCTCCTGGTATAGGGTGACAACTCTATCTACCAATATTACTCATGTGTTGTCAACCATTCACATGGGTTTCCATACAAGATTAGACATTTGAAAAAAAAAAAAAAACTTATGCAGGCATGGTCCACTGTTGTCACCCTCAAAAACCCACCCTGATAAATGTCATGTGGCCATCATTGGAGTACATGTAGACAGGAAGTGGCTGCAACGTGGCTGCAGGAGATCTGCAACACTGATATGCAACAAGAATGAAACACTGGGTAAAACAAGTATTTTAGTCACATGGGCTTCCTATGGAGATTACAAGTGGCCATTTCCAAAAAAAGTATGCAGGTTCACTGTTTTAAACCTCAATGCAGCCATCACTTAAATAGTGGACAGGCAGAGGCTGCAAAAATGGCTGCAGGAGATCAGCAGCACTGAGCTGCAATCATTTCTTTTTAAATCCTGCAATGGTTTATGATGCACAGTGCTTTAGCAAACTATGGGGTTGATTTACTAAAGGCAAATGGGCTGTTCCATTTGCAGGGGAATGTCCACTTTGCAAGGAAATGTTTCCCTTGGCTTCGTGAAAAAAGAGAAGCTTTGCTAACTGTTATCATCAGAATCATGTGCAAGCAAAAATACTGTCATATTTATTTTCCTTGCACAAGATTTGGTATTGTTTGCAATGTGACATTTCACCACATTTTATAAATCTCTAAGGTAAATTTCCTTGGAAAGTGGCAATTCCCTTGCTAAGTGAAGAGCCTATTTGCTTCAGTATAATAACCCCTTCCCGCCGGCGCCTCCCGGCCCTTTAAGAATTTCAGAAGCCAGGAGGTGGGGCTGGCGGAGCGGGGTTTCGGGATCATGTGACCACTGTGACGCATCATCACGGCGGTCAAATGATCTGGAAAGGTCCCGATCGAGCAGACCGGAACTTTCCGTGAGTAGCGGACATGTGTGCTGGGAGCCCGCAGGGCGCGCGCTCTCAGCACATATATTTTTTTTCATACCTGAAAGCAAATGTACGGCCGCTCGGCGTCTAGGCCCAGACGCCGGGAGGCCGCACATTTGTGTGCGGCCGGCGTGAAGGGGTTAATTTTAATGTCATTCACTCTTCAACTGGCACCCGGCACTTTTGAGTAAGAAGGTACTGTCTTAGCTAATTTTTCACTAAATTCCCATCAAATTACAATTGAAATCCAAAAATGAAGACTTTGGCTATGTGGTTTGGCCACGTTTTGAGAACGAACACCAGTCAACTGCCATCAAAACGCCTCTGACGAGGGCACATGTGCGCAGTCAGGGAAGATGGCATCTTAATTCCCTAGCTCCACGCCACCGGCACCCACAACATGGCAGATTGGGCAAAATTACGCAAACTGGGGGCTGAGCTGGGGGAAGATCGGGGCCGCCCACGGGTATGCACCACACCCCAAAATATAAGCAGAAATGCCGGGCACAGCCAAAGGCTTCTCCCGCCCCAAAGCCAGGCAACATGGCATCCGAGCCTCCAGCATCGGATGACAGCATGCAGCTCTTGGCTGTTGACCCAGAATCCCAGGAAGACAGCCACCTCCAATGTGGGAATTCACCTGAGCACTACCCCAAATCCGTGCTCCATTTTACGGGAGGAGATCACCACGGCCTCCTGCAAGCTATCCTCTGACCTAGTGAAAGGTCTTAACTGGGCCACTGCACAAATCACCTGGAACAGCGCATGGACCTGGCTACCACTGTGCTGGAAGGCCACGAAGAAGAGGTCGACAAGCTCAATGCAGAACTGGAAGCCCTACATGATGAGCTGGAAGATGCTGAGAACAGGGACTACCTATACGTGGTGTTCCTAACAACTTATTTACAAGGTTACGGCTACTGCTTTCTTTCAAGAACTGGCCCCTGACATTTCCCTAGAATGCCTTGAATTTGACCACATTCACAGAGAACTGGTATCTAGGCCAGCGGAGGACTCCCCCAGGGACATCATCATTAACTTTTTTACAGAACCAAGGAGAGACTCCTGCAAGCGGCCCAAGATCTTCAAGACCTAACCTTCTGGGCAACCCCTTTCAGCTGTGTGCGGATCTCTCCCCAGCTACCATCGCAAAGAGGAGAAATTTGAATCCCTGCTTGCATGTATTATAACGAAATGGAGTTAGTTACAGTTGGGGGGTTTCCTTTCTAAGCTGTCCTTCTCGTATCAAGGCTGTAAGTTTCAAGCATCGTCGCCAGCAGATCTTCGCAGTCACTTTCAAGAGCTGAACTTTGATTTTCCTCCCTCACAGACTTCAACTACTTCTATGCCTCCACCCCGCTCCTCACAGCAATCCCATAGACCTCCTTCAGCGTTTCAAAGCAGCTCCCAAGCACTTCATTCCCTCCAGGCTCAACGTTTCACATAGATTCCACCAGGATGACTGCGGTAGCTGTAGCAATCTGTTATTTTAATATGTGCTTACCAGTTTTTGGGTCAATGATAGTGGGATTATGTCCACTACTTATTACTGCTGACCCCCCCAGGTCTGGACTATTTTGCTGTATTGTTTATATTGTTATTGAGCTCTCGGTTACTGATTACTGAATTAGGCTCCAGTTGTTGTTCTGTTGCCATAATATTGGTCCCATCTGCTCGAGCCTTTTTATATATTTTTTTTTTTCTCTCTTTCCACCTACTCGAGCAGATGCGACTCCCCTAGCAGCCTCCTTATGGCATTAGTTTATATTTGCTATATAGCCTTGGTGCCTGAATGTTTCTTAATATCTAGCCCGTAAATTGTTATACATCTTTAAATTAGCTATTAGGTAGCCGTGTGGTTCCGGCGGACCACTGCACCCTCCATGAACTGGAATTTGACCGAGGTTGCTACCCTGGCCAACCTCCAGCGCTCAGGTGGACAAGTTAGCCCACAGACCGATGCAACTTTGTCAGTTTTGCTTTTGTTGAGCCAATCTGTTTGTCTTTCTTCAGTCTTGCTTACTGTCTGCAGCTCTTTTCTATTGCATTTCTACTCTTCCTTTTTTTCTTTTTCTTACCTTGGAGTCCCTGGGGTCTGTGACAAAAGGCATCGCTCTACCTTTCTATTCTCATGGCACTTAATTGGCTATCTTTAAATGTCCAGGGGATGAATTTCCCAAAAAAAAAGAATTATACGTTTTCGATACTTCCGAAAACACCATATAGACAATGCATGCCTACAGGAAACCCACTTTTCAACCACTGCTTGCCCTAAGTATTTTGATGCATGGTACCCTCATATTTACCAGGCTAAACAGAGAGGGGTCCCCATAGCATGCGTCAAACTGTTCCTTTTCGTTGCACAAAGCAGATATCTCCATATCCTGAAGCGTACCCTGTAGAAGAAGATAACAATTATGACCTACTAGGCACCTAACCATAACCCAGGACCCTTTTTGACCCATGTCTGCTCCCTCCTGGCAACCCACCAGAGAGGTACCCTTCTCTTGGCGGGTGATTCAAATATAGTCCTGAATCTCTCTATGGATAAGTATCCTCTGGACTGTTCCTCTCCATTCCGATTCCAAAAAAGTCTTTGCAACATCATGATTTGGTAGACCTCTGGGAGGAGCTCCACTCCTTGGGTAGGGACTCCACAGACAACTCTCACTCACACCATTCACATTCCAGAATTGATCACATCTTCATGCTGCATAAACATCTTTCCTTGGTGATCTCCGCTTCTATTCTTGCGGCCCCATGGAATGACCTGGTGGTCTGCTGTTCCCTTCTTTGTAAACCCCCACATTTCTCCTGGGTCATGAACGATTCCCTTTTGTCACGAAAGGAAATCCAAGCAGAGTAAATGCAAAAATCTAAGTACTTTCAACTTAGTTTAGGGTCAGTCTCTACTCCTGTCCTGTCCTGCTTACAAAGCTGTTCTTAGGGGCCATATTATCCAGCTTGTCTCTAGATACAAATGTGACGGCCTCACTAAACAACGCCAGCTAGAGGTGCAGTTGGAAGTGCTTTCGGCACACTTTAAACAATCCCCTACCCCCTCGTAAACCGTTAGATCAGATTTGCACAAAGCTTGATCTTTGCCTCACTGATGCAGCCGACCGATTGCTCTGCTGGTCCCGGCAAAAATGGTATACTAAGGCAAACAAACTGGGCGCGTTGCTTGCTAAACGGTTACGCACTTTTGCACCTAAATTTCAACCGAACTTCCTGCGTACTCGTCACAATGTTCTTACCAGTAACCCCATACAAAATTCTGGACGAATTTTGACATCGCCTTACTGAGTCTATATACGGCTCCAGCTCAGCTAGACATTTTGCATGCCACCACTTCCCTAGAGTGTGTCTCTTTGCCTAAATTGTTATTGGCTCCTAAAACTCTCATGGACCATGATATCCAGGTTTCAGAGGTCCTCCAATGCATTAAGGAGCTGAAGACAGGCAAGCGACTGGACCCCAGCAGGTACATGGCATTGTACAATAAGAAATTGTCCTAGCTCCCCACTTGGCTAACCTATATAACTCATATAAGTCAAGAGTTTCAACATTTACCCCGAATCTACTGACTGCTAATATTGTAATGCTACCCAAACCGGACCACTCCTTCTGGGCCAATTTTAGGCCTATCTCTCTTTATTAATATAGACATGAAAATTCTGACAAATCTTAATGAACCAGCTGAATACCTTCCTAGCCCAGTTGATCAAAAGGTACCAGGTCAGTTTTGTTCCGCGATGACAAGCAGGAGACGCCATCTGCAGGGTCCTATATTTACAACACTTGACTCTTAGTCGCTCTGCAGAATCTATGGATCTTTCTCTAGATATTATTATTATTATTATTATTATTATTATTATTATTATTAAAGCGCCAATAGTTCGCTCAGCGCTGTGCATTACAAAGGGGGACAGAACATGTGACAGAACAATACCAATACAATGCAAAACATGAGGGGATTGAGGGCCCTGCTCTTTCGAGCTTACAATCTAGGAGGGAGGGGATAGTGGCACAGGAGGCGATAGCTGTGGGGGATGGAGTGGTAGGAAGAGTGGAGGAGGTCAGTCAAGTTAGCAGGGGGTGGGGTAGGCTTCCCTGAAGAGATGGGTTTTCAGGGTGCTCCTAAAGGAGAGGAGGGTAGGTGATAATCTGATGGGTTGGGGCAGGGAGTTCCAGAGGATGGGTGACACCCTGGAGAAGTCCTGGAGGCGGGCATGGGAGGAGGAGACCAGGGAACTAGAGAGGAGGTCTTGTGAGGAGCGGAGTGTGCGTGCTGGGCGGTACTTGGATATTAGGTCAGTGATGTAGTTCGGGGCAGTGTGGTGGACGGCTTTGTACGTCAGTGTTAGGATTTTGAATTTGATCCGTTGCGCAATCGGAAGCCAGTGGAGGGATTGGCAGAGGGGGGTGGCTGAAACGTAGCGGTTGGAAAGGTGAATGAGTCTGGCAGCCGTATTCAGGATCGACTGAAGCAGGGATAGCCAGCGGCGAGGCAGGCCAGTAAGGAGGGAGTTGCAGTAGTCGAGTCGTGATATGATGGAGTGGATGAGCTGTTTAGTGGTTTCTGGAGTTAGGAATGTGCGTATTTTGGCGATGTTGCGGAGGTGGAGGCTGCACGAGTTTGTTAAAGATTGGACTTGGGGCTGGAAGGATAGGTTGGAGTCCAGAATGACACCAAGTACTCTGGCCTGCCGGGCGGGTTTGATATTGGCGTTGTTGGATGTGATGGCGAAGTCAATGGGGGGTGGGGTCCGGGCTGGGGGGAAGACAAGAAGCTCGGTTTTGGAGAGGTTCAGTTTAAGGAAGTGGAGCGACATCCAATCTGATATGTCGCTCAGTAGGTGTGTGATTCGGGCAGAGACCGAGGGAGTGAGGTGGGGGGTTGAGAGATTTGTGTGTCGTCGGCATAGAGGTGGTAGTTGAAGCCATGAGAGTGCATGAGTTGGCCAAGGGAGGAGGTGTAGATGGAGAAGAGAAGGGGCCCGAGGACAGAGCCTTGAGGGACCCCAACAGAGAGGGGGAGTGAGGGGGAGGTGGTAGCATTATAGGAAACGCTGAAGGAGCGTTGTGACAGGTAGGATGAGAGCCAGGAGACAGCAGAATCTCTGAGGCTGAGGGAGTGCAGTTTTTTGAGGAGGAGGGGGTGGTCGACTGTGTCGAAGGCCGCAGAGAGGTCAAGGAGTAGGAGCACTGAATAGTGGCCATTAGCTTTGGTGGTCAGAAGGTCGTTGGAGAGTTTGAGTAAGGCGGTTTCGGCGGAGTGTAGGGGACGGAAGCCAGACTGTAGGGGATCGAGGGGAGTACTATCGTGAGTTAAGGCATTTGACACTGTCTTGGCCTTATCTCACGATGGTACTCTGTCATTATTATTATTATAATAATAATACAGGATTTATATAGCGCCAACAGTGTGTTCAGCGCTTTACAATACAATGGGAGACAATACAGCAACAATAAAGTTCAATACAAGAGGGATAGGAGGGCCCTGCTCCTTGGAGCTTACAATCTAGGATGGGTCTGGCTCATCCTTCCTTCGCTGGATATCAGCCCTATATGACTCTCCTCAAGCCAAGCTTAAATATTATGGTTTGGAGTCATCTGTTTTCCTATACGCAGGGGCACTCACCAAGGATGCCTATTATCTCCCCTTTTATTTATCTTGGCATTGGAACCTCCTGGCTGAAGCAATTTGTGCCCATCCAGCCATCAAGGGTATTATGGTGGCCGGCGCTTCTCATAAGCTGTCCTTATTTTCTGATGCTTATGATCCTGACCTCGCCCAGAATTTCCTTGCTGAACTTATTCTCCCTCCTGGACACCTTTTGCTTCATTATCTGGTCTCTGTGTTAACCCTGCCAAGTCCAGGGCCATGTCTCTCAGTCTTTCACTCTCTGAACTGGCTGACCTGAAGGAATATTTTCCAATGGTACCTTATTTAGGAGTTCAGCTTACCCCTTCTTATGTAGGACTTTATCAGGCTAACTAACCTCCTCTGTTTAAAACTTTGTCTGATCTTTTATCTTCTTGGACCCATTTTCCGTTGACTTGGTTTGGCAGGATAACAGCTGTCCGATGTTTTTTGAGTTTTACCAGTTCAAGTCCCCTCTCATATCTTACGTGTACACCAACGCAAACTATTGAAATTTATCTAGGGTTCTGCCAGACCTCGGATGAATAAGCAAATTTTCTTTGGTAGGATCAATGTCGGCCTTTCTGTTCCAAAACTTCAGGCTTACTACCGGGCCGCCACCATAGCCCCCTTGTCTTTTACATGAGACCCACCACCTTCCATTGTGGGCTACTATAGATCTAGTGGTTTCTCATCCCATATCTTTATCTTCCTTACCCTGACTCCCAGTGATACACAGTCCATTGTTGCTCAACCCCATTATATCGCACACTCTCCGCATGTGAGAAACCATCAAATATTCCGCAGGTTGATTTTGCCCCACTTACCATTATTGCAAGTCCTACAATGTCCAATGTTCCCCCCGCAGCTTCGACAATCCAAGACCATTTTCCAGGTGGACAGACCATGGATTTCATGACATACACTCTCTCCTTACCCCTACTAGACCCCTTACATTTGATGCCCTCAGATCCTCACATGACATCCCCTTACGGGAGCATTATAGATACCTTCAACTCCGCCACATTTTATTGCAGCTCCTTATATCCAAACCCACTCCCTATACACTGACCCCCTTTGAGAGCTTGTGCAGGACATGACCTTGCTCTCCAGGCCTTATTTCATTGATCAACTCTTCTATAATAACTTCTAAAAAAAAAAACCCCACTGAGACCATATCACCAACTATGGGAAAGCGACTTGGGGAGGCAGCTTGACCCAGAGGATTGGCAAATCATGACATTAGCTATATCTAAAAGCTCTAAAAATGTGCTCATACTGGAAAATTCTTACAAGCTCTTATACAGATGGTATTACATGCCAGCTAGGCTGGCACATTTCATTCCTGCCTACATGCCGAATTGCTTTCGGGGGTGCTCACAACCAGGCACGGTGGCTCTTATCTGGTGGTCTTGTTCAAAGGTGTGCAGACTTTGGGTCAGGGTCTATGCATTACTCTGTACCTTATTACATACAGTACAGGTCTCAAGAGGAATCCCTTTGAGGCCCTTCTCTGTAACCCAATTGCTGACTTGCTTCGCTCTGAACACCAATTGGCAATGCACCTTTTTACTGCCACCAAATTGACCATAGCCAAAGCCTGGAAAATTCCGGTTCTTAGCTTTTGAAGTGGTTAAACACCACACGAACGAAACTCTGAATGAAAAAGTAACAAATAGTTTCAGATACCCATGAGAAATTCCTTCGAGTCTGGTAACCCTGGAAAACTCATGCTCAGCCATCTCGTTCTGATAATATTCTTTTGTCGATCTAACAACCTGATGTTGCGGACCCCCGGGACTCCTAGTTTTCTGTTTTACACTTTCTTTTCTGTTTTTTCTTAAATTCTGATTTTCCTTCTTTATCCACTTGCTTTTCTTTGTTTTTCTTGATCAAATAATGAAGCTGTATAGCAGCTGGGTACTCTGCTAGCCCCCTGATGTTTTTAATATATGCTGTTTTTGATCATATGACTGACTTTATTTTTATCAATCATTGCTCAACACTTTCTGTATACGAGTCGACTGTTGTATACCTCATGACTATTATACTTTTCTCAACCGGGTATTACTATTTGTAACCCCTCTATTGTGTAATGGAACATACTGGTCTCAGTTATACCCACTTTGTGTTATCTTTATATTGTATGGCATTGTTCTATTGTTGGCTCTGTCTGGTTGACTGCATACTGCCAATAAAACTCTGTAAAGAAATACTTTTTTGGCAAGAGCAACCTACCCACTGGAGGGTTCACAGAGCAGAACTGAAGGAAATGTGTGTGAGGAAGACCTAACAACAACTGACTGTTGATGTGGCCAAAAATATCACAACAATCACCAAGGGCAGACAACACATGGAATCCAGCAGCACCTATAGCAGCCTATTGGTTGAGAATACAACCTGTCACCAGTCAACCAATCACCAGATAAGGAAGGGTTTCTCAACCAGCGTTCCATAGAACTTTGGGGTTCCTCCACAGGTTCCTCAAGCAATGAGCAATTTCTGCCTCTGAGATAAGTTCCCACTGACGCCATTGATGGTTCTAGCCATCTATATTGGGGGGGAGGGGGGTATTCTCCCTAATGACCACAAGTGTAAGGAGCATTCTTCCCACTGACCATCTCAATAATTTATCCTGAGTTGTAGATATAGTAACTTTTAGCAAATGTTCCTTGAGACAGGAGAGGTATATCAAGTGTTCCTCCATGTTGAAAAGGTTGAGAATAGCTGAGCTAAGGTGTCTCTTGACCAATTGATTTTGTATGGGGAATGTGTCCTTAGCCTTGCATAATGTGCATGATTTTGGCAGAAGGACCCCAGTATGTGAATGGGGCTGGCCATAATGTGGATCCATGGAAGGTTGTGCCTTGCACTTAAGTAAAGAGAACCTGAATTGCCAAAGGATATAGTTAGGGCTATAAACCCAAAACCAAAATGTAATATATTGCAGCTTACAAATCCTTACATGTGGTGGCTGCCTTAGGTTTATTTTAGGCTTTTTTTCTTTCGTTATCCGCGCCCAGTAATTCTGAAAATATTTCCTGTCCTTGGGGGACTCCAAACTAGAAGTTGGATTTTAAAATACCATCTTTATGAAATGTGTAATCTCAGTGTTTTCATTTCCAAGTCCTCCCTCTGTTTGATCCTAGAGTTCTTTGAAGGGAAAATCTATTTAATATTAGTCTTCCCCGTCTCAATAAAGCAGCCTTATGTATTTTCTACAGTTTGCATGATCAGAGTAGCAGATAAAACCTGCAAAGTCCATTGATTTCTAATAACTATCAGTGAAGTCCTTTTCTGCACGACTCGGCTACTAATACAACATGGGCAGCGCTTAAAGTGAAACTCCAGAAATAATATTTTCTTGCACTTACATTGTGCCAGCTTGGCCCGTTGTGTATATACCCATATGTGATATCTGGAAGCCCACTCGAGATGCTTTCAGTCAATGTTGTTGTGTTCTGTGCTACATACAGTGATAGCCTTACACTTCAGCAGCTTCCTCCCTACACATTGAGCACAGGGGGTTGCTCATTCTGCACAACCCCCATTCAGAAAACACTTTTTTTTTTTTCCCAGTGAGACAAGTTGATCTCTGGATTAGGTGGGAAGAAAGGTTCGATGATATAATGAACACCACCTCCTCCAGTCAGAAACTGCCTTGTAATCATTAACCTCCCTAGCGGTATGATTATTTCAGATTTTTGGTGCTGAAAGCGGTACCATTATTTTGCATGGAAATATGTAGCTTTTTTATTGTAGGCTGTAATTTTTAGGAATAACTCACTGAAATCTGTCCGAACAAGAGTCTAATAAACATCCCGGGTATGATAAAATTTGAAACACGAAATCATAAATTATAATTTAATAAATAATCATAAAAAATAATAATATAATAATACATTTAATTCAATAATATAATCAAACCAAAAACACTGAAATTTGAAATATAGCGCCAAGTTCGCACATTGCTGAGCAAAGTCGCAAAATCGTTTTCAGTGTCTGATGACGAATTTCCCCCATGAATCATCATCACTCAATTCTGCAAGTGGTTCTGATTTACTATCGCTGTTCTCTAGCTGATCTAAACCCGCTTTTGACCTAAAGGGACGCTTTTTGGACGCCATGGACTTTTCTCAGTTTCCAGGCAGAAAAAACAGACAAAATGCAGGCAGAGCACAGGACAAAGCACTCGGGACAAAATGTATGTGAAATGGGCTGAAACAGCAATGTTTTGCTATGTAAAATTTTTTTTAAAAAAAATGACATTTTTTAAAATTTTCAAATTTCCCGCCGCCCGTACGTCCCGATGTCACAGGCACCGGAACACAGAAGCCGGATGCTGGCATCAGCCAGAGGAGATGGCCGGGGACGCAGCAGGGGACACATCGCGGGAGCGAAGGACTAGGTAAGCTCTGCAGGGACTCCCTATGCAGCGCCGCATGGTAAGCCCGAGTGTAGCTCGGGGTTACCACTTTTGGCACTGACATTTTACCCCGAGCTACACTCGGGAATACTGCTAGGGAGGTTAAAGAAAACACAATTCGATCTCTCAATGATGAAAATGCCAAATGAGTGAACACCCCCCACCCCCGTGGTCAGTGCCTCTGCTGACACCACTTTCCCAACTTTTGGGGTCCAAAGATTTTACACTGTTGCAGTGTGGTAATGCACACACATTGATGCACATTATGCTGCGGGTTAACATGCATTTCATGTTAAAAAGCATGAAAAAAAAAATGTATATGCAGGTGGATGCAGTATCAGTCCAATGCTGCATCTGGCTCTGCACAGAGAACTGAGCAATCAGACACTGCTGATCATTCAGTTCTCCCCCTCCTCTCTGACTGCCAGTCTCTGGCTCTCTGCTCTGTCCCTCCAGCGCTGGGCTGTGGAGGGGGCGGGAAGGGCTGGCTCAGGCTCTTGGTGGATCGCTGAGAGGCTGAGCCAGGTGCCGATCCAGGCTTCTGGGTGGATTCCAACCATATTGTCAGGATCTTTACAGAACCTGAACTGGCTCTGTTCTGAAGCCCGCTGTCTGCTGATGGCACAAACTGCACTCCAGTGATCCATAGAAGTATAGCCAAAAAAGCTTAGGAAACCCATTTATCTGCCTTCGTGCAGGAGAACACATCAAATAAGGGTGCATGTGTCATTTCTGGCAATACAGCACCCAGCAACGTTGGCAAGGTGACTGGGGTGCCATAGTGTGCACGGGTCCTTAAAATGGGTGTTACTGGGGGTTGACAGTGCCCAAATGTTTGAACACGCCACAGTTAATGTTTCATCATTATCCAGTCTGTTAAATTTGGTAAATAACTATGAATCGTGCATTCAAATTTCCAGAAATAGGTCAGGTTTAATCTGTTCCCTGCAGAGGTTGTGTTATTAAGATTCACTCTTCATAAGAATATATACAGCATTGCCAAGCCACACTATTTAAGCCACATTAGAGTTTGCAATAAAACGTTCCTCCTTATCTGCCATAAAACAACTAATGCTAGTGAGTTCCTACATACGACTCCTAGCCTAGGCAAAGGTCATGTGGTCTCTGGCTACCATGAACATTGTGGATGTTTCATATCATTAGGGATTGTGGAGCAGTCATTCTGAACCAGGGTTTTGTGAAACCCTAGGATTCCTCCAGGGTTGGCTAGGGGTTCCTTGAGCTGTGGCTAACTGACCTCCCCTCTGATGGTGCCTGCCACTTGGCAGCAGCATGACTACAAAGGTGTCATTTTGGCCACCGCTGTAAGGGCAGCATTCTTCCCACTTACCACCACCAATGTAAAGGGCATTTTCCCAATGACTCCCAATGGATTAATCCTACCTGGGGTTCACTGAGATCTTAACATAATTTCAAGTGTTCCTCCTGGGGTAAAAAGGTTGAGAGAGGCTGTTGTAGAGAGTCTCTAATGACTGTCAGTCCTGCCCCTCCCTCTCCCAGTCTGAGTGCTGTTGTATAGGGAATTGTAAGAGTAATATGTCATGATGTATTAAGGAATACATAGCTGCATTAAAGTGTATTGAAAGCCAAGGCTGAGTTCGGATGGAGTAGGGAAGGGTTAGAACCCTTTTCAGGTTTTAATTGCTCTCTGCATCCTCATTAGGGAGATTTACCCTCTATTGGTCCAGGTGACCACTGTTCCCAGGGAAGAATTCCAAATTTTTGGTTTTCACCTGAACAGGAATAGAGGAGAAATCTTTCAACGAGGACATCTTGTCCTCATCTTAGATTTTCCTTCACTTCCTGTTGTGTCCATAGTATATGAAATGAAGAAACATCTCTCTATTGGGACCCAGCAACGGTTTCGACTATTCTATACTCCACCTAAAATTAAAATGGAAGTGTAGATAGATATATAATTGTGTGTGTGTGTGTATTTATTTTTTTTAGCTGAAATTAAATATGCTTCTATTTGTCGTCTTTGGCTCCTCCTCCCCCTCATTAACATACCAGTGAAGTTTAAAAAAAAAACCCTTGTTTTCATGACATACCTTATTTTAGTTCCAGTGACATAATCACTGGGTCTCCGTCCTCTCTATACAATGCAAGCAGAACATGGCTGGTTGGAGGGGCCGGCAGGGTACTGTACATAGCTTCCTGAAGACATCAGGGCACCCCAAGCCCTGATGCAAGCTGTGAGTTGG